>NC_133537.1:12771540-13101918 GCF_048544455.1 Silene latifolia | reverse complement strand
GGCTCTCACCGCGCCGGGGTTGCCCAGGCCCCGACAATTGATGCTTAAGAGATTCATTGGGCCCGGCGAGTTTGAGAACCCTCAACCTCCGCCTCAGGTATTACGACGCCCCCGTCTCTCGTCACTTTCAGTCGTTTACCAGCCTCACTCTCTTCCACCACGTCACGACTCCGCTTCCCCATATCAGCTAGTTTAGCACTTCTCCCCTGCTCACTGCTGCCCCCAGTCCGTGGCACCCGCATCCATCCCTTCCCAGCATTACTTCCCCCTCCCTCTCCCTTCCCTCTCCCTGCGCCACTTCTCCCATTACCCCCACTAACACCCCCTGTCTCCCCCTCATCAATATCCATCCCAACCTGCCCCTCCATACCAACAGCCAAACATTCCGTATTCGAAATCCCCCCTTCACTCCCTTCTCCTTCCTGGCCAGTCCTCCCCCTCAATCTTTCGACCTCTCCCAGACACCTCCCATCAATCTCTCCATCCTCCTTCTGCCCATTCAACTGTTGAAACCCCATCCGGTCCTCCCCCTTCTCTCCTTTTTTTCTTCTTTAAATCAATGGCAATCATTTGAAGCTTCTCTATCAGGGCAATATCAGCTTCATCGTCTTTCCTCCCCATGGCGTCTAATTCAGGCGTTAGGGCACGCCTTACATTTCCCGACCCAGACCCATTCCCCTCCTTGGCTGTCTTTGTAACTTTCCAAGGTGAGGCTCTCAACCATTCCCCAAATTTTAACTCCCCCTCCTCGTATGGCCCCTCCTCGCAGTCTTTTTCACCATGACCGATCACCCCACAACCATAACAAAATATGGGTAATCGTTCGTATTTAACATCAAAGTCGACAGTCTTGCCCGCCTTCATCTTAATAGGGATGGATGCCCTCAACGGTTCTCGAACATCATGTAAAACCCGAATTCTTATGGCTCTATCAACATCGGCATTGGGTCCCATCTCAACATCAATAAAAGACCCCAACCTCGCTCCTATGTGTTGCACATTCGACCTACTCGACCTCCATTGAATAGGGAGGTCATAAACCCTAGCCCAAATCGGTAAATGAAACAATGGCACATTAGAAAGTTTACCTTTATCATTCGGTTCATTGAAGCACCAAGCAAACTTATCGAAATGCCAAGGTTGACCCTCAAGAACCCTACTTTTATCTCGCTCCGAACCAAATTTGAAGACAAAAGTCTTCTCCTTCGCATCCACAACATTGCCCAAAATCGGTTTCGTCGGATTCCATAATTTCGCCATAGTGTCGATTGCTGCCTTCACGTTAATAGCTCGTGATGCCCAGATCTTCCCCACCAACATAAGACTGCTTTGCGTATTGCCCTCCTCATCTCCCTCATCCCACTCAAAACTCGACAACTCCTTCGCTGATCCTTCCGTCCCAACCTTTTTCCCATACTGATTTCGACCACGCGTATCCTCCATCTTCTGACCCTGCAAAACAACGAAAAACAACAAAGAGAAAACACCAAAGGAAACCTCTCTCACAATAAGGATCGTGAGAAAAAGCCTCGAATGAAAGGATAAAGCTAAGAAAATTTGGACGAGAAAACCCTAGGAATTTTGGACGAGAGCCCTAAACCCTAGACCTAGTCTTGCTCTTATAATTGCATATCGGTTGGTGGTTGTCATTTTGAGCAAGGTGATTAATGATGACACTTATTAGGATTGACAATCATTGCTTCATCCGAAGACACTGACTCAAAGCAAACATAAAATTAGCGAGTTAAGATTTAGACGTTACAACCCATTTAAAGTTTTAAACATACCCGCCACAAAATTTTATACACAAATTTTCATTTAAGACGAGTTAAATGCATACCAATATCACATGGCATGTTGCCTAGAAAATGCCATTTTTTTTTGTCTTTATTATCATCATTTGCTAGTAATAACCTGTTTTAAGATTTAAGACGGATAATTAATCTTAAGTAAGACTTACTGAATTTTATATGAATCAAGTCAAGATAAGTACGAGTAGGTTATAATTTGTTTGGGTTTGCTCGGCAACCCATTTATTCATCACGACTTGGGTTAATATGTTATACGAGTTAATTTGACTAATAGTACGTTTTAACGGTTTATACGATTAAATAAGTTGAAAATGATTTGCTTAAAAAGAAATCGGGTTACACAACTAGGGTTATGTTATATAGTAGAAATAAACAAGCCTGAATTAGGTTTGAAACAATTGACATATTTACTTAGTTAAGCCTTGCTTTTTTCTGGCTTAATTTCGACTTATTATAATTTAATTTAGTTTAGTTCAATTCAATTCAGCTCAACTCCTTTAAACCGAAAAGAACATAACCTAAGTCAATTTTATGTTCAGAAAAACTCCTACCCACTAAAAACTACGGATTACAAGGTAACTACGGAGTAACATACATAAACCCGACACGACACCATCTATCTACAATCCTTGATTAGGAAAAATTTCACTTTGGTGCCCTGAGGTTTGGGCTAATTCCACTTTAGTGCCCTGAGGTTTGCATAATTCCACTTTAGTGTCCTGAGGTTTGGACTACCTCCCACTTTGGTGACCTAAGTTTTAAATAAAATTTTATTTTGGTAACATGTAAATAGTCAACTTTAAAAAAAAAATATTTTAATTAATTATATTTTCAGTAAATTAAAGTGCAAAATTAGATATTATATCACGTATAAAATAGAATAATCAACATAATAATGCAAAAAAGCTTGATTTATTATGTTCAAAATATTATTTTTAGTATAAAATATTAAGAATGTTAGAGCAAGTACAATGGTGTAGCTTAGGGACTTGTTTGCAATTTCCTAAAATTGCAAGCTAGTTGCTACACCATTGGAGAAGGTTTTGTAAATTAGTTTGGCTTAAACTAGTAGCTTCATCAAGCTACTTGCTTAGATGGGTCCACTTACCAAACAACCAATAGAAAATTAGCTTCAATAATTTTTTATTTATTCTTATTATTTGATTTACAATTTTTTATGTTTAGGAAAAAAATAATTTTCTAATAAACCATTGGAATAGTTTACTAGCTTAGAATGATATTAGCTTAAAGGGATGAGGTGGAATTGTCAAGCTAGTTGATTGTTGCTTACCATTATACTTGCTCTTATGTATAGATCATCAAAGTGGGAAGTAGTTTAAATCTCAGGGCACCAAAATGAAATTATGCAAACCTCAGGGCACTAAAGTGGAATTAGACCAAACTCAGGGCATCAAAGTGAAAATAATCCTTGAATATATCATAACGGTCTAGGCGTCTAGCCTCCAACAAACTTAACAGTCACAACAACCGCTATCTTGCATTACCTGTTTACCACATATCCAATATTACTCTATCACTCAATTTTCAACAACACAACAAATCAAATTCTACAAAACAAAATCATTTCAATGTAATGTGGGTATTTCAATCTCCCCAAATCATTCAATCTTCAATATTTTTTCCATCAATTATACCTAAATTCAACCCGAAAATTTGCAGTTTTTCACGGCAAAAGAACAGCATTTCTGTACGTTCTTCAATCAGCACTGTAAATGATAGCAGTAAAAACCCGGTAATTCAATCGCTTTGTCAAAAGGGTAATCTTAAAGAAGCCCTTAATGTTCTATCTTTAGAATTATACCCGACACAGCGAAGTTACGAGCTTTTAATCCGTTGTTGTTCGCTCCGAAAAGCGGTTTCTGAGGCTGTTGTTGTTCATCGTCATCTTGTCGATAATGGGTTTGGTGAAGATTCGTTTTTGGGGACTAAATTGATTGATATGTATTCGGAATTAGGGTGTATTGAGTATGCGCGCCAAGTGTTTGATGGAATGACTAGGAGAAGTATTTATGTTTGGAACGCTATTTTACGCGCTTTGGTACTGGCGGGGTATGGGGTTGAGGCGTTGAGTATTTATAGGGAGATGAATAGGATTAGAGCGCCTTGTGATAGGTTTACTTATACGTATGCGCTTAAGGCTTGTGTGGTTTCGGAATCAGTTAGTTTGTTGTTGGAGAAAGGGAAGGAGATTCATGGGCGGATTTTGCGTGATGGGTATGAGACGCATGTTCATATTATGACGACTTTGCTTGATATGTATGCTAGGTATGGGGATGTAACGTATGCTAGCCGTGTGTTTTATGCAATGCAGGAGAAAAATGTTGTTTCTTGGAGTGCTATGATTGCTTGTTATGCTAAGAATGGGATGCCGTTTGAGGCTTTGAATCTTTTCCATGAGATGATTGATGGCGTTAGTGACTTCTCGCCTAATTCAGTGACTATGGTTAATGTGGTTCAAGCGTGTTCTGCACTTGCTGCACTGAACCTAGGCAAGATGTTGCACTGTTATATTCTGAGACATAATTTGAATTCAATATTGCCGGTTAGCAGCGCACTTGTGACAGCATATGCAAGATGTGGGAAACTCGATTTAGCTCAAAAGGTGTTTGATCAGATGGATAAAAGGGATGTCGTTTCCTGGAATTCATTGATTTCAAGCTATGGGATTCATGGTCTTGGACATCAAGCTGTTCAGGTTTTTGAGGAAATGATTAGTCAGGGTATTAAACCAACTCCTATATCTTTTGTAAGCGTATTAGGTGCTTGCAGCCATGCCGGGCTTATTGATGTTGGTAAAAGGTTGTTTGACTCTATGTCTAAACAACATGGGATTTCTCCTAGTGTCGAACACTATGCATGTATGGTGGATCTTCTAGGCCGAGCTAATAAATTGGATGAAGCAGCTAAAATCATATACGATATGCGAGATGAACCTGGGCCTGAGGTTTGGGGTTCTCTCCTTGGCTCGTGTAGGATACATTGTAATGTCGAGCTTGCAGAGAGAGCAAGTTCTCAACTTTTTGATCTGGAACCTACAAATGCCGGGAATTATGCTTTGTTGGCTTATATTTACTCAGAAGCGAAGATGTGGGACCAGGTGAAAAGAGTGAAGAAGCTTTTAGAAGCACGAGGACTTCAGAAAGTCTCCGGCCAAAGTTGGATTGAAGTCAGAAGAAAGATTTACGCTTTCATGTCAGTTGATGAGCTTAACCCTAAGATTGAGCAACTTCATGCTTTGTTGGTTGAGCTTTCCGGGGAAGTGAAGCAACTCGGCTATATCCCACAGACGAAAGTCGTTCTCTACGACCTTGAGGAGGAGGAAAAGGAGAGGATTCTCTTGGGACATAGCGAAAAACTTGCAGTTGCCTTTGGTCTCATAAATACGAAAAAGGGTGAGACTATTAGGATCACTAACAACTTGAGGTTATGTGAAGATTGTCATACAATGACCAAGTTCATCACCAAATTCGCCGGGAGAGATATTATGGTTCGCGATGTTAATCGCATACACCATTTTCATGATGGTGTTTGTTCTTGTAAAGATTACTGGTAGCTTCTGTAAAATTGTCTTCATTTGTTATACCTTAAAAGTCCTAACAACATAAAGACTTCTTACCTTAACCAAGAGAAGTTTTAGTTGTATAATGTGACCACACAATCTACTGCATTACTCTTTGCACTGAAGAGAAAGTATGATAAAAAAGAATGGAAGAATGACAAAACAGAAATAAGTAGACTAGCAAATGGGCCATATTGAGTACAGGTCGTGTTGAAACCTTCGGCAACAGGCTTATATAGGTTGATGCAGAAGACCTGCCCACAAGGCACAAGCAAGTGAGAGTCTATTCTAAGACGAATTGGTGATAGTAGTAGTCCACTAGCTTATAAACTAGTCTCTTAACTCTAAATCTATATGACAATGGCCCAAAACACACATGGGAAGTGACCTCACATGTCGAGTAAAGGTCAAATTGATTCGGTTCATTTTGAAGGTAGTCATTTTTCTGAGATTAGTCTATTGATATGCAAAGTTCGGCTTATATACGAATTGAATCGGGTCAATATTTAATTTTGAGTCTAGTCGAGTTTAAGGACGAAGAAGGATTTGGCCGGGAGCCTGGAAGTTTTATTAGTAGTATATCTATCATTCCCTCCAATATTTTTGTAGATTATGCAAGTTATTGTTCAAACGAAATATTATACTTAAACAAGTAAAGATTCTTTCAACCAAGTCTGGGTGGTGTAGTCGGTTATCACGCTAGTCTCACACACTAGAGGTCCCCGGTTCGAACCCGGGCTCAGACATTTTCAGTTTTTGTTTTTTAGTCACACTAGTTGAGAATTGAGATCTCATTTGTGAGGGTTAAATTAATTGAGCTTGTAAAAATTTTAAAATAATTTTACATAAATGAGTTGTAATTATAATAGTATGTTGTAATGTACTGATTATAATATTAGTAAAATTTAAAAAATGTTTTTAGACCTTACGCTAGTTGAGATCCCATTTGTGAGGGTTAAATTAATTGAGCTTGTAAAAATTTAAAATATTTACATAAATGAGTTGTAGTTATAATAGTATGTTGTAATGTACTGATTATAATATTAATAAAAAAAAAAAAAAAGGTTTATTATTCAAATGATTTTTAGATTAAGTTATTTTTGTTTGAACCTATTTTTATTATTAAAAATAATGATTAGCTGAATATTATGTAATAACATACTCTAATATAGAGTCAATACTCTGTTATTATAAACCGCGTATTGACCTTATAACGTAAACATATATAAACAGTATACAACACATCTAGAAGGAAGATTTACAAACAATTAAAAATACTATTTACCCCTATATTCTCTTTTCTTTTATTTTTAATAAGAAAAATTAGAATTATTGATTCTTAGTCCTTATCCTTTATTAAGAATAACTCATATAAATAAGGATTAGTTAACTTAAAAAAAAAAAAAAAAAAAAAAAAAAAAAAAAAAAAAAAAAGCACAATTTATATTAGAAAAAAAAAAAGCAAATAAAATTGAAACCTTATCAACTCCAACCACCAACTTAAAAAAGAACAAATTAGTATACTACAGGTATTGAAATTAAGCGTGAATAATGGCAATGTTAAGCCTATTTTTAGTTGCATTTGATTTTATTGTAATATTTTATTTGGTGGATGCAACCTTTAATCAATAAATTAAAAGCCATAATTTTAATATGGCCCACCATATTTGTCAATCAATTGAACGAGAAAATTGTGATCAACTCTTATTCTTTTAGTTTAGTGGAGATTGTTATAATGGGGTGCCACGACGAGAGTTTAAAAAATAAAGACCACTCGATCTATCGATCCTTATCAACCACTCACAATTAGGTACTCCCTAAACTAATTTTTGTTGTTGAGAAATGTCATAAAATGCGGGTAAGTAAAGTTATTTAAATAACTCTCAAAAATTATAAACTTAATTAACACAAAACACTCTTTACTAATCCACCTGTTAAAACTTCTACCTTTATAAAAACGTTTTTAGAAATATCGTGTGTTTTGAAAGGAAAAAATTAGTGTGAAAAACATGTCTTTTTTTATGTGTATAACATTCAGTTAAGTCTGAATTCGAGCCACGTACGATCATTAGGGCAGTAAAGCTCTCTTTCATGCGTTTGAACATCAATGCATTCCTTTGGCTTGAACTTAAGACCTCGGGGTATGTTAGAACAACTTCTTACCAATTAATTTAAGTACTCAAGTGCTGTATTTTCATTTAAAACACTAAATAATACGAGTATCTATTAAATGGAAGACGATTTTGCCTTTAAAAATAGGAGACAAGAGAACCAGCAATAATTGCAACAATTTACTCTCAAAGGTGAAATTTTGCGGTTAAAATTGAGCGAAATTCATAGTAATCTAGAAATTCAAACCGTATTTTTAGGCTAAATGAGATTATTTAACAAATTAATTGGAGTTTTGGAGTTGGTTTCAAACTATTCGGGGCCAATAAGCTCACATCATCATTTGTATTTTTTTTCCCGGTTTTTAGACAAAGCCAACTTAAACTAACAGTTTTACATTGTTTCCAAACAATAAAATAGATGTAACTTTCATAAATGGCTCCTTATCAATTGCCCAGAATTGCTATAATTTTTTTTACTTTTTTTTTTTTTTTTTTTTTTTTACAAAACAAGCTATGAAGCCTTGAAGACAATCAACGGCTTTCTTCTTACTAAGGCCCTGTTCTTTTGGGATCAAAACGGATCCGATCTGAATCGAATCAACTTATAGGATCTCAATCGAATCAATCAACTTATAAGATCTCGAATCGAACTTATAGAATCAATCGAATCAACTTATTGGATCCGAATCGAATCGAACTTATAGGATCTGAACTGAACTTATAGGATCTGAACTGAACTTACACGATTCGAATTTAAATTAACTTAAATTAATTTAACTTAAATATTATTATTATTATTATTATTATTATTATTATTATTATTATTATTATTATTATCATCATTGTTCTTGTTCTTGTTCTTGTTGTTATTTTTATTTTTATTAATTTCTTTTAATTTTTTTTTATAAAACCGCAACTTTTATTATTATTATTATTATTATAAACGTAAACTTTTATTGAGATTAAACAAAAAATTTACAAGAAATTAGTGGGCAACCAAGAGGGAACACTGGTAAGAAAATATAGTCTAAAACACAAGGTAAGATAATAACATTTTTCCGCTTTATATACATTGTTTTGTTCATACACTATACTACGGTTACATTCACATTACGATAAAAAATAATGAGAAGGCTGATAATTTTGTTTTAAAAATAATAATGTATTTATGTATCGAATAATAATGTCAAATATTTTTGCGTCGCTTTTTAAAAATAATACTCTGTATATAGTTTTTCTAAACTAAATTTATAAGATCTGAACTGAACTTATAGGATCTGAACTGAACTGAACTTATAGAATCTTAACTGAACTGAACTTATAGGATCTGAACTGAACTTATAGGATCTGAACTGAACTCAACTTATAAGATCTGAACTGAATTGAAGTTATAGGATCTGAACTGAATTTATAAGATCTGATTTGAACTGAACTGAACTTATAGGATCTGAAGTGAACTTAAGTTAAATGACTTTAAGTCCAAAAAAACAGGGCCTAAAGTGGCCTAGGCCCGAGTAACTTTTGTATGTTGTGCCCATTGTAATTTGTAAGCCACATGTTTAACAAGTGGTTTCCAATTTCCATGGTAGAATTTTGAGCTACCAAAAACAAATGCTTCCTCTATATCTAGGGATGTCAATTCGCCCGCATTCGATTGAAATCCGATCCACCCGATCCTAAAAGATGGATGAAAACCCGACTTAAATGGATGATGGATGGATGACGGATAAAATGGATGACGAATGACGGATGGGTTGGATGAAGAAATTTCACCCGCCATCCATCCATCACCCGATTTTATTACTTTCATTTAATGTTTTTTTTACATATAACACATTATTAAGATATAAAATATTCATATTTTCATATTTCATACTCTCAATATAGATATTTTGTAAACTTGCCAACTAGAAAGTTAAACTAAAATAATAATCTAAATTTATTTTTGTAGAGTAAAAAATCATCATTTTTTTAACTTGAAACGTATAAATACACAACACCCGTTTATCACCCGATCCACCCGTTTTATCCATGGATGATGGATGATATGTTTCACGGATAACAGGCGGGTTGAATGAGATTTTAAAAGGACGGATGGATGACGGATGAGGCTTCACCCGACCCGAACCCGATCCATTGACATCTCTACCTGTATCTTTTAAATTGCACAAAAGGAGACAAGTCGCCAGTTAAGGTAATGACTTTGTCTAAAATAGAAGAAAAAATACAATTGTTAACGTGGATTTATCGACTCCAAATAGTTTAAAATCAACCCTAAAACTCCAATTAATTTGTCAAAATAACCTTATTTAGGCAAAAAATTAAATTCAAACACCTCTAAAAACAATTATTTTGGATAACGGGAATTATTTATGATCCAAAGTCTAAAATTTTACTTTACAACAACATTGAGCCTATCACCGTTATTAAGTTAAGAGAGATCAAGTAGCTCTTGATGAGCTGTAAATTTTTGAAATTAACTTGATAGATAGTATTACGTAGACTCCTATTTTATCGGCGCACGGCGCACCTGATATCAGTGTAATCCAGGGCCCTCAACTCAGTGTCCCTTTTGTTTCTCTACGTGGTCTCACAGGACGCACACATGGACATATCTCTCTAAATCTGTCTTTCTCTCTCCTTTTTTTCTCTCTCTAAAATTCGGTGTTCTTCCTCATCAAAATCACCTCGCGTTGATCGGAGTTTCGTCTCCAATGGCGTCGCTTCTCGAATCTGGTTGGCAGGTTATTTGTTTTCCTTTCTCTCTCTCTATAAATATTGGCATTGTTGTATTTTTTGATTTTCCAGTTTGTCGCTAAACCTACTTAGTTATATGATTAGTTCCTTGATCGAATTGAAACAATTAATTGCTCTCCTCTATTTGTTTGATTTGATTCTTTATTGTTTTTTTTTTGTTATTAAATGATGCTTCATGCAAGATCATGATATAATTGTTGTATATTGGCGTAGTATTAATTATCGGTTCCGGTCACATTTGCGCTAGTGGTTGTCTCGGCCTAATCTCGCTAAATGCCGTCAATATTGTGTCAAAATGCGGTTGCTGTCACTTGTGACCTTCAAAACCTTTATAACTCGATTGTGTATCGGTAATGCGGCGGATATTTAAAACTATGCATACCGGAGTGTATATTATATTCATGTTCGGAGTTGTCTCGAATGGCGTCGCTATCCACATTGTTGTATTTTTTTTAGTTTGTTGCTCAACCTAATCATCGATATGATTAGTTTGTTGATGAATTGAAGTGATTTGATGCTGGATTTTATTTGGTTCTTTTGTGCTTGGTTTCTAATGGTTGGATTTCTACCGTATGATTTATGAAAGCATTAGTGTAATTTAATGATTCTACATGCAAGATCATGGTATAATTGTCACATACCGGAAATAGTGGTTGTCTCAGCCTAATCTCGCGAAATGCGGCAAATATCGCTTCAAAATGTGGTTGCAGTGACCTCCAAAACCTTGATAACTAGGTCATGTATTAGTGTTGCGGCCGATATTTTTAAACTATGCATACCAGAGTGTATATACATTTTCTATTCATGTTATCTTGAATGCTTTGGTACTATGCAATAGGAAATTAGGAATGGGCCTTTTTATTTAGTCCATTGTTATATCACGAAGGCGAGAGAATAACGAATTCTTGGGTCGGGACGGATGTACTAGTCTCTGGGCAAGCTGTTTGTTAAGGAATTTATGAGGAACTTGGTAGGTTGGTCTCAATGTGAAAAAAATGTGAGGTTAAGGTCCTCTTTCCTATAGATCGTCTAGGATATGACCTATGCTACTTTGACACTTTATTTAGCCATCGTGTATGACATGCCAAAGTGTGACACGACACCGTGTCACGACCGATTTGTATGGCAAGTCAGAGTAACATAGGTTAACGACGACTTGCCATCGCTTCTTTTGGAGGGAATCCTTTTCACTAATCAAGATTTTGACGAACGGAGTTCATGTTTTGGAAATTCATTTCACAGTAAGGATTTTCGCCTTTATTAGTGAGGCTGGTCTGAGAGTTGGTTGGTTTAAGTTAGACAAAGTGGACAACAAAAGTCTAACATGCCTAGTGTCAAACTCTGTGGGCTTATTTAAGCGGAACATGGTCAACTCTAACAGAATTTAAATGTGCGGACTGTCACACCTAGCCACCTAAGCCTTGCGAATTTTCAACATATTTTGAAAACAATAAATCACTGTATTGGCGATAAAAGGGGTATTCATACCTAGATTTCAGAAAGGGTTGCAAGAGTTCTTCAAATTTGAAAACAGATACTCAGAATCGGATTGTGCTTCAAAGGTATATAAAGGGAAATAATTGAGGCATGGGAAATGGAAGAAGAATGAGAGAGGTAGACTGTGTGAATTAAGAGGTTGTGTCGTGGTGACTTGTGAGCAAGACACAACCTCCTTCTGTCTTCTCTGAGGTAGCCGTTGAAGTCGATTGATGCATTATATTTCTGTATAAGTGCACTGCAAACATCAGGGAAAGCTTGGATCTCAATGTCCAGTGATACTTATTTCTCTGTATCGTACACATCATTTGCAACATGCAATATGTTTCAGTTTGATCTGTTTTTTTTCTTTTCTATCATTGTTAATGGAGGTGTTCGTTATCTTTTTTCTAATTTGATTCATATCTAACCCTACTTTTTTCTCGTATTGCAGTACTTGATCAGCAATTTCAGTGACTTCCAGTTATCGTGTATTGGAAGTTTCATCCTTCACGAAAGTGTTTTTTTCCTATCAGGACTCCCTTTCATACTCCTGGAGAGGCTAGGATATTTTAGCAAGTACAAGATTCAGGTTCCAATGATTCATGTTTTTTTGGTCATGGAATAGGCTTGCTTGACTTTGAAGTGTCTTTATGCATATAGATATTTCATTTCACTGATTATCGTGTAGATTTAGTTCTTGCTTGGCTTCTTAGTCATTTCATGAGCTCTTCATCTTCTTAGTATAATTACTATATGGAATATTGGAATGTCTGTCACTTTGGTGGACTCGTTAATGATTTTTTGGCCATGTGTTAATCACCTGTATCGGGTCCTAGAAAAAAAATGTTGATTGGAATAGGTAAATAGGTAGGGGACTAGGGGTCATTGCCTCCTTGTTTTTGTTGTTGAAATGATTTATTTGATATCTGAAGTTGGCAGTGAACTATAGAATGTATATGACCAATTCCAAGTTGCTTCTTCTTACTTTTAAAAAGGCGCACATGGGGATGAGGTGAAGAGTCCTTAATGCGCAACTGAGGCATGTCTAATGGGCTGATGCGCCTGATTGGAAAAAGTCACCATCGTTACAATTTCTAGACGAGGCATGCACACCTATTGTCTCGTTGCGTCTCCTTGTGCAAATGTTTTACTCTGCGGCGTCTTCTATCTTCCACAATACATAATAAACAGCATAAACTGCCAAATTATATCAAGAATGTGGCCTATCAAGACCAAATTTGGTGTTTGAGTTGCATTAGTTAGATATCAATAATGTCAGAAAGCCATGCACACTGTCATGAATATAGTTACTCAATCGAATTATGTTTCTTTTCAGGCTAAAGTAAACACTCTTGAGGCACAAGGGAAATGCATAACGCGCTTGTTGTTGTACCATTTTTGTGTTAATTTGCCAGTGATGCTGTTGTCTTATCCTGTCTTCAGATCTATGGGGATGCGTAGTAGTCTTCCACTTCCGTCCTGGTATTTTCAGGTCCTTCGTGTATTTTTTGCCTTTTTTTCATAGGCATACTGATACGTAACTTACTGCCAAATTTTTTGTCATGGCATGTGAAATAATTAAAAGTCTGACCTTTGCCGTTTACATTTTCCAGGAAAGAAGTGGTGTCTCAGATAATATTTTATTTCATCCTTGAAGATTTTGTCTTTTATTGGGGTCACAGGATACTACATACAAAGTGGTTATACCAGCATGTCCATAGCATCCACCATGAGTGAGGAGCCGAATATTATTATTTTTCTTACCATTATTTAGGCTCATGCTTGTTTTTCCGCTAAGCTGCTATTTTACGTTCTGACATGCAGGTACGCAACACCATTTGGTCTGACTTCAGAATATGCTCACCCCGCTGAAATACTATTCCTTGGCTTTGCTACAATTGTTGGGCCTGCCATCACAGGTCCCCATTTGTTTACTCTCTGGCTTTGGATGGTTGTTAGAGTCCTCGAGACTGTCGAGGCACATTGTGGATATCACTTTCCTTGGAGCCCGTCAAATTTCCTTCCTTTATATGGAGGGTGGGTCTATGAAATTGCTCTCCAAATTTAACCATCTCACTTATTAGAAGCTCTCTCTGATATTCTGTCATTTTCTTTTTCTTCTTATGTAGTTCTGACTTTCACGACTATCATCACCGGTTATTGTATACGAAGTCTGGGAACTACTCATCAACATTCGTATATATGGACTGGTAAGCATATACAGCTAACATCTCTTTGATTTGTTCAGTTTTCTAACTTTGAACTTGATGGTTAGAATAGTATTGAATGATAGTGGTGCAAACTTTGAGACTTTTCTCGCGTGGGTCGAATCAACCTAGAAAGCGTGGATATTATTCTTTAAATTTTACGACGATTTTCGAAATTCGTGAGATTGTGTGTCAAAACCTTGTTAATAGGGGGTCAACATTCCTTAAAATGACTATCTGGTGTCCACAACCCATTTCAACGATTTAGAATGCAGTATATAACTTGTTTCGTCAATATCCGAAGCAACTTGAAAATTACTCTTAAGGTCTCTAATTCAAACCATTTGCCCAATTCAAATTTTTTATATAGTATAACTAGTATAGAGCCCGTGTAATGCATGCACGGTATATATAAATTTTTCCTTTTCTAATTACTCGTATTATTTATAGGGTTTTAAATTGACAAATCATTAAGTTTTCATATTTTTCATCCTTAAATTTTAATTTGAAGGAAAAAAAATTCAAACAATAAAACTAATCAATCGAATTGAATAGTGTTATAAAATGTGTCTTTTAATGAAACTTTTTAGCACAAAACTAATGATATTATTTAATAAATTTTATTAATAACATACTCCCCCCCCCCCCCCCCCCCCTTATTAATAACATACTCCCCCCCAGGGCAGGCTGATCTAAAAAGTTTCCCTCCAGAAAGCATCTTCTCAAATAAGGAAGATAATTACAATTAAGTCTATTTACGGAAACTAACATACACCTTGTTTCATCAACACTCGACCCAACTTGAAAATTACTCTCAAAGATTACTCTCAGGCCTTGTTCTTTAGGACTTAAAGTTACTCCCTTTAAGTTTAATTCGGCTCCTATGACTTAAGGTAAGTTTAGTTCAGCTCTTATAAGTTCAGTTCAGGAAAGTAGAAAGTAGTAGGAAGTATAGAAAGTAGCCTTGTGGCTCATTTTAGTTCAGCTTAGCTCTATTCAGCTTAGTTTAGCTCTATTCAGTTCTATTAAGAGCTTCATTCAGTTCAGCTGAAAAGTTCAAGAACTGAAGAACTCTGCCCAATTCATACCCATTTTTGTATATGTTTAACTCCTATAAGTTCAGCTCATTCACTTCAGTTCAACTCCTTTAAGTTCAACTCAGCTCCTATAAGTTAAGTTCAGTTCAGCAAAATTAAGTCCAAAAGAACGGGGCCTTAATATCTCTTAAAAACCGTGGATATAGCAGTCTTTAAAATCAGTAATTTTTGACGATTTTATGTAATCGGAGAGATTTTTGTCAAAAGCCGTGTCAAAAGGGCTAATATTCCATAAAATGATTGAAGTATTCACATCCCTCTATCCCTAATATTGTAGTGTCTTCCTATCCCTAATATTCTACTGTCCTATCTCTAATATTGTAATTTGACCAAAAAAAAACATTTCTCTTAAATGACTTAAAATGGAGTATAAACACGTTTCTTCTATATAGGATACAACTTGAAAATTTCTCTTAAGGTCTCTATATGCCTCTATTTCAAACCATCTGACCAATTTGTCAGTCTCTTGACATTTTTATAAAGTATGGACTATGGAGTATCTGTGGTGCGAAATTTCGAAATATTAAATTTTGGGATTAGTCGACCTTAAAACCGTAGATAATAGCCTTTATAATCGATATTTTCTGATGATTCGACATTGGTGGATTTTTGGTCAAAATCAGTTCAATAGGGGTAATTGTAACGAAGTCTCGTCAAATTCCAGTGGATTTTGACGATTTTTGAAACTAGTCATTTTTTTTTGAAATTTTGTCAATTGTGCCAAGTTTCCTTAAAATGACTATTACAACACCCCTCGGAAATGACGTACAATGTAGTATATAGCGTGTTTCGTCTTTTCCCAATACGATATATCAGTACTCTTATGGCCCTCCATGGCCTCCAGATGTCGTTACTACAAACCATATGGCCCTTTTCTTACCTTAAAACATTTTTATACGATAGTGAGTGATTGTGGTGTGATTTTCGGGAGTTTTGACATGGAGGTCCAATCAAACTAAAAACCGTGGATAATAGCCACCAAAATCGATAATTTCTGACGATATTTCGAAGCTGGTGATATTTTTTGTCATAATCATATCTATAGGACATGAGATTTCTTAAAATGACTATTTGGTATTTTGGAGTCCAGAGTCCTATTAAACGAGTCATAATGAATTTTACTGCTTGTTTCATCTATATCCAACATAACTTGAAAATTACTCAAAGGTCTCTTAATGTCTCTATTTCAAACCGTATGCCAATTTATTTGTGTAACATTTTTATATAGTATGAAGTGATTCTGGTGCGAATTTAAAACCGTGGATACTAATCTTTAAAATTGGTAATTTCGACGACTCTTCAAAACTTGTGAGAATTTTTGGTGTACGTATGTCATAAATTGCATCTCTTTTGATTGTTTCTCAATTGTGTGGATGGTGTAGAAGATTATATGTAATTAAACTTGGCGAATAGGATTATTGAATAATCGTATATTATGGAGCCCTATTGGATGCCCTGACGGTTTCAAATGAATGTTCATGTGAATCGACCCTTAAATCATTTTGGGACTAAAGCTCTAATGTTGTTGTGGTAGCTTGTGTGTTTTACCACACATCCTCACCCAATGGAATTTGATGAGACTTCGTTACAATTACTGTTTTGTGAATTTCTGAAATGTTGTTTTAAATGAGTTTGATGCTCTTAGTCTAATTGAACTTGTCATAGATCATTATCCTTTTAACCCAGTTGGCTAACGAAGACCGACTCAGTATCGAAAATTCAGATAAAAAACCCCCACCCGAACCATAAACCATGCGCCCACACATATAACATTGTCAAACTTTGTGATTCATACTTGCACTTGCTTAAACCACCACCATCTTATGCAGGATATTCGGCACTGACACAGGATACAGAAAACTAAAGGCGCTGAAGATTGCTGAAGCCGAAGCCGAAGCCGAGGGCAAACAGATGTAGATTACCCATATACGGTATCATTTTTGGTGTATCCTCCTCTAATGTCAATCCAATTCCTTTGACTACTCTTCTTTGTGTATGTTCCATTACCTTTTTTGTTGAGGTGTATAGGTGGCTAAACCGCTTTGTGCTCCACATTCCTTCCAAGTATATGAAGAAGTCTCAACTTTTTGGTTGTTAGATATTCAATTCTGTATGGTGCTAGTATCATTATTATTCATTTCTTTGGGTTATTTGTGTGTACGTGAGCCACAGCGCATCACATGCGTGTTGTGAAGTGTTAGGTCCTAAGGCGCGTCAAAGGCATGACCAGAGTCCCCTCTGACCTCTATCACCATGTTGAAAGTGAGGCGGATCTTATCTTGATAAGATCCCAGGTCCTCCGGGGGCGATTATTAGTTGGTGTTGACAACCTCCAAATGGATGGAATTTCCCAGAATTTTAGTGGGATTCATTCGGTGTAAAAACATTTCCGGGGATCAGTATTAAAATCATTGATGACAATTCCTAGTTTAGTTGCCGGAGGCAGTCCTAAAACATCATATTTTAAGGCTGTAATTCACGCCAATATAGCTTCAAGATTGTCGAGTTGAAATCATTTGAAAATTGTCAAAAAATGTCGAATTGTTTTTGGATATGCTTATAACAATTGTTCCAATATGATAAAATAATGTGGATAAAAGAGTCGTTTTTCACATTTACCATAATAAAGGCAGATTGGATAAAGTCGTCATCAGGCGGTTACACTATGCACCCAAAGCGGAACAAAAGTAGTCATCGGGCGTATATGGGAGTGTGCTAACCTCCTCAAGTTATTTAAAGACAGTCGCCCAAAGTAATCCTAAAATGCCGAATTTAAAGGCTATAATTCAAGCTCAAAGCAGCTTCTTTGAGTGATTTGCTGTAATCACTTGAAATAGTCAGCATAAAAATTCCTTTCATAATTCATAGCATCATACTTTCAATGAGAAGAATACAACCCTTGGAAGATCGGCGAAAAATGATTTGATACCCGCTACAGGTAAGGCCGCAGTTTTGACTCCTAGAGTCCTACTGTTTGATATTTTGGCGGCTTTGCCATGTGAAACTGGGAGTTAAGACTCAGGAAGCATCAAAATCTATCATGTACGTTACCTTGTGTTGAGGCGCCGTTGAATGTTGATTAGTTTCTACATTCTACGGGAGGGCTCTCCAACCAATATCACGACGATAAAACCCTTCTGGCCATTTAACACTCTCAACCGCTTGGTAGGCCCTGTCCCTTGCCTCTTGAAGGTCATCTCCCTTGGCAGTAACCCCAAGAACTCGACCCCCAACCGCAACCAAATTTCCTTCGGAGTCCAATGCAGTACCCGCATGGAATATTTTGACAGATGGAGCAGCTTTTTCTGCTTCTTCTATGTTGGAAATGACAGTTCCCTTCTTATAACTTCCAGGATATCCATCACTTGCCATGACCACCACCATCGCAGATCCTCGAGACCAATCTAATGATACTCCTTTAAGTTTACCTGTAGAAGCAGCTAAGAGGAGTTGAACCAAATCTGACTCCAACCGCATCATCAAAACCTGCATTGTACAAGGCCATAACGAAAATATTAATATTAATACAATTGGAATAACCGCAATGAAAATCCAGGTTATCATCAACAATGGTTCTAACAAACAGTTCAATTGAGTCGGGTGCGCTATTATAGTCTCACTGAGTCAGTATGAGTTCAGGTTGTTTTTGGGTCAGTGCTTACGGATCAGGTCTCACTTCTAGTCATTTTTAGTCATTTCGAGTTGGCTCAATTTGGGTTGGGTTTAGGAAGGTCAGTTGGGTCGGGTCAGTTTGGCCAGATCTAAATTCAACAGCCCATTCTACTGAGTACTCCTTAGTCCTTTCTACTGAAATGGTTAACGCAAGAACTCATTTACATCAAGTTGGGTCATTTGCCATGTTGGCAGATAAAAGGAGAACTGACCTGGCATTCAGGATCTCCAAACCGGACATTATACTCAATAAGTTTCGGTAATCCGGATTTCTTTTCAATCATAAGCCCAGCATATAGCACCCCGACAAACTTGCAACCTTCCGCTGCCATCCCCTGGACAGTGGGAATAATTATGGATTTCATCACTAAATTCTCAAGCTCTTTTGTCAAAACAGGGGCTGGTGAGTAAGCACCCATTCCTCCTGTGTTGGGCCCCGTGTCACCGTCCCCAACACGTTTATGATCCTGAGCAGATTCTAAAGGTACCGCATTCTCGCCATCTACCAAGGCAAAAAAGGAAGCTTCCTCTCCTTCCAAGAATTCTTCAACAATAATACGGCTACCTGCCATACCGAAAACACTATTTACAAGCATTGAATCAACAGCTTCATAAGCCTCATCCACTGACATAGCAACAACAACTCCTTTCCCAGCAGCTAAACCATCAGCCTTAACGACAATAGGCGCTCCTTGATCACTGATATACTGTTTGGCAGCAGTTGCATCGGTAAAAGTTTGATACTGCATCAAGTTAACATGATCGGTTGAGAACACCCAGAGAAGAAGTGTATGTAAATTGAATCACAGTGTAGTATCTCAGAGAAGAAAATGTATGAACTAATCACAAACAAAAGAAAATGTAAAAGCTACACTTAAGTGTATTAGAAAACAAGGCGTAAACGACATCTTTCTAGTATCAGTTGCAGATTTGCCGACTGCTGTGGAGCATTTTATTTTCAAAGAAATTTGGTATTCCATTTTAGTAACTATCTAACCCCTTCTCTCGTCACTGACAGCATCCTTTTAGGCACTACTTCAGTTCCAATCGTTGGCATAAGAGTTTTCTATGAGATTGGGTCCCCAACTTGCTTAGATCAGATCACTGTAACACTAAATTTGCAATAAAAATTAATGCCAACCTTAGCTGTGGGAATGCCATACTTGTAACACAAGTTTTTCATGAAATCTTTGGAGCCCTCCAGAGCAGCGGCTTCTGATGAAGGGCCAAAAGTTGGAATACCAGCCTTTGCAAGGTCATTTGCAAGACCAGAAACAAGCGGCCCCTCTGGTCCCACCACAACCAATCCAATTCCTTGCTTCTGACAGAAAGAGATGACAGCGGAACTGTCAGAAGGGTCAATGTCTTGAAGGCAAATTGCATCTCCTGAACTGGAAATCCCCACGTTGCCAGGTGCACAATAGACGGTACTAGAGGATGGTGATCGTTGCAAGACATAGCAAAGTGCATGTTCTCTCCCTCCTCCACCGATGACCAACACACTCACCTTCTCTTCTACAATGCCATTAAGATAAGCAGTCGGTAAATAACAACCAGAGAAAAGTAACGAATTAAAGTTCAAAACAAAAACTAGTGATTACATAAACAAGGATACAGGTAGATAATTACAGTGACATTATCAAGAGAACGATCTGAACAAAAAAATCAAATGGCAAGTTTGATGCTTGGATTATTTTGTTTTGCTTCGTTAGCAAAACAGTGATACCAAAGTACAGATAGGATAAACAATTGTTAAAAAAACACAAACCTTCGCTAACCCCATCATTGGCAATGCACGAGACAACAAACGACTCCCGTCCACCTCCATTCCTTCCGCCCATCATCCAACTATCCAAACCAGAATACCGCTCTCCTCCGACACCAAAACCACCACCAATCCAAGCATCGCTTTCGATGCTAAAACTTCTACCATTGTTTTTCTTCATCGAATAACACATCGACAAGTTACTAAACCCACAAGACACTTTAAATCCACTGGATTTCATCCTAGGTCCAAACATCATAATCTTTTCTCTTGAAACTTGCTTCCATGAATAACAACGTCCAATATAAACCTCAGAACAAAACATTGGAGCTACCAATGACGCCATTTCTCCTCAATAATCTCCCAACTGCAGCAAATAATATGAAACAATTCAGCTTTTTAACTCAAGAAATACCGCGAGACTGTGTACAGTGCACAACGACCTTACAATGTTGCATACCTCATTTGTCGCTACTATTAAATCAGATGCAGAAGGTATTATAAAGTCGTAGTCAGTCTTACATGATAATTTACTCATTTTCATACCACTTAACAGCTAATTAACGCCTTTCAATCCTCAAAATTATCAAAATAATTGGAAGAAAGTATTATACCTCCACTCCTCTAGTCTCCAAAGGTAATACAACCGACTCAAATCTAACTGAGCTTATATGCTAATTTCCGATTTACATTGTAATTTTTTGAGCTCAACATATATGTAAAAAAACCTCGGAAACTTTACATCAAAGCTCATCAACTTTACAACAAAGCTAAAAAACTTTATAACAAAGCTCGAAAACATAAAACCAGTTGTACGTACAACCGATAGTATAATCATCAACCTGATAAATTAACGGCGCAAATTAATGTACATCAAATATTAGTTTAATTTTCCAATTATCAATTCATATAATCACAATTTGAGCATATATTAGCAAAATGCAAATTATTCAGCAACAATAAGAATTTAAGTAAACGATGAATATGTTGAAGAAAATTGCAATTAAATTAAATACACAAACTGAATGACATAAAATTAAGATAAAATTACTTAAAATTACCAGAAAATGAACTGAAAATGATGTTGAGGAAGTGACGTCGGTAGTTCCACGCGCCGCCGCCGACGATGGAGAGAAGACAATAGAGAGAGAAAGAGATTGTTTGTACGTAGAACTGGGTTGGGCCTACAAGTTTTTGTTGTAGTATTTCTAGTTCAATAAAAAGCCCAATTACTATTTGGATGGTAATGAGACATTCTCATGTAAGACGGATTTACGGTAAGACGAGTTAAAAGGGGGCTCGATACGTTTATTCACTCATAGTCATTTTTGTCCTCTTTCCTTAGTGGGTTAGTCGGATTTCCTTCCCTTTTTCTTTTATTTGTATGCGAGATTGTGTGTTTTGTGTGGTCTAAATTCAATTGCATGTGAGGTTGTGTTTTGTGTGACCATAAGGGTAATATATTACTGACGAGGTTTTCTGGATTTCCGGGTCTCGGAACAAAAATGTCTGTAAATCACACGAATAGTTCATCGCGCCAGATCAAACGGCCACACAAATTTTGAGAAACAACAGAAGTCATTTATGCGTGCCGGTAGCGATAAATCAGTTATTGATAAAAATCAAATACTCCATAAAAATGGATTAAGGCTTGTTATTTAGGGCAAATCGAATAGGGTAACTCTTGAAACGACCTCATACATGTGGTAGAAAAACAGATAAAAAAATGACTCAGTACGACCTCCCGAACGACTCAAATTGAAGTATAATACGGAGTACATGGTTATCGGGATTTTAGGATCCCGGAACAAAAATGTCCCTAAATTAAAAGGAAGGTTCCTGGGATAAGATAAAGCGGGCACAAAAATTTTGAGAAGCAACAGAAGTTATTTGAGGATCCCGCGTGCCGATATACGATAAATCAGTCTCGGGTGAAAATCGAATTATCGTTAAAAATGGATGAAGAGTTTAAGACTTGTATTTGAGGTTGAAATCGAATAGAGAATGAATGATAATAGCCGCTCCAAAGGACCGTTGCAATATACTCAATTGATCTTGTTTCCTTCCTTGTGTAAATATAGCTGTTAGACAATTGTTTCCGTAAATAAGCTATATTAGTTGCTGTATAAATAGCTAAACCCATTCTTTTGTAATGACAGAATAACATTAATACAATTCTTATTACGATACTTTGGTTTTTCTAATATGGTATCAGGTTCACAGGTTAATTAACCTAATTTTTTTCGATCCACAAAAAATCGCCTCCAAATTCAGCCGTGTTCATCATCCTCAATGACGAACACAGACACCACAATTGTCGAAACCAAATCCCATTCCTCATACTCGATAGTTCCGGTCGAAAATCCGGGCACAAAAATTACCCATGTCGAATTCAATGGTAAAAACTACGATGATTGGTCCCGTTGTTTCCGTCTTGCTCTTCTTGCAAAAGGGAAACTCGACTACATAGATGGCACGATTTCCAAACCCGATGACACCGACCCCGACTTCAAGGCGTGGCGTTCAGCGAATGCTCTCGTCTCGGCGTGGATATTCAATACGATCGATTCAGATCTCCGCACTTCCATTACTCTGCAAGACGACGCGACACTCCTTTGGACCGACATCAAACAACGCTTTACAGTGGTAAACGATGCTTATATCTTTCAATTAGAAAATGATATTAATGCTTGTAAACAGGGCCCGACGGAATCAGTGATGCATTACTACGGCCGTATCAAGAAACTTTGGGACGATCTTATTGCAAATGACGGGTTCCCTCTCTGTTCATGCTCTCCCTGCTCTTGTAATCTGATTACTCTTATGGGTCGTCATCGAGACAAGAAACGGGTACGTTCTTTTCTGATTCTATGGCAAACTCACAAAAAACAGTAGCTCGGACCGTCTCAATGGTACGTTTTCTTATTCTATTTGGATTATCGACACGGGTGCTTCGCACCACATGTCGGGTTGTTTGTCTAATTTTTCTAATATTCGTACTATCGCTCCGTTATCTGTTGGTCTCCCGAATGGAGCTCGTACCACTGTGACAAAGTGTGGTGATATATTGTTGTCTCCTCGCCTCATATTACGTGATGCATTATATGGACCGGACTTACAATGCCATCTTATTTCCGTTTCAAGCTTACTTCTCGACAATTCATTAACTATACAATTTCCCCATAATTTGTGCTTAATTGAGGACCATTCCTCGAAGATAGTGATTGGTGCGGGTGAGCAACGCGAGGGACTATATTTTTTAAAAGATGTTCGGCAATTCGAGGCTAAAGCTTTCACGGTGGGTTCGATCGATGATAATGAGCTTTGGCACCGAAGGTTAGGGCATCCTTCTACCGACATTAATCGTTTTATTTCTTTTCTGCATAATAAAAATACTCATAACAATTCTGTTTTTCATAGTAAGTCCTGTGACATTTGTCTCCGGGCTAAGCAAACTCGTTCTCCGTTTCCCGTAAGCACAAGTAATGCTACTGCTATTTTTGATCTTATTCACTGCGATCTTTGGGGTCAATACTCCGAAAATGGCTCTCGTGGATCCCGTTATTTTTTAACCATTGTTGACGATTATTCTCGATCCACTTGGGTTTATCTTCTTCGCGATAAAAGTGAAGCCCGACAAAAGCTTTTAAATTTTTTCGCCATGGTCGAACGACAATTTAGCAAGAAAATTAAAAGTTTACGTTCCGACAATGGCACGAAATTTACTTGTTTAAATCCTTTTTTCAATGAAAATGGTATTATCTTTCAAACCTCCAATGTTGACACTCCTCAACAAAATGGACGGGTTGAAAGAAAACACCGTCACATTTTAAATGTAGCACGAGCTTTTCTTTTTCAAGCTTTTAAATTAATAGTGATATAGTGGGACACATGAGATGTATTTAATGTGATAATTCATATAAAATTAGGAAAAAAGTAAATTATTGAGTTCTCTGAAATGGTAAGTATAAAATGGAATGAATTGTATTTTATAAAAAGTTCAAATAGTAAAAAATAAAAGGTGTTTTAGAATTCATATGCAAAAGGAGTAATTTTGTGAGAGTAATATGGCATTTTGCTAAATTGATTGTTTATATTGTTTGGAATCCACGATACTTTTTGATTTGTTATGTATGCATGGGCTTTGTATGAAAAAGACTCTTGTGATAATAAACTAAGAAGGATAATGCCAAAATTTTGAAGTAAAAAAAATTGGGAAATGATGTGGTAAACTAATTGATACATGATGTGTTAATAGACCACTCATATCGTAAATTTTTTTATGTAGTAATACGCGTATCGGTTTTGCTACACCATATAAAATATCTTGGGTTCGCCTCTGCTTGTAATTGATCGAACAAATCCGCTACCAATGGGATGGGGTAGCGGTTCCTCACCGTCAGCTTGTTCAGAGCCCGGTAGTCGATACACAATCTCAGACTACCGTCCTGTTTCTTCTGGAAGAGCACAGGGGCTCCATAGGGAGCTTTGGAAGGTCGTATCGACCCCGAGCGAATCAGACCGTCTAGCTGTCTTCGTAGTTCGGGAGGCGCCATCCGATATGGCCCTCGAGCAGGAGGTCTTGTGCCCGGGAGTAATTCAATTTGATGGTGTACCGAACGTCGGGGTGACAGACTCATAGGTAGCTGATCAGGCTTCAAGTCCTTGTTGTCCTCTAGCACCAAAAACATTGTTAAACCAAAAACATTACTCCTAATCCATCTCTCAATTACTCATATATTGAACATATTGAGCTGCACTTAATTACCAATAATCAATTCAAACAAACTCAAGAAAAAGACCGTCTGAACAACTAATGAAAATGTACAAATGCTAAGCCAAAATTTGTTTGATTCCTGAATTCTAAAGACATATGTAGCATATATAAAGAGAACTAGTGTTAACCCGTGCAAATTGCACGGATTTGCTTTGAAAATTGCGATATAAAACATGTATATTCAAATAGCCATATTCATCACAGATTCCGTAAATATAATATCTTAGTGAGTTATAAGAGTTTACATAGTATAATCGCCCAAGAATATAATTGTTGGGGTTTTTTCGAGTTTAGAAATAAACTGAACATTTGCAGAGCTTTTTATTTTTTTTACTTCGTGTGTGTTGCTTCGCGTATTTATGTCTTTGCTCCTTCAATTAATGTGTACAATTTTATAGGGTTAATAGATAAAATCAAGCAATATTTGAAACCAAAATTTAAAAACAAAATTAAAATTAACAAATATATTTTGAAACAGGCTCACTAATAATTAATGGGTAGCCTCCCCTCTCCACTATCCTATATGGTTTTCCATGACAGTTAATTAGGAAGCAATTGGCAGTTTGAGTTTCACATGTTTATTTGTATTTTATCCTGTTCTTAAATTGGGAATCCAAGGTGAAAGTTTGGTGACAACATTGATTTGTTATCAATCAGTGTATTTTTTTATACGTTATTGTTATTGTAATTTATTGTAATTTTATTATTATTGTAGTAAAAATTTGGATTGTATTTGTATCAATTAGTGTATTGGTGTAACATAAATTATTCATTATTCCTAAATCGTTATTTAGAAGTAATATTTACGTACAAACCATTTACGTACAAACCATAAACGTAAACATTTACGTACAAAACACGAACATAAGACAGTTTTTCATTAATTAATTCCTTAATCTTTGTTGTGGGTCCCATGCTTAATGTTTTTAAAAAAAAAAAAAAAACTGAATGTTGTGACGTGGCTGCACAGATTTGCACGAAATGTTTCTGTATTTATATAGATAAGATTTTAGGTTACCTGAACTATGTCATACTTTCTTTTATGACAAAAACAGGACTATATGACATGTCGAAAAAACTGGGAATCACCAACTCTTTTTTACATTTATTTCTATCAATGTTTTTTTTATTTCAGATTTCATGATCAGTCACTTTTCTAACATTCAATCTGCTTTCCATGACCTCTCCCTTCTTGTCTTTCCTCCCTCAATCCCTTTATCCATCTCCCACCACCCCTGACCATACTTCCCCCCTTCCCCATTCCTCTCAATACGGATGATCTAACATGGAAATTTTAGTGTTTACACCCATGTTAAATCATAAGAGAAACTTCTGAAACAATGCCTGTTTCACAAGTTAGATACACCTCAGTACACAAACATAAACAGAATGATACCATACTTCCCTCTGTCATCCACTACAAAACTATCGAAAGGGAAACAGTAGAGATAAATTGCCTAGATTAGTATTGAAATAACCTAGCCGACATCACCTACTGATTAACACAAAGTACATTATGAAACCAAGCAGCAGATATTTGCACTTTATCCACTATGTAGAACCAGTCATTTTACATAAGACACAAGATATAAAAGGACATGCTTCTTAGTTCTTAGACTGCTACCCCAGCCATGACCTTCGACTAGAAAGGATATCCTCCAACAACACAGTATACATCTTATATGACACATTACTAAACTTGTTATTGAGGTCAAATACACACCTCAATATATTTTCTGCTCATAGATCGAGACTCACCGGGTATCGAGTTGGTATAACTCAGGTTATAGAAAAACTAAGAAAGAAAAATACATCTTTGACGTAGCGAATCGAGTACACAACACCAATATTTTCAGCCATAGCCGAAACAGAAAGATTGTTCAAAACACCATAATTACAAGCCTTAATTGCCTACAAAATCCTCCAACTATCGTCACCTTCTCTCTCTCCCTCTCAAACTGTGCAAAACTAAACTCTATCATACCTTACCCCGTATCCACTTCCCCATCTCCAACCCTCTCCTCCTCCCTCATATGGGCAATCACTAAACCTAATGCAAACCGCAGTTGACAAAATCAACGAAGATTAACATTTATCTTTAAAGTAGATGCACCTTGATAGATAACTATGACAGGTGTCGAAGATAAGCAAACATGGCCTCCATCCCTGCTTTATCACCCTGGTGAACACAAAGCTGTATCTCTGAAACAGTTATAACAAATCTCGTGAAAACCCTAATTCGACCCAACACAGCACAATAGAGAGAGAGGGAATGCCAAAATACCTGGTTATTTTCCGCCACCATCATCAGAATCATCATCGTCCTTAGAAAATAGAAAGGAGATCAATAATGGAGCGATTGAAAGAATAAGCAAGATGGTGAGTAGAAAGAGGAGTAAACAAATTTAAAAAAGAAAGGACAGGATCATAATTATCAATGATTAATGATCCTAAAGGTCACATATAATGTCAGACTACTGACTAACCTTGTTCACATATAATGTCAAGACTCATTTTCACATCAATAGCTATGTCATCTTTCTAAAGGTTCCTGAAACAAAGGGCATGCGCATGCCTCTTGAAGTTATTACGGAGTTCTTTGCTCTCGGTGCCAACAACATTACTGACTAATTTATCGGCTATTCTTGTATTTTGATCGATGCAGGCATTTTTTTCTGGTAATTCTTCTGTTCATACAGCTGTTCATTTGGCACAACTACTATATGATAGAGAGAAGCATGTTTTGTTTGTGAAACCGGAAACGAGGCGATGTGGAAGGCAATTTGTTTCCTGGTAACAGAACATATATCTTTATGAAACTGCAAAATTTTCTGAAGAGTCATGAGATTTGTGTCTTTGCATGTAAAGACTGTGATGCTCAAAAACTCGTTTCCTGGTTAAACCAGTACAAAAACTGCAGTATTTTGCGCGAAAGGCGTATCCTTGTCCAGGATTTTGTTTACATATGGGAACCAAGACGCTTCGCTATTGTTCTTTCTACAATGACCGAAATTTGAGTCCTGAGTTTTATTAAATTGTACTCCGTATACGTTTGCTCCTGAAATGTGGTTTTAGGACAAAAAATGCAAGTGAGTTGCGAGCCAAGTTTCATACCTCTAATATAATTTGAACAGTGGTACAGGTCATGTTAAGGCCATTTTGGGCGTTTTTTCACTTTAGATAATGTGAAAGAGCAATACCCTAAAATATACCCGTAAACAAATGTATGCGTTCTTGTTGGAATGACCCAAAAGAAATATTATACGACATGCTGTAACACGGGCAGTTGATTGCGAGATTGAAATACTCTTTATTAGAGAAGCTAATTTTACACGATTACTAAGACGGAGAAAATGATTTACAAAAGAATTGAGCAAGCAGAAAGCTGTTTCATGACAATGCTATAAAAAAATAATCAGACGATCTGAGATGCAGTAGTTGCAGAAGATTTGCTACTGATCACAGCAACTAACTGGCGACATGAGGGGCAAGACGAGTGAGTCCTAAGCCACTTATCGACACAGACGACATGGAACAGATGACCGCACTGTGGCAAGACTCTTATCAAATCCCCATCAGCAAACTCTGTCAAACAGATGGCACAGTCTTTAGCCTCCTCAACCGCCACCTCAGTACTGTAAGTAGTCAAAGGCAATAACTTGAGTGCGGATTTCTTCAGACCTGGCGGAGGTGGAGGCAGAGCTAGTAAATGGGACCCACCAAGGCCGCCATTGATGAATGCCACCCATTCATGGAATAGAACGAACCTCCACCTCCACCTCCACCTCCACGCCACTATTACAAATACAACCCCAATCCCGATTGCAGCAAGTGCAAGGTCTAAATAAAGACCTGCATATACTGGTGTGCTGCTTTCTGCATCTAGAAGCTTACGGCTAACATTCATGGCGACTACTCGTCTCTCTTTTTTTTTTTTTTCAACGCGTAGAAGTATAGTCAGATAACTTGGATAGTTTTAAGGTTTTCTGCAGGAATTGGATCACTGTCAAGACTTCTTATATGGTACTGCACTGTAAACTAATTGCTGTACCTAATCGCGAATTACGTGACAGTAATATTATTATAGTGTAGTTGCCAGTCAAACTTGAATACGTAACATCATCATTCATGGATCATGAAAAGAACACAGGAGACAGTCTGTATACGTAACGTAACAATGCACACAATATCAGCTTAAACTTGAGACTTGCAGCAAAACTAACCAGCAGAAAGTTGAGTCATTCTAAGAATTAGCAGCTGATGATGCACGCCTGTCTCACCTGAACAAATCTGAATTTCTTCCGGAAAAACGTTCTCAAATTTCAACTCCGCTCTACTAATTAAAATCCCCACCTGTACCCATTAAACCATAAAAAGCTGAATTTTGAGGAGTGCCTTGATTATTTATGGAAGCATTCTGTTTTTTAACTCGAACTCAGAATAATTCTGTTCCAAGTACACACACAGATATGAGCATCAACTGAGCCGCACAACACGATAACTGGATAATGGTCACTCTGTGCTCACTTCATCGATGCTAAACATATATATCCATAATTCAAAAAGATTATATCTTTTACAATCCACATCAAGAAAATATGCTCAGGAAGACGAGAACCATCCATCATACTTCCAAATTCTTCAAATTATGGAATTTAAGAAAGTATATAGATATATATTCAATAATATGGTATGAATAATGTTTTGCCAGTTGCTATAATACGGAAATGAATTAATTAGCACGACATGTCTTGTTCAGTTTACATCATATACAATTGCATACATAAATCTCTACATTACAACATCTGAACCTCAAAATTAGACCTCTCTTCGATCATTCATCATTTCAAAACTTTCACTACCATCAATTGTCATTGACGCAGAAAACCGCTTCCTCTTGACAACGGTTTCTCTCTGAAGCGTCTTCCTTGTTATCAGCAAATGACAAAAACGTCCTTAGACGTACAGAATGCGAGCTGTCAGTGACTGAAGGGTCTGACTTTGGAGGCAAATGCTGATAGAACCGGTACAACATCACGGAGAAGTATATGATAAGAGAAAGGATACAAGCGATGCCACTGATGAGGAATAGGCCAATGTAACGAACCGTGACTTACAAGAGTTATGAAAGTGCTTTATTGTAAGCCAAGTCTCGGTGATGTTTTGAAGTTTGCCATTCTCTGACAACTTTAGCAGGGCAGTCGACATGTCTAGAGTTAAGGGAGAGTCTCTCTTAAACGCCTGAGAAACAAATAAAATTCTAAATATATATATAGGTTTGATCATAACCTTATACTGAGGCCGTCCTGTACAAGTTTTTTCCGATGATGTTATCAGCATATATGCAAAATGAATCACCAATGCACTATTTCTTCTCAGCCTAATTCAAAAATTTACCAAAGTTTTCATATCTTCAGCAATATAAGACCAGAGTAAGATGGCATGAGGAAATGCAACCGGAACAATGAGTGTTGTGTGAGACTTGCCAAATGGGTCATTTGGGTCGGGTTTAGGTTAGGTCACTTTGCGGTCAATAATTATCGGGCCGGCCGGGTGGGTCATTTTTGGATCGGGGCACTCCGTGGCGAGTCATTTTGGGTCGGGCCATTCTCGGTTATTTCGGGTCAGGGTTTTGCTTAAAATAAGTCATAATGTCTTGATATTTACCAAAATGAACAAATGACATGAAAACAACTATACAACTGCAGTAAAAAAATTATGTACCATTTTTAATATCAAATATATATAGTCTCAGTCTCTCAGATCACTCACAATAATAATTGTCAAAGCAAAAACAGACGAAGTCGGATATACCAAGAACATAAAACCATCACTCAGGTATTATTTATTATCATCATAAAATTATATATTAAATTTAAAATCTATGCAATTTTATTAAACTTTATAGTTTATTAGATGTATAGAGATGTTAATTATTTAACGTACAAAAATATAATATAAGTAGGTTATAAATAATTCAAGTTAGATTTCATAATATATAATATTACATAATTTCTTCGATTTGATTTAATGCATATATGTAATATACTAGTTTGAATGCCCGTGCGTTGCAACAGGGTAATTAGCTTATTTATAATGCAAAAAAAAATGTTATAAGCGTTTAAAGTTTACATTATATGTCTAATGATTTGTTTACATATTATTAAAATATCTCTTTCAAAAAAAAATAAAAGATTAATATATACTGGGTTAACTCTTATTTATAATCATATAATCACCCCACCTTATACTAATCTTTCGATGTGGACAATTCTACGATTTATAAGTAATATATTCACAAAAATTGGATTTTTTTTTCTGATGTGGGACAATTCTAATATTTATACGTAATATATATTTATCAAACCTGCATTATTTTTCAATGTGGGACAAATAACATACTCAGAATTACACCATCTTTTTTGCACTTAGTTCGACGTCCAACCAGATCTTGAATACCGAATACAAACAATTGCTACTCATTATATCTAATAGTTATATTTAAATTTAATAATATGATCAAGTACTCTCCATTAATATTTGTACGTTGTTTTTCTTCAAAAAAAAATTAACATAATTGAGATACGGAAATTTCCCGTGGTACCCTTTAATTTTGTTAGATTTTCCATGTTACCCCTACTTTTAAAAATCTGCCTATGTTACCCTTGAGGTTCCATTATTTTGCCCCTAATGTAAAGGTTGTTAAATGGACATTAAGTTGGATGGCGTGGCAATAAAATAACAATTAAAAAATAATACCCTCTTTATTGTTTTATTGGTACGGATATCCCTCTTTTAAATGCAAATTTAATTAACTATATCATTATAATATTGAAAATTTCTCATGGTAACCTTGAACTTTGATATATTACACATGCTACCATGGACGTTTATTTTCTATTTTTTTTTATCATAATTAAAATATGTGCAAATGATAAGAACTTATACCCTAGTGATAGAATATTTTTTAACACAATTCTAATTATATTATTTAAACATAGTATATTTACCACACCTACATTATTTTTCAATATGAGACATATAAAATCTATAGGTAGAAAATATAATGATATAAACTTTTAAGAGCTCTCCAAGACAATACTTAAGCGACTCAAAAGATTTTGGATTGATGCCTAAGTTCCAAGGATGCTCATAGAATCACCCACCTTATGCTATATTTCGATGTGGGAAAATTCTATTTTTATATGTAGTATATTTATCACACCTATATTATTTTTCAATGTGGGAGATATCACATACTATGAAATACACCATCTTTAATATGTGCAAATTATATGAAATCTATATATACTCTAATGATAGCATTTCTTACCATGAATCTAATAATATATAATTTTTTTGCCGACATTATTTTGTCAAATGAAATTTAAAAGTTTTTATATAAAAATTAGAAACATCACTTGAATATAAAATAAGAAATACATAGTATATATTATAATAACTAAAAGATTTTCCCAACATTAACTTAGGTTAGAAATCATTATTGTAGAAACAGTAATACAAACTCTTTTAAGAGTTATCTCCGACAATACTTAAGGGAATCAAAAGATTTTGGGTTATGACTTCTATTTATAATCATAAGATCACCATGTTTTATGATAATCTTCCGATGTGGGACAATTCTAATATTTATACATAGTATATTCACCACACTTACGTTACTTTTCAATGTAGGACAAATAACATACTAAGTACACTATTTTTTTTGCACCTACTTTACATCCATCCGATTTAATAATTGAGAAAATACAATACAATACAATATACACTCTAATGATAGCATTTTTTTGTCACAATCTAATTATATAATTTTCATACGATACTTTTTTTTCAAATGAAATATAAAGTTTTTATACCAAAATTATAAACATCACTTTAATATAATATAGAAAATGTATATATATGGGACATTTCTATTATTTATACATAATATATTCACAACACCTACATTATTTTTCAATGTGGGACATATAACATACTAAAAAGTCTATATCTTTTATATCAAAAAATTGTGGATTAATATATAAGTTTCAAGGATGCCTCCTATTTATATTTATAGAATCACCCTACCGTATACTATTATTTCAATGTGAGATACATAATTTAATTATTTATACGTAGTATGTTCATAATGCCTACATTATTTTTCAATGTAAAAGATATAACATACCAAGAAATACATGTCTCTTCTTAAAAAACCACTATTGTATACATATTATTTTTCTTTGAAGGTAAAACCACTTAGTCTCGATCATTAGATATGGATCTCTACATCGTACACATAACGACTCATTAACGCTCTATTACTGCATTCAAAAGACAACCATTAGTGAAATCTTTAGTTTTGTATTGTGTCAGGAGACTACCATTAGTAAAACCTTTAGTTATTTTTTGATTTTCTTGTTCATGTTCTTAATTCTTTCCCGGGTAGTTCCCAACGATTTCCACTTTATTTTTTATATCATATCGTAGATAATGATAGAAAATCTTAAGAGCTCTTTAAAACAATATTTATGAGACTCAAAAAATTTTGGGTAGATACATAAGTTCCAAATATGCATCCTATTTATAATCATAGAATCACATCACCTTATACTAATCTTTCGATGTGGGACAATTCTACTATTTATATGTAGTATATTCACCACACCTACTTATTTTCCAATGTGGGACAAAACATACTAAAAAGTATACAATTATACGTATTAAGAAGTACACCATCTTTAATATGTGCAAATAATATGAAATTTATACTCTAATGATAGCATTTTTTAACATAAAGCTAATTATATTATTTTCATAATTTTTTTAACGATATTTTTTTGCCAAATAAAATGTAAAAGTTTGATATAAAAATTGGAAATATCACTTGAATATAAATTAGGAAATACACATATTATAATAATTAAAAGATTTTCCACTTTATTTTTTACATCAAAAATTATACTTTCCTAAATTGTTTTTTAATGATGTGGACGCTCTCAGATCGCTCGAAAAAACTCTTTTATATATATATATATATATATATATATATATATATATATATATATATATATATATATATATATATATATATATATATATATATAGAGAGAGAGAGAGAGAGAGAGAGAGAGAGAGAGAGATTGGATTTGGTGTTTTTGGTTCTTATGGTGAGTTGTGAGTTGGGTGAATCTCACCATTAGTTTAAATTAGAGATGAGTTGCAAGATTAATCTTAGTTGTCATATAAAAGCATTGTTATTTAGTTTATTTTCTCTTTTTTTCCTTTTTCTCTCTCTCTCTTTCTTTCCTCATTTACTCTCTAACGATTTCTCTCTATAATTAATTATCCACATTTACTGTTAACCGTTTATATAATTATCACCACTGCAAAGCGTTCCTCTCTCTTCTATTATTCCTGTGTTATTCTTCTTCAACTGTTCGTCTCCTTCGCTTTTTTCTCCCGTTTTCTCTTCGCCGTTCATCGTCTTCCTTCCTATTGTAGGTAATTTCATGTCATTTTCCTCTTTTATTTTGTAATTTTGTTTAATTTCATGCTTTTGTATGCTTTTTAATTCGTTTTTCAGTGTAATTATCGCTAGGTTTACTTAATCGAGTACTTTAATGTCGTTATTATGCTGCATTTTTGAGTTTTCTATAGTTTTGAAGTGATTCGCATGTTCTATGTGTCGCGTTGTGTTGAGAACTTTACTATTGTTCTCTACAGACTTAAGTTTTGTGTTACTCCGCTGTTATTCTATCGCTTAGTTTGTTGTCAAGTTATTTGTCATGTTGTAATTGTTTAATGTGTTTTTCTAGGGTTTTTGTGTTTGTTCGTGTTGTCTTCACTTTTCAGTACTTCTGTTATTCCGCTGTTATACTGGTCGTATGGTGTCATTGTAACGCTACTCTTGCGGTCATTGTAGTGTTTTTGCTGTGTTGAATTTTCTGTTATTCTTTTCCTGTTATTCTGCTGTTATTCTAGTGGTTTTGTTTGTTTGTCTTTGTTTGTTTGTAGGTTTCAGCATTACTAATGGACTTAGTTTGTGAGGGATGGGCAATAAATATAGTGAATGAAGATAAATTGTTATTTGCTAGCGAGTTCGCTACTGAAAAGAAAAAAAAATTGGGATGGTTATTGGACGATAAGACTGAAAAGTGCTTTGAAGTTAATGTACGAGTTCGTCGTCGTAATCAATCAATGTCGGCAGTTTTAAATAGCCAGGACCTAATGGAAAGAGTTTTCGATTATGTAGAGACTACTTTGGACAAGAGCAATATGTCTCTTGTTTGTAAGAAATGGTCACAAATGTTCCTATTTCATAAAAGTTCGCCCCTGTTCACGCCGAATATATGAAAGTTCTAACAACAAGTCACAGTCAAGGTTTTAAGATTTTGTCAAGGGGCTCGACAGTAGTTTCCAAACGATGCAAGTGCTATATGCTTGCAAGTGAGCCATCAAAGGCGGTGTTGCATGCTTGCCAGTATATATACGATCATGACAAGATCCTTGATGCACCTGTATCTGAACGGATGAGTCTAATTCACGAGTACTTTGACGCACTCGGGAGTTTCCTTCGATCTTGCTCACCAATTGTATTATAAGTCAGTCGATGTTGTTGACGTTGACTGACTTTTTATGTTATGTCCTGTATTTTCGGAAGTACATTTTGGTTCTTTGTGGGAAAGAATGTATTTTGGGTTTTATGTAATTCGAAACCTTCCCTGGCTGTAATTTAGTACGTTATTTTGTTTTTATGAAGGCTTATGTAGGCCGTATGTAATTTTGAAACTGTCTTTGACTCTTTATTCAAAGAGGCTTTTGTTTTGATTCTCTTTCGTGTTTTTGTTTACACATCCATCATGTTCTTTTTGTGTTTTCGCTGCTGTTATTTGTTATACTAATTGTTAGTGTTCTGTTATTCGGTGTTACGGTACTCTCATTCTCAAGCGTCATTATTAAAAAAGTCTAGCTGAATATCTATTTATCATTGAAAGTGATCCTTATCTTTATTTTCTGGATAGTAAAGCAAAAAATGAAGTTAAGAATCAAATCCACCGCTTCATCAAAGTCTACTCAACCGTCATCATCAAATTCTCCAGGTCCGTCTCCATCCAAATCCCCTGTCACATCTCCATCAAAGAGCACTGCTTCTCGGAGAAGGAGTACTCGTAGTCAAGAAATATGTACAACCGAACCACCCACGAAAAAAACCAAACGAAAGGCCGAGACCCAACTTGTGAAATTGTCGTCTAGTCCACCCAAGACTAGTAGTAAGTTGGGTGGCAAAGTTAAGCATGAGAAGGAATTGTGGTAAGTAGCAAGCAACCTCAGCCGGAGTTGCTTTGCAGAAATATCCCACCGTATGTACCACTCGTTATTCTACTTTTATTTTGCTCATTTATTTAGCTATTAATATGTTACTTTTCGTGTTATTTTTTGATGCTCTCTTTGTTATTTTGCTATTATTCTCGCCGCTTTTGCTTATGTCATCTTAAATGTTTTAATGCATTGTTTATTTTTTTCACCCTTTTGTGTGGACAAAGGTCTTGATCCATTTATTAGTCTTCGGCCCGCTTTTCTTTTCAAAGTTATTGAAGCCCTCACCGAGGAGCGTATGAGGTCATTAGGGAGATGGGATTCGGGGGTTTACTTGAGTTGAAGCTTTCTTCCCTCCCCCATGTCATGTTTCGGGAGTTTGTATATGCTTTTAGGAGTGGGAAGTATTTTGAAATATCCGAAACGGAGAAGTTCGAGTTGATCATAGATGATGTGCACGATGTGTTTGGTTTACCAAATTCTGTGCGAAAGTGGATTTGGTTATTACTGGATTTCCTGTTCTCGCCGACGCTGAAGGAGAAGCTTTGAAGCGTGCTTGGCGGGAGAAGTATGGTATCGGCAATAACAAAAGTGGGATACCACTTAACAAAGTTCAGGAGACCCTGCTAGAGTCTCTGGTTGCGGACGATGAGTTTAAGAAGACTTTTGTTCTGCTTGCCATGTCGTGTTTCCTTGCTCCTGTGTCGGGTTATGTGCTTGATCTTAGACTTCTAAGCGCTGTGGAAGATGTTTCTAGGATCAAGGAACTTAATTGGTGTCAGTTTGTCTTCTCAGACTTGGTGACTTCTGTACGTGAAGCCCTTATCGGGAGGAGAAATATTCGTTGTAGTGTAGTGCTGTTGGCTATCACCTATTTTCACCGTTATTTCTTTAGCGGTGATCAGGTGAATAATGAGCTGCCGCTCATTAAACATTGGGATTTTAAGCCTTTCAATGAGAGGTTGCGGCGTGAGGCACTTTGGTGCTCGGGCACTGGGGAGCGTTCAGACGTTGCTTTCCCATTGTCTCGCCCAAACATCGTTGGCTCTGGTCAACGTACTCAACGTCGATGTCTTGTTCTGGATCTACCTGATGATATTCTTACGGATGAGCAAGTACAGTCCGCAGCGGTCGACGTAAGCACCTGTTTGATTGTTTTTAAACGAATCATTCTAAAATGTTATTCTGTTATTGTCCTCGAGCATTAGTTTTCATACTGCTATTATTTTACTATTATTCCACTGTTATTCCTCAGTTTTCCTCTTCGTTTCCACTTTATTATTCTAATTTTCATTCCAAGTGTTACTTTGCACCGTTATTCTACCGTTATTCCACTATTACTCCACCGTTATTTATTCTCATTGCTAGTGTGTCTTTTATTCCTTTGTTATTTTATTACTTCACTGTCATTCTACTATTAATCCACTGTTATCTATTTTGCTGTTAGTGTACTATTATTCCTCTGTTATTCTACTATTATTGTACTGTTTTAAGTAAAATTTTGGGATTTTAACTTGACAGGATGTTCATCAACTTATACTTCTTAATGAGAGGGACTCTCAGATTTTATGTCGCCGATACTTGGAACGGGCGGAACTTATAAAGTCGAAGATGATGCGAAAGACCCAAGAGGCTATGGATCAAGCACTGCCGCTAAGTTGCCCACCAAGTAACCCGACGAGTCTAAAGAAAGCACAAACAAACAAATCAGAAAAAAGTTGGTTGTGAAGGGTCCGAGAATTTGGTTGCCACCCCATCTTTCTTCACGGATCAAGTTATCCGTGAGTCGGACGAATGACGGTAAAGCATGTATTGGCTATGCAAGCGGCCAATAAATCGCGATCAACCTTCTCTCAAGAACCCGCTTCCAAAAAAGCTAGACATGAAGATGTCATCATTGAACCCCCATCATTTAACCCGTTTTCTCAATTCTATGAGGAGTGTGTCGGTGTCGGATGTGACGGCAAATGACTATATCTCGAAAAGAAGGGTGTAGGCGAAAAGAAGGGTGTTGAACATAGTCCCGTCATTCAACAAAGTGCAAAGGTGGGGAGTCCACAATTGTCACCACTCGGTTTAGATTCTATTACGACGGATATCCGTGCGACATTCTGGTTTCGTTATGGAGAGCCAGCTGATGTCGGTGAGAAAGTAGTTGATGTTGGGGATATTACCATTGACGTGGAGGATGTTAACAATGATGTGGAGGACGTTAACATTCAAGTTGAAGACTATCTTGTTGATAATCCGCCAGAGGAGGTGGCTAATACTGTTGAGTGTCCACCGGTAGAGGTTCAAGCAACTGAAATTCCAAAGGCTGATGCTTGTTTGCCTGAGACGGAGGTGACGGATACCCGTGCTGACATTCCATTGCGTAATGACACTCAAAGATTCCACTCAAATTGGCGGTGAAGCATTCGTGATCGCAAGAGGAGGTAGCGGATGTGGTGATGTCTTGTCATGCGGACTTGTTGCTTGGGGCTACGTCTCGAGATAGATAAATCGATAAACAGGATTTCGAGGTTGTGTCGGAGGCTGGTATCGTTGTTGGTGAGGCTGTCCCCAGGAGGACAATGGCGTTCTTTGGTTGAATGCTCCTACTATGTGTACAAGTTATTTGCTTTGCACTCTGCCGCACATGAGGAGCTACCGTTGTTGTCAGTGCCTCGAAATTTTGGATGCAAATATGATTGTGGTCCCGTGGCTCCCGAGCTAGTTGTCTGTCAAAATCAATGATAACGATGGGACATGTTTTCAACCCAATGTTATCCAAGCGGAAAGAGGTTGCAGACTCTCATCGCTTCTTGAATGATCATAACCTTTCGCAAGGGTAAGAGCTTGTTTTTATTGTAAAAATTTTCGGCTTTGTTTAATATATTATATTTGCTTTTTGTTCTTCAAAAATATATTCATGTGACTCTTATTTTGCCTTTTTATTCGGTTTTGAAGGGATAATCTTGTCACTTGGGGTGTGGACGATTCGTGAATCGTGAGGATATGGAATCGATGGTTCCGATACAATGATAATGCTTGGTGTTGTGCACTTTGTGGTCCCTCTTTCTTAATGATACTTGTATAAGAGGAAGCCCAAGTCGACTTTTCTTTGGGATGGGTGCAACGGTTAGTTATTCTATCTTATCTTTTCTTTTACTTTATTTTTCATGTTTGGATCACGTTTCAACTCTTTTCTCCACTTCTTGTTTAGTATCCATTGCGGCAACTTTTTATGCCGTCGAAAGATGATAAGGCTTCCAGGAGTGATTTATGTGCGGAAGTCAAATTGTCATTTACTGTCTTTGTCAATAACAACAAGAGAGAGTGTGATCTTACTTCGATATGGTATGTTTTCATGTACTTTGTGTGTTTTCTACTACTATTCTACCGTTAGCCTACTATTACTCTCATTATTCTTCATTGTGTTTCGCTTTTTAAAAAGAACCACATAATTAGTAACAATTTTTTTTTGGCCAAATATTTTCCCGATTTTCATCCCAATTCTTTTGCATGAGCACTTTAGTCAAGTTTGTGCATCAATTTCATTTCGAAGAGGGTTGAATATCTTGATAATGTATTTCAAGAGGCGATGTTTGCTGATGATCAACAGGCGTGTGTACGTTTGGTGTATTGTCAAACTGCTGTAAGTCATTTATTGTGTTTTAATTTTCTCTTGGTGTTTAGCCTAGTTTTGTTTAAGTATTGTTAGTAATTATGTTTTCTTTTTCCTTTTTTAAAAAAAAGGTGAACTTGATGTCCGATTTCTGGTCCACAAAGGAGTTGCCCGAGGTGGGGAGGTTAAAGATTATAAAATTGTCAACGTCCCTTTTACCTGGCAAACGGCTGAGATTGAAAATTTGGACTGCGGTGTATATACGATGTTGCACATGCTCTTTTACCGTGGAACTGTTTTTGATTGTGACTTGGGTAATTCGATTCAAGAGCCCTCTACCGCGCCGAGATCGTTGCCTTGTTGGCGCCGCCGATATGAACGAGTCCAGGGAAGATGTGTTGAAAAGTTTGGAGGAGTTGAACAAGACAAGAAAGGAAACCCTGAGCGTGCTTGAAGAGAGACGGCGTATTGAGGATGCGAAAAAGAGGGCTTCTCAAAGCGGTAAGAAACGTCGTGGTTCCGGCAGGTGAAAACTCGTTGGTAAGAAGGTTAAGACGTCGCGACTGTTGACGAGCCCGTCGCTTCTCCTACTGTCATTGACGGCCCTAAATTCTCTAGAAAGACCCCTACTGCCAGCCGTCAAGTGGGAAGCAGGGGTGTGGATAGCCCCGTGAGTCCACAGTCGGCTTTGGGTAGTCGTAAAAGGGGTAGGGCAGACGACGGGCTGGGTTGCTCTATGGATTGCGGGCTAGACGACAGTAGGTTTGTTGCGGTGTCGGATTTGTTTCGGAAGAACAAAAAACAGTTCTCTAAGATGCTGAAGGTGCGGAAGCAAGTGGTGGACTTTGTTCTTCGTGAAGACGCTCATTGATGACGTGTATGTGTCGATTTTCATTTCTTTGATTGTGGTGTTTCGTTCGCTTAGTCTTTCTGTTTCCCACCGTTAGTCTGCTGTTAATCTGTTATTATGCTGTTATTTTTGTCAACCTAGCGAGCCGTCTAATTTCACTGTTAGGCCCCTTTGTTATTCTGCTGTTATTGACCTGTTATACCACTATTATTCCGCTGTTAGTCCACTGTAATCCCACTGTCAATCCCGTTTTGTTATTCTGCTGTTATACCGCTATTATTTCGCTGTTATTGTTCTCGTTATTGAATCGTTATTCTCTTTGTTATACCACCGTAATCCCACTGTTCTCATCATATGTTATTTTTTGTGAATGCAGGGAGTCATTAGTGTTGTCTGAAATGACGACGTCGGCGTGTTTTTGGACAAGGGGGATATTGTTTCCCTTGTAGATGCAGCTAGTATGATGTCAACAAGGGTAGTTGATGTTTGGTCGGTTCTTTTGAATTCGTTGGAGTTTGAGGAACGCTCAGCACCTAGCTCAATGTTTTTTGGAGTTCGTCATATGGTATTTTAGTTTTTTCCTTTGCTATTTTGCGTTATTACCTACAGATTGACTCACAAGTATTGATATAAAGTTAACACTTGTGCACTATTTTTGGTTGTTTATGCTTTCTCTTTTTGTAGGATCCTCTTTATTCACTCTTAGAGAACTTTGATTCCTCAAGTCCTCTTGACGGTCCGGTAAGAAGTCATTGGCATTCTCGGAATGTGTTTTACGATTCCTGCAATCGAAGATGTCGTCTGAACTCCGACCTTGTGTTTGTGCCGATTCTGTACAATGATCACTACTCTTGTTTCTGCATCAACTTTTTGAATGAATCGATTGATATTTTGGACAACATGACTCACGATTCCAAGCAAGTAGCCGATTACAGAAGATTGGCCGAGATTGTGGCAAACTATATGCGTGTTTTTATGGAGGGTCATAATGTTCTGAAGTCTGAAGATTGCCGCAATTTCGAAATCGTTGATGTGCCTTTTAAATGGAAAAAGAAGGAACTATGAAATTCGGAGTCGGGGTGTTTCTTGCTGTACACGATGGCGGAATATGGTGGAAGCGTGTTTGAGTGCAATCTTCACAGCAAGATTGCTCGTCAAAGCTACTGTGTTGAAATGTCGGCTTCCCTGATCTTGGCGGATATTAATCTTCATAGGCGAGTAGTTCTTGACAAAGTGAAGGCTTGTGAGACTGGAAGGCCAAGACGTTGGGTTTGGCGGCGAGCAGGAACAAGTTGCCGAAGTGCCCCCAGGTGCAACCCCAATCATCTCGGGTAGTGAAGAGTCGGGCATCGTCATGAATGCGATACCTTTGGATGTTGTGTATCCAGGGAAGTCAGACTAAGTTGGTGTAAACTGTGTTGTTAGACTATTAGTGTCTTTGTTATTGCACCGTTATTATGTATAATTACTAGTTTATTGTGCTGTTATTCCCGTATTACTCTAGTGTTATTCCAGTGTGTACTCTAATTTTAATTGAGTTTTGATATTCCTTGTACTTTTTTCAAACACCATCCATTTTTACTCTAATCCCACTTTGTTATTCTGCATTATTCAGGGATAATGAGCGGTTTGTTGTGTTGTTATTGCACAATTAGTCTACGATTTTTAGTCTAATTAAGCTTTCTTATTACCTTTGTTTTCTAGAAACACTATCCATTTCTATTCAAGTGTAAATTTAGTCAAGTGTAAAAGCGTTGGTTTAGATTGCGTTTTTGCCGTGTTATTCTACCATTATTCTCAACATTGCAGATTACTCCGCATATTAAGCAACTACTACTCATTGTTATTGTACTATTAGTCTACACTTATTCTCAACATTATTCCACTAGTTTAATTAAGTTTTACAAATTCTATCCAATTTCTACGAAGAATATGCATTTTCTATTCAATCGCCAATGGTCGTTTTTTTTTTCAAATTGTGATTCTATTGTTATTGCATCGTTATTCTTCTGTTATTACACTATTATTCCGCATAACTAGTTTATTCTGCTGTTATTACACTTGTTAGTCCAAAGCATTATTTTGTCAAAACTATTCATTTTTATTCAAGTGTAAATTTAGTCAAGTGTAAAAGCGTGGTTTAGACTCGCTTTTGTTACATCTCGTTATTCTACCATTATTCTCATTTGTTATTGCAGATTATTCCGCATAATTAGCGCTTATTATGTCATTATTGCACTATTATTCTGCAAAGACTTCTCGTTATTCCAACATTACTTAGAAATAGTTTTAAATAGCACTTAAAGATAGTACTTACATAATAAACATTAACGTTCTAAAATATTAAAGCCATTATTTCTAAAGCAATATAATATTTTAAACATTTTAAAAGCAGCGACCTGACCATCATCGTTAGATTTTTATATCTTTATTCTATTCTCTCGACGCTGCGCGGGTCCTTGGACAAAGGCTCTCAACTTCCACCGACTCATCCTCAAAAGGGTTTTTGTACGCTTCCATTAGTTCCATGGCTTTCGTGAATCGGTGTCCAATGGCCGAGATTGAAATATCGGCTTCGATGTAATACTTCTTCAGCATTCACACCAAAGAATGAATTGATTGTCCATGTCGGCTTCCGTGTAGTTCCTATTTTTCTTTTCCTTTAACTGTCTACGCATACGTTCATTTTGAAGTTCAAAGAACCTTCAATTGTGCCTTTACACCGCCGACCTCTCTTATTAAGGCCTTTTCACGGGTTTCTCGCCTCTAAATTTGTCCTTGTGTCGATCAACTCTATCGTGAGGGACTCTATCGTCCGTTTGGCTTCATCGATTTCCTGCCTTGTCGGGGACCTTCGGCTATCGTCAGTTACGTCACTCATCCTGCAGCATTGGAAGTATGAAACTTTTTGCATTATAAAAAGATGTTTAAAATTTTTGAACCAAATTAAAAGCAAACCAAAGCATAAGAAAGAGAATTACCTTTTTTGCAAAGATAGAGAAGAGTGTTGATGATATGAAAAATAAACATGAAAGAAAAATAAAGAATAGAAAGATAAGAAATTACCTTTTTGCAGAGGAGATAAAGTTTTTTTTTGGAATGGACTTTTTCAGTGTGTGTGTTTGTTTTTTTACCTCGAAGTAGCAGTAATTTATAGGGGCTTGGGGAATAGAATCAGTTTTTCTGTAATAAAGTATAGAAAGATAAGTAATTAACTGTCTACCAACAAAAAAAAAAGATAAGAAATTACCTTTTTGCAGAGGAGATGCAGAGTTTTTTCTTGAATACAAAAGCAGTTTTACAGACTTATTCGTGTGTGTGTGTTTTTTTTTCTCAAAAACCACGCAATAGCAATTTTATAGGGGTTGGGGAATACAAACAGTTTTCCTGTAATTATATTAGATTAGGTTAGGTAACTGTTTTTAATAAAAACTGAAAAGTGGAACCGCTTTTTATAAATATTACTAAGTCGTTATTATTCAACTTATTGTTGTAGTGTGTAATTTGCAGTTTTATTTTTGTGGTTGGTTTGTGAAAAAAACAGTCAGATAATATTAACAAAAAAAATTAAAGTAACTAGTATTAATTATCATATAATGTAGGTCTCACTTTATTATCTAGAAGATACATTTTAGGTTAAAATGTAATTCGAACAATGACAAATAGTAAAAGTCTTTGACATTTTTAGGCGAGGTCTTCATCGTAGCCGCTGTCTTTTGTGTCTCTTTTGTCTTTGTTAGTTCATGCATCTGATTCATATTCCTGCAATTTTTGCTTAGTATTTAGCAGCTACATTAATAGCAGAATAGCAAGAGAATAACATTGATAGCGATAGAATAACAACACATTAATAGCGAATAGCAAGAATCTAAATTTAGCACTACTCTGCTGTTATTATTGCGAACACTATCCATTTCCACTAAGAATATCCATTTTCTATCCAAAAATAACAACACATTAATAGCACAATAACAAAGTAGAATAACACAACAAAGAAAGCAGAATAGCGAGTAACACAGAATAATAGGGGAATAATAAAGTAGAATAAAAGGATAACATATTCCCGCAATTTTTGGTAGTTCATGCATCTCGATTTATATTGTCTTGCAATTTTTGCTTAGTATTTTAGAAGCTACATTAATAGCGGGAATAGCGGTGGAATAACATTAATAGCGAGTAGAATAACAACACATTAATAGCGAGAATAGCGGTAGAATAACACAACAAAGACAGAATAGCGAGTAACACAGAATAATAGGGGAATAACGAGAATAAGAGGATAACATTAGAATAATAGGAGAGTATTAGTCCGATTCATACCTCTTCGATTTCCGATTCTTCTTCATCTTCGTCATCGAAGGGGACTTTCAAGAAATGGAAGAGTACAAGTTCTACTGTTGTGGTTCACCCACTTCTTGCAGTTACCGCATCTTCGCTTCCTCTTTTGTTGCTTGGTTTTGGCCTTTTCTTTGGAGGACCTTAATCTTTTGCCACTGCCCTTATTCTTGGCCTTGTTTGGCGGTCGAAGGTCAATGTCATTTGAAGCCGTGATGCCTAGAAGAGCCTCGATTTCCTGGTTTTTAGTCTTCGGTTCGATTGGTCCTGTGATGTTCTCCCGAATCGTGTCGGGATTTTCTCTGCTTGCTTCATGTGTTTAACGAGCATAACTGTCCATCACCCCGACGATTTGCATAAATCTCAGACCAAACCTTTGACATCTCAGCTTTCTTGATGTCAACCTCATCAATCTCTTCTATCACCTTTCCATTTTCATCTCGGACAACTGGCCTGTATGATTTCTTTGTCCATCGAGCAAGGACATAAGGGTCAGGTATCCTGTGGACCTGCCTACCATTCCACACCCAAAGTATATGGCGACAAACAATGCCATGCCTCTCAAACAGCTTACATGTACATTTGCTCTCGTTAGTTTTGGTGTTAAATTCAACTCGGAAGCTCCTGTGCTTGAGTCCATCACGAACGTCATGATACTCCACCGCCCCTACCGTTGTCAAACCCCCACCCCCATGCTGCATATGGCATGTTTGACTTCATTCTGAAAGTCCCCAAAGATAGGATGGGTGTAGACAAGTGAGGCATGCATCTCCACCTTAATAGCGAGAATAGCGGTGGAATTACATTAATAGCGTAGAATAACAACATTAATAGCGTAATAGCAAAGTAGACTAAATTTAGCGACTACTTTGCATTATTGCAGACACTATCCATTTCCACAAAGAATATCCGTTTTTTATTCAAAAATAACAACACATTAATAGAAGAATAGCAAGAGAATAACACAACAGCAGAGAATAACAACAGTTAATAGCGAATAGCGTAGAATAACAACACATTAATAGCGCGAATAGCAGTAGAATAACAACACATTAATAGCAGAATAGCAGTAGACTAAATTTAGCAGTTACTTTGCTGTTATTGCAGACACTATCCATTTCCACAAAGAATATTCGTTTTTTATTCAAAAATAACAACACATTAATAGAAGAATAGCAAGTGGAATAACATTAATAGCGTAATAACACAACAGCAGCAGAATAGCAAAGAGAATAACACAACAAAGCAGCGAGAATAGCGAGTAACACGGGAATAATAGGGGAATAACAAGAGAATAGCAAAGTGGAATAACATTAATAGCGAAATAGCGAAAGTGGAATACCTTCATCGACCCTACTTTCTCGAGCATACTATGCTCATTGGCATTATCCATCCTCCTTTGTGTATGCCTTTGCTGCTCTATTGCGGAATTGTACCTCATCCAAAACTCGACGAGGGTTCCAAATGGCTTTCAAACCGCTTGAAATAGCTGTTTGAACTTTCGGATCTCTGGGTTGTTCGCAACAAACAACCTAGAGGCAGATCCCGAAAGTATGCCGGTATCCACTTTTGTCTGATTGCAAAGACATACTTCAACCACCGGTTGCTTTCCATACCATGGGCTTCAATAACGATCTTCGATTCTGTTCAAATTCGTGTGGCTCGAGGTCGACATCCCACACAACGGCATTTATGTCGGTCATAAATTCCGTATCATTGCGATTGCCCTTCCCACTTTCTCGGGCATTTTCGCGATGATATGCCACATGCAATACTTGTGGACGTAATGGTTGAAGACATTTGGGCGAGGCTTTTTAATTCCCGGGCACTCGTCTCAGTAATTACACATTGAGGTTCTTCTTTGCCCCATTGCTTCGAGGAATTTTTAAAAATCCACTCAAATGAATGCCGACTCTCAAAGTCAAGTAACCCAAACCAAAAGTCACCGTCTTCTTGTTGTGGTCTACTCCGGTGAAGGGAGTAAACACCATGAAATATTTGTTTGTCCCATAAGTAGGGTCAAACGAGATCGTGTCTCCATATAACTTGTAGTTGTTTATCCCTTCCTTATCAGCCCAAATAACCTTCGTCAAGCATTTGTTCTCATCCCGATCATAAGCAAAGTAGAACCCCTTTGTTTCACCAAAGATTTTGAAATGCCCAATGAACATTTTAGCATCGTTATCCCCAATGTAACACTTGATATTTCGTTTGAAGTTTTTGAAGTCTAGCAAAGAGGCACCGATATTCTGATAACCATTTGAGTATTCCTTGAGAATTCTGAAGCTCAATGTTGGACCTATGTTGAGCTTAGTATGATCAATAATGGTCCTCTTAATGTAGTCATGGACGTCCCTTGAGAGCTTCTGGAACTCCCTGTTTTTGACAGAGTAAAGAGAGTGATTGTGAACGTCTACAAAGACATCCACAATATACCCAAATTGGTCTGTCGTCCGTTTTTTTACAGGTTCTCAACCTCATGTTTGCCTTGCAGCCACACCTTGTCGAGCATGCTTCTTTGGTCGTCTAATTCGCCGGTCTTTGTTCTCTCTCGTACTCAAATTACCAACTTCATGATTTGTTGCTTCAAGTCGCATTTTCTTTTCATATCCCTATACCCCCCTCATTACGCACCGGTGATTTGACGGTGACGCCCCCTTATATTGCGCATTTGTGTACCTTCTCACATCAAATCCAAAGCGATGCATAGATGTTGTAGAACTGTACTGCATCCTCCAAGGTAAGAAAGAACATGCCACGTTTAGGCGTAAAATCACTCTCAACAGTCCTCACCCACTGCTCAGTCCCCCCGGGTGTACTGCTGTAATGAAGAGTTGAGACAAACTCATCGTTTTCTTAAATGTCCTCGAACAGGTTGGGCTGGTGTATATACTGTTATTAGAAGAATCCCCATTAGGTAAGACTGCATTGTCTTCAACAATAGACACATAGAAAGATCTGCGACATGAAATTAATATAATGAGTACAAATCATTGGACAACAAAATCACAATAACATCACAATAACAGAGTAGCACGGGGGAGAGATCAACATTGCGAATGTGACAATAACAAAGATGATAACAAAGCAGTGTGAAACAGACGACAATCAATAACATCACAATAACACTAAATGTGTTTATCTCATGCTACTCTCTTATCACCGTATATTTTCACGCTCTCGCACAATAATATCACAACAATAGTAGCATAATATCAGAATAAGAGTACAATAATATCAACATGTTTCTCTACTTTTTTACAATAATAGTACAGTAATATCAGAATAACAGTACTCTGGTTCTACTTTATTACATACAGATAATATCAGTATTTATTATGTAACTCTTTTGCAAGGCATATATTTTCATGTTACTTGCACAATAATAGCACAATAATGTTACAATAATACCACAATAACAAGACAATAATATAATCATGTTACTTTGTTTGATTCTAATAGTACATTAATATCGAATAATGATTCTCTTTTTCTCTTTTTGTAATGCAAGCCGATACAAATAGTATCGAAATAACAAATGAGAAACACATAGAAATCAATAATTGATTTATAAACACTCAGGCTAATAATAGTACATTAATATTAGAATAACAGTTCTCTTTTTGTACTCTAATACAAGCCAGATAGTACAATAATATCAGAATAACAGCTGAGAAACACATAGAAATCAATAATTGATTTATACACACTGAGGCTAATAATAGTACATTAATATCGAATAACGATTTTCTTTTTCTACTCTAATACAAGCCGATAAAGATACAATAATATCGAATAACAATGAGAAACATGTAGAAATCAATAATTTATTTATAAACAACGGCGGATGAAGAGATAAGAATGAATAGCAAGATACTGTTTCCATATTCACTGTCGAGTTGATTTCTTCGCTAACATTGTTATTGATCTCGCTGTCCATCTTTTATACCTGAAAACAGTAAAATCAAGTATTGAATTCAATTAAAATCAACGAATTTACACTAAAAATCAACGATTTTTACATTAATTAGGTTTTTTACATTAATTTCGAAAATACGATTGAATATACTAAAAATCAACGAATTTACATTACCTGTAATTCGATTGCAGCTACAAATCAACGATTTTGTGTAATTTTATTAGGTTTTTTATGAATTTCCTATAGTCGGCGTTCTGATTTTTGAGTTTTCTCTGTTTTTGATTTGTAGAGAGATGTAGAGAGAGAGAGAATATCGTTAGAATGAGGTTGCTGTTTTCATGTTTCAGCGCTTTTGTATTTTTCGATTTTTCCTTTTTTTTTTTCTAATTTATCTTTTAATCTCAGCCCTTGATTTCTTTTAATCTCAGCCCTTGATTTCCCCAACTCACAACTCACCATAAGACCCCAACTCACGAGATCCCGCCTCTATATATATATATATAGAAATTGCATCAAGTGAGTCTAGGTATCTTAGGTGAGTCTAGCATTTTAATCTCATCCATTAGATCTACTCCTAATCAACGGTTGAGATTAAATCTCAGAAATTATAACAAACGTATAAAAGCTAAGAATTCAAACCTCCCCCTCATAATTCAGTTTCACTTTCTCTCTCCTCCGTCTCTTTCCCTCGGTTTCTCTCTCTCTCTCTCTCTCTCTCTCTAAGTCGAAAATAATCCTCTGAATCAAGCAAACAAACCCTAGGTTCCTGTTTTTTACTCGCTTTTATCAATTCATTCACAAATCAATCAAATTCGTGTGTTTTCCAGGTTCTCATTGCTACAATGGATGCAGATTCTACCGACATTAACATGCAAACAGGTAATTTCCGTAATCCTTTCGTTTTCAGTTTTCCTTTTCGCGATTTCATCTGGATTCTATGTCGCTGATCATTCGCTATTGTAATTTCATTATTCCGTTGCTTTTCAGTTTTTTAGGTTAATCGATTTTATGTTTGCTTCAATTTTAATGACATCCGTTCACTTCTACTTCAATTTGACGGTCTCCTTTCCTTTGATTATTCTCGTATTTGCTTTTCTCTTAAATATTAGGTGCAATCTCCTTGTATTTGTTGTTTTTCCTATCGAATTTTCATATTTGCGTTTTCCTCTGCTTCTGCTTACAATCGCAGTTGCTTTATCGTCACATTCCGTCAATTTTGATTAATTTGTCTTTATTCTGTTGTTTTTCAGTTTTTTAATTAGGTTAATCGATTTTCTGTTTGCTTCAATTTTAATGAAATCCGTTCACTTCTACTTCAATTTACGGTCTCCTTTCCTTTGATTATACTCGTAGTTGCTTTTGTCTTAAATATTAGGTCAAATATCCTTGTATTTGTTGATTTTCTCGTTCAATTTAGGTCAAATTTCATTATATTTGACCTCTTTTCCTGTCTTGTATATTCCTGTTCCCATGTCTCAGTATATTCCTGTTCTGCTGTCAAATGCTTACAGCTCACTTGTTACATTATCAATGTTATTCTTTGTAACACAATCACATATATTCATTTCCATTGCACATATAACATATCTTTGTACCACTTCGGATGTCCTCTTGTTCTCATTTTGTTACTTCAATGTACTTTAGTTTCTTGTTCTAAATTGTAGTCCAGCCTCTTCGCATATTTCCTGTTCTCCCGTCCATCCTTATGTCACTACATTATCATAGTACTAGTATTACTGTAACAATGTTACTCTTTGTAATACCACCGTTGTATTTCAGGTCACTAATACTCGTATTTTCCTTTTTGTATTACAGACTCAAGTACTGTCACTCAACCCCATTCTACGCCAATTGTCCAAGAGCAACCCAATCCTCAACCAAATAATCAGCTTGTACTATCTCACACGCCTAATGGAGGTGAGCGCTGGATGCGTGTGGTTGAGCACAAGTTTAGACCTACCATTGGTGCAGTTTTCGCCTCGCTCCCTTGAGGCTGGAATCAAGTTCTACGAGGTTTATGCTCGGGCATGTGGATTTACCCCTCGGAAGCACAGTACGAAAACACTACGAGGTGGTGTTGCACACCAAAAATTCGTAGTCTGCAACCGTCAAGGGTTCAGGGAATCTAAACCGAAACAGCGTCCCAGAACCAAGGACGATGAGAATATGGGTGATGGTTCGTCCACAGCTAGTACAGTTACACGGCGAGTTAAAATCACAAGAATTGGATGTCGAGCATACGTGAGATTTGCCCTTCTACATGGCCTTGATGGCCCAACTATGATTGACGAGTTTTAAAGTCCACAATCATCGTCTCACCTCTGTCAGAAGAGATCTCGATAAGATTTCACGATCCCTTAATATGTTCCAGAAGACGCTTATCTTGGACAACTCCAAGTTGAATATTGGCGCTGGATTGACCTTTAGACAGGTTAAGGAACTTGTCAATGGGTATGAAAATATCGGTGCTACATTGATAGATTTTAAGAACTTTCAAAGAGATATCAAGTGCTACATTGGGTTAAGAGATGCTGACCTTTTCATCGATCGACTCGAGAAACTCAAAGCGACCCAACCCCAGTTCTACTTCGCCTATGATGTTGATCCGCAAAACCGTCTAACAAAGTTCTTTTGGGCTGATGCTACATGTATTAGAAACTACTCATTCTTTGGGGATCTTTGTGAGCTTCGACCCTACTTACGGAACCAACAAGTATGATATGGTTTTTACACCATTCACAAGTGTTAATCACCACAGAAAGTCGGTGTTGTTTGCCGGTTGTCTCCTGTTACACGAGGATGACATCTCCTTCCAATGGACCTTTCAAAGATTTCTTGACCGCCATGGGACAAAAAAAGCCGCAGATTCATGATCACGGATCAATGCCCTGGCATAAAGAAGGTAATAGTGTGACAATGTTATCAGAATGACTTACTTAAAGTTACTCACTTGCTCTTTCCCTATCACTGGTCAATATCACGTTCGACTTGCTTTGTTTCATTATGCCTGGCATACAACAGGCTTTCCCTTCTGTTTTCAAGACAATTTAGGCATCGTTATTGTATGTGGCATATTACACAAAAGATCACAGACAAAGTTGGTTCAACACTCTGCAGAGACACGGACTTCCTTGCTCGCTTCAACGCTCGTTGTTTGGGACCCGATATGGAGCCGTCGGAGTTCGAAGAGAAGTGGCGGAAGGTCATTTCGATTTCGAGCTGGAAGATAATGATTGGTTGACTACAATGTTCGACGACATACACCATTGGATTCCTGCCTACCATCGTGACCTTGCCTTGGGCTGCATATTAAGAACAACACACGATCGAAAAGTACAAATTCGTTTTTCAAGCGCTATGAGAATCACTTTGGTACACTGGTCGAATTTTGGATGAGGTAAACAACTCTTTTTCATTCCTTACGATGCCGGGAACAGTGTATGTTACAAAGATTACCATTGTTTAATTGTTACATAAATAATTTGTTGCCGAATCCTTGTTGCATTAAAACCAGGTTCCAAACTGCTATAGACCAGCAGCGCTATACACGAAGGTGCGATGATTATAACAAATGACCACTCATTCCCCGAGCTTAAGACAGAATTACCTATAGAAAAGCATGGCGCTATTATATACACACATGCTGTGTTCAAGGTGTTTCAAGAAGAAGTAATGGCTGCCGATTCATGTGGTGTTGATGACTTTGAGAAGGAGGAGCATGTGCGCATAATTCATGTAATCGATGCTGAGACAGACAGAATTTTCAAGGTGAGGTTGGACCTTAGAAGCACGGATGCGGTATGCGAGTGTAAACTATTCGAAAGAATTGGATTACTCTGCAGGCATATTCTGTAGGTGTACAAGGGCAAAGGAATTGGGCGAATACCAAGCAAGTACATTGTAGATCGTTGGCTAAATAACACACACGCAGCGAAGGTTTGATTCGAAACATTATTACAAAGGATGTGATTTTGACTTGTTACAATGAATTGTTTTACTGATAACATTGTAACCATAATTTCTTATAGTAACATTGTCACCATGATAAACAAACTTTCTTTGCTTTTACTTCCAAGCTTGATTCGAATGGGAATGTCATTGAGGATTCATATATGGCTACGTCTGGATAACGGTCATTTGTGCAACGTATGGTCGAGTTCCGTCAGATAGTTGGTGTTCTCAAAACATTACCTGCTGAACACACGGAAGAGTTAGCATCCCTCCTAGTTGAGTTCCTGCGAAGTTATGTATTGAACCGCTTACAAAAGACCAAGAGATGGAGATCTTTGTTGGGCTGCAGCTCGTCGTCTGAAGTCACTATCCACCCTCCAGAACAAGCACGCAACAAGGGCAGCGGAAAAAGATTGAAGTCAGCTAAACAACAGGCCATTGAAAAAGCAGCCAAGCCAAAGAGGCTATGTGCATACTGCAAAGAAAGAGTTACCCACGACAGGAGAACATGCCCTCTTCGCATAGCTGATGTAGCTGCTGAGAAAGCAGCTAAAAAGAAAAAAGTTTGATACTGTTATGATGTTACAGTAACATTGTGACCTTAGCAATAATTAGTAGGATTTTGTGTTGCTGTGACAATAATATGTCACAGTAAGAATAAAAAGTAGAATTGTGTGTTGTTGTGGCAATAACATGTCACAGTAAAAAGTCATTCGATTTTCCTACATCATAGTTAACATTTTATACAGCACTTACAACATTTTATACAGCAATAAATATTGTTTTAGGACCATTGTCCGTCCCGTTTTAGGAGCATATTTCCTAAGTTTTACAGTAACAGTGTTATACAATTTGTTATACGATTTGTTTTGTTTAAGAAAAAGGGTTTAGGGTTGGATTAGGCGGTTCCGCGAAGCGGTTCCGCCTAATCCAACGCTAAACCATTTTCCGTCCCGTTTTAGGAGCGTTTTTCCCCAAATTTAAATCCCGTCCACGACAGGGTATCACCCGTCCTTCCTTAGGGTTTATTTTTGGTTTTACTGTAACACTGTTGTACTACGAACAACCTTTGTTTAAGGAAAAGGGTTTAGGGTTGGATTAGGCGGCTCCGCGGCTGCCCCGCCTAATCCAACCCTAAACCCTTTTCCGTCCCGTTTTAGGAGCGTTTTTCCCCAAATTTATATCCCGTCCACGACAGTATCACCCGTCCTTCCCTAGGGTTTAGTTTTGGTTTTATCAGTAACATTGTTGTACTACGAACAACCTTTGTTTAAGGAAAAGGGTTTAGGGTTGGATTAGGCGGCTCCGCGGCGGCCCGCCTAATCCAACCCTAAACCCTTTTCCGTCCCGTTTTAGGAGCGTTTTTCCCCAAATTTAAATCCCGTCCATGACAAGGTATCACCCGTCCTTCCCTAGGGTTTAGTTTTGGTTTTTTTGCACCACGATTTTTAAAGGAAAAGGGTTTAGGGTTGGATTAGGCGGCTCCGCAAGCGAGCCGCCTAATCCAACCCTAAACCCTTTTCCGTCCCGTTTTAGGAGCGTTTTTCCCCAAATTTAAATCCCGTCCACGACAGGGTATCACCCGTCCTTCCCTAGGGTTTAGTTTTGGTTTTACTATAACACTGTTGTACTACGAACAACCTTTGTTTAAGGAAAAAGGTTTAGGGTTGGATTAGGCGCTCCGCGGCGATTCCCGCCTAATCCAACCCTAAACCCTTTTCCGTCCCGTTTTAGGAGCGTTTTTCCCCAAATTTAAATCCCGTCCACGACAGGTATCACCCGTCCTTCCCTAGGGTTTAGTTTTGGTTTTATCAGAACATGTTGTACTACGAACAACCTTTGTTTAAGGAAAAGGGTTTAGGGTTGGATTAGGCGGCTCCGCGAAGCGGTTCCGCCTAATCCAACCCTAAACCCTTTTCCGTCTTGTTTTAGGAGCGTTTTTCCCCAAATTTAAATCCCGTCCACGACAGGGTATCACCCGTCCACGACAGGGTATCACCCATCCACGACAGGGTATCACCCGTCCTTCCCTAGGGTTTAGTTTTTGTTTTTTTGCACCACGATTTTTAAAGGAAAAGGGTTTAGGGTTGGATTAGGCGGCTCCGCGGCGGTTCCCGCCTAATCCAACCCTAAACCTTTTTCCGTCCCGTTTAGGAGCGTTTTTCCCCAAATTTAAATCCCGTCCACGACAGGTATCACCCGTCCTTCCCTAGGGTTTAGTTTTGGTTTTATCGTAACACCTTGTTGTACTACGAACAACCTTTGTTTAAGGAAAATGGTTTAGGGTTGGATTAGGCGGCTCCGCGAAGCGGCCTCGCTAATCAACCCTAAACCCTTTTCCGTCCCGTTTTAGGAGCGTTTTTCCCCAAATTTAAATCCCGTCCACGACAGGGTATCACCCGTCCTTCCCTAGGATTTAGTTTTGGTTTTTTTGCACCACGATTTTTAAAGGAAAAGGGTTTAGGGTTGGATTATGCGGCTCCGCGAAGCGGTGCCGCCTAATTGTAGACACCTCGTTTCTGCACCTCTCGCAAACCACCCGGTGATGATTGGGCCGCATGTTTGATTCGCGGAACGATTAGTGACAGTTCGTAAGATTATCGTCAAGTGATTGCTCAAATATTAATGTCAACCTCTTAGTTGTCATCTACGTGCCGATACGGTCGTTTTGGCGATAATTAGAGTACATTCGAGTCCGGGTCAAAAACCGTCTCCATTTTCTGATAGCTGTTAAATCCCGAGTCAGAATGTTCTGGAATGTTCCGGATATTTCTATTCCATATTTCTCAAATTTTATCTTTTGGCAAATAATATCCCGTAATAATTACATAAGATATTAAAGATAATCGAATTATTTCCGTCCTACCATAACTCAAACGCGGAAATCTTTCTTAAGCGAGAGAAACCTCCCGGGAATAGACGCAAGCAGGTGTCTTTGCGCCTCTTCCAAGAGACGCAGTGGTGCCGCGCCTCTTCCCATGCCCTTCTTTGCATGATTTACGTATCTTTTTTATATCTTTCCGAGATTCACTTCCAAAGAGTCTCCGAAACCCTATTCCTTCACGTGATTAGTATAAATAGGAGCTTTCGTTCCTCATATTTCTCACGCGAGTGTCCGCCCTTCTCTTCTCCCTTTGCATTCTAGACTTTGTTCTTACTAATTGGCGCCTACGTGCTTGGACTTCCGACCACGTAAGCTCGGATCTTTCCGGGTACCAGCCTCTCCGTTGCATGACCGACCAATTTGACCACTACACTCAATCAATCTAATTAATCAACTTGTTAAATCGTTTTCTTCTTTCGAGGGCACTCTTTCCTTGCATTCGCGTCGAGCAATCACTAATCGATCTTCTTAGTTCTTCTCGTTCCGTCAACATGTAAGTCTGAGGGTGTATAATCTCTCTTTTATTTATTGTATTTTATTATTGCATAACAATTGTAAGGTTTATGTCGAATACACCATTAAAACCGATTTCTAAAACCGTCTTTAAAACCTTTTTTGCGGATTTCCAGTAGACAGACGTCGAGAAAAGACGCAGCAACCGCTGCGCCTCTTCGAAGGAGCGCAGCACCTGCTGCGCCTCTTCGTGAGGCTGCCGCAGTTCCTGCTTCTTTTCTTCTTCCTCTGTCCTCTGTAATTCGTGTCAAATTTGTTTCTTTTGTTTTGTTCGTCTGTTAATTCGTTCACATGATAGTTTAATAATTCATATGTATATTATTAATCATTCATCCACATGTTTAAATCGTCATAAATCCGACTCAAATCCCTAATAATCAATATTTGCGGGTTTTCGTCATTAAATTCAATTCGGGTTTTAGAAATTCAATTCGTTCATGTTGGGTTTCTGGGATTCATTGTTGATATATTTTCACCTGTTTGTTCATTAATTTATCGTCAATTCACCATGTTTAGTCTAATTCGTTTCGTTAGTTAGTTTAGTTAATCATTCATTAACATCGACCCTTCACATAATTAATCTGTCTTGTTTCCGTCTCATTCATGTTTTACTGTTTTATGACCTCAATCATATGTAGATAATTCATTAATCACTTTAATCCGAGTCAATTATCGAAATCAATCCTTAAAATTAACAAATAACATTAACGGTTTGCGATTCCGGCACTGACCAGAACTCACCCTTGAACAGACGCAAAGAATCGCCGCGCCTCTTCCAAAGGGCGCATGTCTTGCCGCGCTTCGTTCGAGATGAGTTCTGTCCCTGAACTCTTGTTCTGCCTTGACGTAGTTTAATTAGATTACGTATTAATCAACTAATATCTGTATTATCACCTTCTGACTTGTTCGTATTTCTTTGTTTTATTTTCTTATTTCTTTTTTCTCAAATTATCCGTTTTAAAGGTATTTTCGACATAAATCGCCTGTTCCAATGTAATTATTGTATTTCATATTATTATTGTATTTCGTATCATTTGTATGCTTCACATGTAAATGAACCTTAAATCCAATTTCGACCTAATTGTTTGCTAATTACATGTCAACCGACTTAGTCTAATTCTCACATGCTAGGATTAATCTATGGATGTTGCATTGCATGCATATAGCCGACGGTATATCAAGTACGAATAACTTCCCTAATCATTAGTAGAGGCCGCTATCGAGGCGGGCGGGATTAGGTGTTCGATCAAAAGAGCTTCCTAATACGTACCCTCACCCCTTACTCCAGATCTCCGTGAGCACCCGTGTTCATTGGCATCCACGAGAGTCATTCTAGACATAGAATGCTAAGGGTAACGATTGCTTAGTGTTCATGTCACTACTTTGTGTCTTGACATGACACGAGGTATTCGAACGGTTCCAATTTCCCATAAAAATTGGTGGCGACTCCATACAAAATGCAAACGCTTGTTTTCGAGCCCCTTCACCAAGCGCCCCCGTGGGCGGCCCGCTGTCCACGGTTTGGCGACTCATTGGGAATATACACTTACGTGTAGCTAAGGGTGAAACTTGAACAAGGTTAGGGAATAAGTTTGTACAAGACAATTGTCGGTTTTCATAACTCGGTCTTCCTAGACCGTTTAATTCGGCCTTCTTAGGCCCAACCCAACCCATTCGACCAATCGTCCCGTCTAAACGGTCCTAATTCTTATTTGGGCCTAAAGATGGATAGCGATTGACGTCATCCATACCATGATGATGCTTACTCTTGTTTGTATCAAGGGCCTTCACTACTTGAGGAAATGGACTAGGAATCGGCCTTACTCTTGTTTGGCACGAGCCTCTCCACAGACTTCGGGTTTGATGGTTCGGTATGGCAACCCACCCTTTAAACCAAAACCCTTCTAAACGCACTCAGCATCCCGTTATAATGCTTGTATAAATGTGTAAACCTTATGTGATCACCATTTCTAAACAAAACCATGACGAATTTTCAAAAAATCAAAACCCGTTTTCAAACAAGAATTTCGAAATAGGGCCTTTAATTAGCACAAAATCCGGTCAAAACTCTGTCCGTTTGTCGTGTCAAAATTCGGGCCACAAGCCCATTTCAAACCTCACTTCGAGTCCACTCCTACAACTACACTACAGTTGGCTAGGACACACATTTTCAAAGACCTTGTCTTTCTTCAAAACTCACTCAACACAAGTGGCACACACCCACTTCACAAGTCAAAACTTTTCCTCTTTTAGCAAGTGTGATGGAATGGTCGATCGTGTTTTGATTCGTCGCCGATCTCTTATCCAGTTTCCAAGATGCCTGGGTCAAGTGATGATACGAACCTCCAGCAAATTCAAGAGAGTAATGATCGAATCCTAGCCGCGATAGCCCAAATGCAAATTACCCAAGAACAAACCTATGACCGCCTTGAGCTTATCGAAGGCCGTATCTTCGATGTAGAGGGAAAGCTACCTCCCCCTAAAGGTGGAGTGCTACAATTTTCCGATGACGAGTCTAAAGATGAGAATCCTGTCCTAGGAACAACCGCAGCTGAGAAAAGACTCCAATACCTAGAGGAGCAATTGATGTACCTTAAGGGGGATGACATTTACAGGGAGAACAATCGTAAGTATGAAGCCGTCGATTCCAAATTGCCCACTAACTTTAGCATGACGGATATCCCTAAGTTTAAAAGACATGAGAACCCTTTGAACCACATCCGCGCCTTCAAGGACTACATGTCTATCAAAGGCATCAAACCCGAGATGTTCTTAAGGATCTTTCCTTCATCTCTTGACACCATCCCAAAGCAATGGTTCTACACTTTAGATCACAAAAAGGTCGCTACTTGGGAGGACGCCGCCATCGAGTTCTCGAAACAATACGCGGATAATGCCGAAATCCAAGTCAATATGCGTACTCTAGAGGTTCTTACCCAAAATGACAAGGAAGGATTCACCGACTTCCTAAGTAGGTGGAGGAAGACTAGTACTCAACTAGTTGAACGCCCGGATGAGGCCACTCTTGTGGAGAAGTTCGTGGACAATCTCAAGCCCATATATGCCAACCATTTGAGATATCAAAACATCAAGACTTTTAAAGACTTAACCGTACTAGGGACACGAATTGAAGATGATATCCGTAAAGGACTCTTGTCCAAAACGGTAGGTCGAGGATACCAAGGGTCCACAAGTCGTTCATACGGCTCTACTAGCAAGACCGACGAAGTTAACCTTCTCGAGCCATCCAAGAAAACTAGCCCACCAAGGAAGTTCACAAACCTTGGGGATACATACTCCAATGCTCTAAAAAGGCTAATGAAGCAAGGTAAACTCCAACCCATTGGGCCTACTCCCGAACCTGAAAGGAAGTCCAAATTCTGGGATGAAAATTCCTACTGTGAATACCATAGGGGCAAGGGGCATGACACAGAAAAATGCTACAAGTTGAAACACGTGCTTCAGGATATGATTGAAGATGGTCGACTTCCAATTCCACCAGGAGGTAAGCCCAACAACACTCAGAATCCTCTTGGAGTTCTAGTGATTACAAGTGACGAATCTACCTTAGATTGCTCACATCTCATTTCTCCCACTGAAAATGAAATTCATGCAATTGAGAAAGAAAGACTCTACTCTACCATCTCCCCTACCATCTCCGACTTCATCGCATGGGCAAGGAGTGTAGATAGACAAGTGTGGGAACTAGAAAACATGGTAACGACCTTACGCGATCCCAAGGCAACGCCTAAAGAACGCGTACCATTGACCTTCTCTCAAAATGCCACTATGCAAGAAGTAGTCGCCGTGGTCGACAAGCTAGTCGATCAAATCATACAACTAGAAAGTGACATCATGAGAATGAGGGAACTAGCCGCAATTAATGGGGTTTGGGCCGATGATGATGAAAACGAATATCTCATTGAAAACTCCTTAGTTAAGGAAATAATCCAAAATGGTGAAGACCAAGATGTGGATCACCTAACTCGTTCGGGTCGCCCATATCAAAGCACCACTCAAAACGGTCCAACCAACGTCATCACACCAAATGACAACGAAGATGACCCCTCTGATCATTTGCTCAAGCAATTACAGAAAACCAAGGCTGATCTTTCAGTCTGGCAACTAGTGGCAAGCTCATTTCCACACCGCCAAGCTTTACTGCAAGCTTTGGCCAAATTAAATGTAGCACATAACTCTACTCCTGAAGATGTAGTCAACTTGGTCTTCCAAGAATCACCCAAGCTAAGTAATCCTATTACTTTCTCAGACGAAGACTTGCCACCTTTCGGCGCCAGTCACAACCTTGCTCTATACATCACTGTCATCTGTCTAAAGAAAAATGTGCCAATGACCTTGGTAGATGATGGCTCCGCGGTCAACGTCATACCCCTCAAAACGGCATACAAGCTAGGCATGAAAGAGTCGGACTGGACCCCTACAAATCAAGGTGTACGTGCATATGACGGTACACGACGAAAAGTGGTAGGACTTGCTAACCTAACCATAGCAACGGGACCAATCGAACGAAAGGTTAACTTCCAAATAGTGGACATCGAAGCTTCATTCAACATACTTCTGGGAAGGCCTTGGATTCATGCTTCCAAAGCAGTAACATCCACCCTTCATCAAAAGATCAAGATCCCACTAAATGACAAAGTTGTGACGATCACTTCGTCACCCATCAAGGCCATAATCGAGAAGCAATCAAATAATCAAGTCCTTGCGGATCCCATATACGAACTTGGGGGCTTCCAAAGTGTAAATGTCATAGAAAGTGAGTTGGCACCCTTATACTATAATCCCTACTCTAACTTGGTGGTCAACCACATACCCAAAAACCAGGGATACTTCCCTGGAATGCCTTTGAACCCGATTCGGAAGAACACCTTCGCGCCATACAAGAAAGGCAACTCATCGAGAATACCACTTGGACTAGGGTACAAACCCACAACAGAAGAAGTTCTCGAAATGCTTGCCCAAGTCCAAAATCGCAAGTATGTAGGAGTCCAAATGAGGCCATATCTCCCTACCTTGAATGGATACTTCGTTCAAGAAGGAAGTTCGGAACTCTTTCATGGATTTCCCGAACCTTGGCATTACCTTGAGAGGAAGTTAGCCGGAATCGAGATCTTTCACGATTGCTACTTCATTCCTCCAGAAACGGTTCCTACCGTCAAAATCCGTCAAGCACCTTGCTTAGACGAGCAAGCTGTAAGCCTCCTGTTTGGAGAGGACCGATTTGTTAAGGCCGCGCAGGATGAGATCATTACTACGATACTTCAAGACGATCGCTTCAACCCCACCGCATTGATCACAGAAATCGACACAAAGCAGCAAAAAGGATGGAGAAAATCAATCAAATGGACCAACAATCAAGGAAGACTCTTCAAGCTCACCACTGGAGAAGGAGAGATGTTCAAAGAAGAACCAGAAGACGACGAGTTCGAATCGAATCGAGTCGGAGTCAGAGTCGGAGTCTAGAGAAGTCATTAGAGAGTCTACTCCCGTCGTCATCCCCACTCCCTTCGTTTCTCCCAGCTTATTTCCAAGTAGCCACGATAGTTCGGAAATGCCCCAATTCTCGTCCTTTACCGCCACCGACCATGGATCAGTTGGCTTCTTTGTTTCAACTTTACTCAAATATTAATATGAATAAATCGGGTTACTCGCTTACTCTTTGCGTTATCTTGAGTGCAATTCTGTTTATGATGATACTGAGGATGACCAAGACCCAGACTTGACCGAAATACCTCCCTACGTAGCCAAAGAAATACTACAGGAAGGGGAAGGGGGACCAGTAATTGAGGACACCGAACCCATCAATGTAGGAACCGAACTAGAACCCAAAGAACTTAGGATAGGGACTACCTTGAGCTCTACCGAACGGGCCGACCTCATAGACCTCCTAAATGAATTCAAAGACGTCTTCGCTTGGTCCTACAAAGACATGCCAGGGATCGACAGGATATTGCCGAACATAGGATTCCGATTAAGCCGGTTTCAAACCCGTGAAACAGAAGCTTCGACGAATGAGAACAGAGTGGGCTCTAAAGATTAAGGAAGAAGTTGACAAACAATTCAAAGCCGGGTTCATCAAAGTTTCCGAGTATTCTGACTGGGTAGCTAACATAGTACCCGTACCCAAAAAGGATGGGAGAATCCGAGTTTGTGTTGACTTTAGGGACTTGAACAAAGCAAGCCCAAAAGATGACTTCCCTCTACCTCACATCGACATATTAGTGGACAATACTGCAGACCACGCATTATTATCCTTCATGGATGGATATGCGGGTTATAACCAAATCAAAATGGCCATGGAAGACATGCATAAGACCGCGTTCGTCACCCAATGGGAACCTATTGCTATACTGATAATGCCGTTCGGATTGATCAACGCCTGAGCTACATACCAACGCACCGCGACTACACTCCTACATGACATGATGCATAAAGAAGTCGAGGTATATGTAGATGACATGATCGTCAAATCCAAGGAAAGAGAGGGACATATTGCGAACCTTCGCAAGTTCTTCGCAAGGCTACGGAAGTACAACATGAGACTCAACCCTCAAAAGTGCACATTTGGGGTGACATCTGGCAAACTCCTAGGATACGTCGTTAGCCAACGAGGCATAGAAATAGATCCTTCCAAAATCAAAGCTCGATCGAAATGCCACAACCTCAAACGAGAAAAGGAAGTCGGGGATTCCCGGGAAAAGTGCAATACATAAGTCGATTCATATCGAAACTTACGATGATTTGCGAGCCTATCTTCAAGAAACTCAAGAAAACAGACCACACCATGTGGGACGAGGATTGTCAAAAGGCGTTCGACAGAATCAAGGAGATATTGGCTAAACCACCGAAGCTCATGCCACCACAACAAGATCAACCTCTTGGTTTGTATCTCACGGTAACCGAAACCGCCATGGGTGCCATGTTAGCTCAAACCGTAGGAAGTGAAGAAAGAGCTATTTACTACCTAAGTAAGAAGTTCTTGGAATACGAGTGCAAATACTCACAACTCGAAAAGACATGCCTCGCTCTTGTGTGGGCAACAAAGAAGCTACGTCACTACATGCTTAGCTACTCCGTCAAGATATTCTCCAAAATGGATCCAGTCAAATACCTCTTTGAGAAACCCGTCCTCAACGGACGCCTGGCAAGATGGACCATGATGCTCTCAGAATTTGACCTCAAATATGTGCCACTGAAAGTTATAAAGGGTCGCGCCGTCGCCGAATTCTTCGCAGAAAATCCCATCAACGACGCACAAACCATAGATACTTGGTCATTTCCCGACGAGGATATACTTCAAACAGATGTAGACTCCTGGGACCTATACTTTGATGGAGCATCAAACCTAAGAGGATTTGGGATAGGAGTGTTGCTCATTTCTCCTGAAGGTGAGCATACACCGATTGCTGTCAAACTCGACTTCGAGGTGACGAACAACGCCGCAGAGTATGAGGCTTGTCTAATTGGACTACAAGCGGCAGTAAGCTTAGGCATCAAAAACCTCCGAGTGCATGGAGATTCATCACTGATCATCAACCAAGTTACGGGATCCTGGAAAATCCGAAGTGAAAGCCTAGCACCCTATCAGGCTAGGATAGACCAAGTCGCTCAATTCTTTGATCACGTAACCTACTTACACCTACCTCGAGAAGAAAATCAATTTGCAGACGCTCTTGCGAAACTTGCATCTTTGATAAACATGCCAGATTACATGATGGAAATGCCTTTGTGTATCGAACGACGGTCGGAGCCGGCTTATGTCCATCAAATTACCGATGAAGAAGAAATCGCACAGGAACCCTGGTTCCAAGCAATCCTGAATTTCAAGCTCAATGGCACCTATCCGCCAGATATGGACAAAAGGGGACAGCGCGCTATACGCCTACTAGCTTCCCAATACATCCTAATGCAAGGAGAATTGTACAAAAGAACACCTCTTGGTGTAGTCCTACGTTGCCTTGATCATTCACAGGCACGAAAGGTGATGGAAGAAGTCCACGACGGAGAATGCGGTTAGAATCACAGACCTAGACGGGAATGAGTTCTCAAACCCCACAAATCTCGACCAACTGAAACGATACTATGCCTAGAATAGGAACAAAAACGCGCCTCGCGTAAACCTAAGTGTCGCTCTTGTGGCACTAAATAAACGGCCCCTGGCCCATTTGAATGTCACTATGCTCTTGCATCTTGGCAAACTTGTCATCCTCATATCGTCAAACAAACTAAATTCGCACCTCCCGAGTAAGCAAAAGCTCATGCTTATTTTCTATGTTCATTACAAGCTCTTGCTTCGAACAATTATTCTTTTACATTTACTCGAACTACGCGCAAGGGTTTGATTTCGCTTTCTCTAAGTGAATACGTAGGCAATCCTTCACGGGATTCAACCCACCATTATATTTAAAATGTAAATAGAAGGACATTTGCATTGCATATGAAATTCGACAAGAATAATTAAAGAAAATCACAACGGTTTCATAACCACTTAACCTTTTTATTTCATTCAATTTCTAATAATAATAGTACGACAAATAATAAAAATAGATAGGCTAGGATTCTAAAAATCCCTCCTTTCTTATTACAACAATAATAATAATAATCTAATAGTAATAATAAGACTAGGGCTATTCCTCCATCTTTCCCTTGCCCTTGTCGTTCTTGTCATATTTCTTGTCACGACCTCGAGCCGGGCGCTCTTGCACCACTTCAGACCTAATCACCAACGGTCTTTCTCGAGGCCTGACTCTTCCATTCTTGCCAACCACCATCTCTGCGACAGGAGTAGTCTTCGATTTCTTTGAAGGATGAATGACTTGAAACCCGGCTTCTTCTTCTCCTTCTGTCAGATGCTTCTCCTTCTCTTTCTCTCCCTCGCGCACCTTGTAGTCAACGGGCTCGCGCTTCCTCAGTCTTTCGCGCTCTTCCGAAGTTGCAGCCTTCCTCCACCTCAGATAAGAGTCCGACACCCACAAGGCATTGGAGGAGAAGTTCAAGAACCACATGTTTCTTTGGGCCCATTTCATAGCCCACTCTCTCCGGCTCTCTGTAGTAAGCGCCATAGCGATCATGAACGGTGTCAAGCCTAGGAATCATCTGCTTCAACCCAACTTGCCTCATCAATCTCTCAGGGAAGATGCATATCATAAACTCCAATCCAGGAATGCGCACGGACCTAGTAGGATCCAAAGAAGACACTCCAGTGACAGACTTGAGGTGCCACCACGGAACGACCCACCCGATCGCGGGCCATCATCATTCTTCACTTGTTCTTCCAATAGTCGCAGACCGGTGAAGTCCACCATATACAAACCCGTCCTCATCGAAATCATACGGGCATGATAGGAAAGTGCATGAACCGGGGCTCGAGCGATGGAGCCGTTCCATAAGCCAAACCTACCAAAAAAACAGGCATTAGACATCAAAAACAAAAAAAAAAAAAAAAAAAAAAAAAAAAAAAAAAAAAAAAAAAAAAAAAAAAAAAAAAAAAAGACACGAAAAAAAAAGAGAAAGGTGTCTTTTACCTGTAGGATAACGGGACTCCCCAAAAATGGAAGATCGCGGTTGGATTTCCTATTATCCAAGCCCAAGATAATCTCCCTAAGCATAGACAAGTGGGCTCTGCGCGCCTCCATTTGCTCAATAAGACCCAATAGACGGGGATCACCTCTCAAATCTTCATCAACATGTCCCTGAAAGACATATACATGCAGCAAACAGAAGCCAAATGCTCTCCTCCTAGCAACATAAGAAACTGTGGGGTCAGCTCTGTTGATGAATCGGTCTACAAAATCCAGCATTCTCACGCCTTTCGGGGTAACTAAGCGATCCACCTCGAGTCTAGTAAGTCCAAGCAAATCTCTGAACTTGCTCTTATACCCTTGAGCAAAGAGAAGGGATGGCGGTAGATGTTCAGGGTCCCACCCGCCAATAGCAGCAATTTCCTCCGGAAAAGGACAAATATCACCTCCTGGGAACGCAAAAACATGATAATTTGGGTCCCAATAATCAAGGCAAGCATCCAAGAACGGTTTTACAACCTTAATGAGTTTCAAACTCAACAAAGACCCAAGGTTATAAGCACCCATATCATGTTTCTCAATGTTCGAAAACTCATTAGTCCATTCCTTCAAGCGAATCTCCAAAGTATTCATGATGATAATTTTCTCTTGAAAATTTATTGGGAGTTTTTATGTGTGAATCGACGAAGAAGAGACGGAAGAATTATATGATTTAAAGCTTCGACGCTTCTATTTATACTAATTGTCTTTGTTTCCAAAAATCCGTCGAACCGACCCGCTTGGGAACAAAGCGCGGCACTGCGCGCCTCTTCAAAGGGACGCACTCTGCTGCGCCTCTTCCCCAGCCTCACTTCTGTGATTTCCGCGTTTGGATCTTTCCTAATTCTATAAACAAATAATTTCCTATTCCTACGGGATTTTATTTTGGTAAATCCGAGAAATTTACCATGCTTCAGGTTTCCTTAATCCGCGGACGCGCATTTCGAGGCGACATCGACATTTTCCGCCATTTTTCTCACACTTTTATATTTAGTTTTCATTTTAATTCTTTTTTATTTCAACATTTACTTAGTCATTTCATTTTCTTAATTTCTATTTTTTCCATTTTCTAACTTATAGATTTCTCTTTTTCTTTTTTTTTCGGGGGTAACCCTCCCTACCGTCCGGTCATTTCCGACAAAATTTTTGCATTTTCACGTCCTTTCAAGTCTCATTTTGCACTAATTAAAGGCCCTATGTGTATATAAAAATGTATGTGTTGCGTGATTTTCTATGTAAATTTCGGCAGCATGACGGCGTAAACCGTTGTCTACCAAACCTGTTCAAAAGCTAACCTGCAGGTACAAACAACACAACCCAACATCAAAAGGCACTCAGGCCATCGTATATACAACAAAAAAGGCAAATGTACAAGCAAACTGGGGGCTTCGCCCCAAACAGGTCCAAATGTGCAAGTAAACTGGGGGCTTCGCCCCGAATAATTCCAAAAGTCCGAGCAAACTGGGGGCTTCGCCCCAAACAAGTCCAAAAATGTTCAAAATCAAGTCTACAAAACCACGCGAGACTCTCACAGCACCCTCCAGCTCGGCAACCCTCGCCATAAGAGCGGCAATCTCGGCGTCCCGAAACTCGAGCTCCCTCGACAAACGAGCCGTCTCCTCCCGAGACTGGGTCAACTCTCGCTCCAGCTCACGACCAGCCTGTGGACAACAAGAAATTGGCTCATGTCAATCAACTCAATCAAAAGGGGAGATAATCAAAAATCAAAAGAAGTCAAGTGAGGTTCATACCTGACGACCCCGACTACCGATGAGTGCCTCGATGGCGGTAGCTCGCAGCCGGTTGGCCACCCTCCATAATGCCACGAACCGAGACGGCGCAACCTGCATTTTCAAAAAAGTAATTCTCAGCAAAATTGAACAAGTTCAATCAAATGTGTTCTTACACGAAAACTATGCAAAATGGGAACTCACTCTCCGAATCAGATGCTGCCAGTCATCTAGGCCAGCATCCGTCACAGCCACGTCAAAGTCACGCAGCTCGGAGATCGTCGTCCTCCCAGTAGCGTCAGTGTACTCAAGGGTCTCGGGGTACTCTGGGGGCTCGATGCCCGCCGCCTCAACCTCCTGCAAAGACAAATGGCCCTCGTTAATCGATGATCTTTCATCGCGATTCTCGAAAATCAAAATCAAATCAAGAAAACAAAAGATACTCACCACTACCGGCCAATACGCCAACCTCCCGTAAAGGAACGCCGAGTAATCCTCGTCAGGGAGAAGAAGGTCGTCGCCACTAGCGCCAGCCAAGTCCGCCTCCCTCTCAGCCTCAGAAGGCTCCCTAAACATTGTCCTAGGAGGATCGATGGGAACCGTCAACGCGCCCCGAAAGCACTGACGAGCTAACCGCTCGCCCAGATACCACACAGGACCCATCGACGTCCACAACAGCAGCCGACTCGAGCTCCTAGGTCGAAGGACCTCAGCGACAAAAGGAGGCGCTCCAGCGTACTCCGCCCAAGGTCTGGGCACCCACTGCGATAAAATAAAGGCAAAGGTCATTCCTATGATCAATTTAAAACGAAGTATAAGAAGGTGTGAATGAATACAAATGAGATACTCACGCTGCTCAGCTGAAGAGCGTTCACATCCCGCCGGTAGACATTGTGAGAAGAACGCTTGCTCTTCGTCCGGCACATGACCCAATCCCTCACCACGGGATAGGCCCTCTCCAACGGCTCCGTCCTCTTGGGCGCGAGGCCCCAAAGTAAGAGTACACCCACGCCCGTAAGCGAATAGTCAATGACGATCTTTCGATCTTTGATAAAAGAAAGGAATTTACTTTGGTCTAAAGGAAGGTTCATACCTCCAACAAGAGCCCCGTGTCCGACAGGCGCCAGGAGAAGTCCCCTTCTCCATCAACTCCCGACGAACCATGGCCCTCATAAAGCGGATGAGGACCGCAAAACCAGCAAAGTGACCCGGTCCCAACGCCCGAGGGAACTCGGGTTAGAAAGAAAGGGGAGAAGCTTCGTCGACAACCTCTCACCCTTGTCTCCGAGGTAAATCGAAGACAAGAACCACCAAAGCCACGAGGCAGCCCTCTCGCTCACCACAAGGAGGAGGAGCCGTCTCCCTCCCATCGATCACCACCGATGCCGGGGTCTTCCCGCAAAGTAATCTCGAACGTAGGTACGGGTACCAAACCCGGCACCGCAACAGCCTTCGGCGACAGGTTCCGGCCGATCAACCTCCTCGCCTCGGCCGAATCCGCCCTCATGCCGCCTCCGGCCACACCATCTCCTCGGTCCCACACACGGCACCGAAATCATGCCGTAGTCCTCCAAGGTGACTCCCACCTCACCAAAAGGCAAGTGAAACGTGGAAGTCGTATCCCAAAATCGATCCAAGAAAGCGCGGACCAGGCTAAGGTTGGCCCGTAACTTCCTCTTCACGATATCCCTCCAGACCTGAACCAGGGGACCGAACGCTCCACGCTCGATCATGGCTCTCTCCTCCTCCGACAGCCGCTCGTAATGCTCCATCGCTGTCGTATACCCCGAGAACGACCGGATGTTCCCGGCCTCCTATTATGATTCGAAACAAAGCTATCTTTAGTTTTGAGTAAATTTGAAAGAAATTTGAACAAAAATAGAAAAGGATAGGTAATGAGTTAGGGAATTCCTATTTACCAAGCTCTTCACCGTCCTGTAGGACAAGTGACCCTCTGCAGCCCACACGAGGTGCCTACTCTCCCAGGTCTCGGCCCATGCAGGAGCACCTCTCAGCTGACGACCTCCTCGTCCGAGGTGGGCCCGTCTCGGAATCTCCTCCTCCTCCGCAGCCTCCTCCTCGGGAACCTCGTCCGCAGCAGCCATCACCGCAGCGGTGAAGGCCTGCTCCAAAGCCTCCTCAACAACAGCGGCGTCTATGTCCATGGGATCCCTCCCAGAAGTAGAAGCATCGTCACCTGCAAACATTGAAGCAAATTCAGGCCGCGTCCCATGACGACAAGCCTTTGTTGAGAAGTTTTCGAGCCTTCAAGGCCCGGGAATTCCCCATTTCTGGCCATCCTTGGCCATGTTCTCACCAACCCGATCACTCATGTGATGAATTGAGTCAAGTCAAGACAAAGTCAAGGCCTAGTCTCGGGTTCGAGTCGAAAATTCGGCAGCATTTCGCTATAATGGCGGTTATGCCCTAGAAAAGTGTCCTGAAAAAGTTGTCACAAACCAAAATTCCAAGATGGTAGAAAGTTTACCCATCACCCAAGGATCCCAAATATCAAGTTTCATCACAAATGGGCAATCCTAAGGCCATTTTCGAAGCAATTTACGATCTAGCTGTGAAACCGTCTCAAAATTCGCTCAAGGGCTCAAAACTCGATGAAAATTCGAAGTAAATACATGGTTATGTTCCTAACATTACCTATTATCCATTTCTAGCATCAATTTGGCACAACAAATCCATTTGGGGAAAAAGCCCCAAATTTTCGATCAAAAGGGTCGAAAACCCTAATGTTCGCGGCTCAAAATTCAACAAATATGGAAGATTAATGCAAGATTAAAGCACATACCTCGATTATTCATATTTTAAGCAAGCTTTTGAATCCAACCTCGACGAAAATGGTGAAGATTTGAGAGAGAATGGAGTGATTTATGTTTCGAATAAAATGAACATAAACCTTCTGACTTTCGCGTTTTACGCGACCGCCAAATTGGGGAAAAGACGCAGCAGGTGCTGCGCCTCTTCCAAGAGATGCAGCTCTTGCTGCGCCTCTTCCTTTTGTTCCCTCCTTATGGATTTTCAAAAATCCGTTATGAGTTCGTTATTCGTGGGCCCATCTTTGGTGCGCCTCTTCCTCGATGACATTTTATCATTTTGGTCCGTTTCGACGATTTCCTTTCGTTCCGGCCCGCGTTTTATCCAAATAGCGACAGTATTTTGCGTATTGTCCGAATTCATTTTATCCCGCGCAGCATATTTCGCAAAGATATTGTTCAATTTTTATGTCCAAATGTGAGTATTTTGCGATCGCTCACTCAAGACTTTCTTTCTACGACGATCAAGATGTTCCTGGTCGTTTATCCCCAGCGCAGTAGTATTTTGCAGTACTGCTTACTCAAGGATTCCCCTACGACGATCAAGATGTTCCTAGTCGTCGACATATTCTCCAACCCAGAGTTCGCTTGAGGCCAACGCAAGCAGATTCAACCTCCAAATTTCGCCAGAGTTCGCTTGAGACCGACGCAAGCGGATCCCCAGCAGTTTCTACCGACGTCCTGCTGTTTTCAATATCTCTCATTCCCCGCGAAGTTCGATTAAATCTCAGGTATGATCTCTTCTTATGGCTGGCGAGCTTCCTTACGTAGTCTAATGGACTTTAAACGACCCTCCCGATAGTCGACGGACTCTAAAATGTTCCCGACGACAGTCCATGGTTCGACCCCTTGAGCCGCCTCGCGTCGCCATAGTCGTAGGTTGTAATCTTCGATTGACCTGATGGCTATACTTTGACTTTGCCTTGTCCAAGCCTCGGTCAAAGTGGGGGCTCAGAGACACCTCGTTTCGCACCTCTCGCAAACCACCCGGTGATGATTGGGCCGCATGTTTGATTCGCGGAACGATTAGTGACAATTCGTAAGATTATCGTCAAGTGATTGCTCAAATATTAATGTCAACCTCTTAGTTGTCATCTACGTGCCGATACGGTCGTTTTGGCGATAATTAGAGTACATTCGAGTCCGGTCAAAAACCGTCTCCATTTTCTCGATAGTTTGTTAAATCCCGAGTCGAATGTTCTGGAATGTTCCGGATATTTCTATTCCATATTTCTCAAATTTTATCTTTTGGCAAATAATATCCCGTAATAATTACATAAGATATTAAAGATAATCGAATTATTCCCGTCCTACCATAACTCAAACGCGGAAATCTTTCTTAAGCAGGAGGAAACCTCCTGGGAATAGACGCAGCAGGTGCTGCGCCTCTTCCAAGAGACGCAGTGGCTGCTGCGCCTCTTCCCAGGCCCTTCTTTGCATGATTTACGTATCTTTTTTATATCTTTCCGAGATTCACTTCCAAAGAGTCTCCGAAACCCTATTCCTTCACGTGATTAGTATAAATAGGAGCTTTCGTTCCTCATATTTCTCACGCGAGTGTCCGCCCTTCTCTTCTCCCTTTGCATTCTAGACTTTGTTCTTACTAATTGGCGCCTACGTGCTTGGACTTCCGACCACGTAAGCTCGGATCTTCCGGTACCACCTCTCCGTTGCATGACCGACCAATTTGACCACTACACTCAATCAATCTAATTAATCAACTTGTTAAATCGTTTTCCTCTTTCGAGGGCACTCTTTCCTTGCATTCGCGTCGAGCAATCACTAATCGATCTTCTTAGTTCTTCTCGTTCCGTCAACATGTAAGTCTGAGGGTGTATAATCTCTCTTTTATTTATTGTATTTTATTATTGCATAACAATTGTAAGGTTTATGTCGAATACACCATTAAAACCGATTTCTAAAACCGTCTTTAAAACCTTTTCTCGCGGATTTCCAAAGAGATGACGTCGAGAAAAGACGCAGCAACCGCCGCGCCTCTTCGAAGGAGCGCAGCACTGCTGCGCGCTCTTCGTGAGGCCGCCGCAGCCTCCTGCTTCTTTTCTTCTTCCTCCGTCCTCTCGTAATTCGTGTCAAATTTGTTTCTTTTGTTTTGTTCGCCTCATTAATTCGTTCACATGATAGTTTAATAATTCATATGTATATTATTAATCATTCATCCACATGTTTAAATCGTCATAAATCCGACTCAAATCCCTAATAATCAATATTTGCGGGTTTTCGTCATTAAATTCAATTCGGGTTTTAGAAATTCAATTCGTTCATGTTGGGTTTCTGGGATTCATTGTTGATATATTTTCACCTGTTTGTTCATTAATTTATCGTCAATTCACCATGTTTAGTCTAATTCGTTTCGTTAGTTAGTTTAGTTAATCATTCATTAACATCGACCCTTCACATAATTAATCTGTCTTGTTTCCGTCTCATTCATGTTTTACTGTTTTATGACCCCAATCATATGTAGATAATTCATTAATCACTTTAATCCGAGTCAATTATCGAAATCAATCCTTAAAATTAACAAATAACATTAACGGTTTGCGCTTAAAACTTCACAGCCAGAACTCACCCTTGAACAGACGCAAGAATCGCTGCGCTCTCTTCCAAAGGGCGCAGTGCCTGCTGCGCCTGTTCCAGGATGAGTTCTGTCCCTGAACTCTTGTTCTGCCTTGACGTAGTTTAATTAGATTACGTATTAATCAACTAATATCTGTATTATCACCTTCTGACTTGTTCGTATTTCTTTGTTTTATTTTCTTATTTCTTTTTCTCAAATTATCCGTTTTAAAGGTATTTTCGACATAAATCGCTTTGTTCCAATGTAATTATTGTATTTCATATTATTATTGTATTTCGTATCATTTGTATGCTTCACATGTAAATGAACCTTAAATCCAATTTCGACCTAATTGTTTGCTAATTACATGTCAACCGACTTAGTCTAATTCTCACATGCTAGGATTAATCTATGGATGTTGCATTGCATGCATATAGCCGACGGTATATCAAGTACGAATAACTTCCCTAATCATTAGTAGAGGCCGCTATCGAGGCGGGCGGGATTAGGTGTTCGATCAAAAGAGCTTCCTAATACGTACCCTCACCCCTTACTCCAGATCTCCGTGAGCACCCGTGTTCATTGGCATCCACGAGAGTCATTCTAGACATAGAATGCTAAGGGTAACGATTGCTTAGTGTTCATGTCACTACTTTGTGTCTTGACATGACACGAGGTATTCGAACGGTTCCAATTTCCCATAAAAATTGGTGGCGACTCCATACAAAATGCAAACGCTTGTTTTCGAGCCCCTTCACCAAGCGCCCCCGTGGGCGGCCCGCTGTCCACACTAATCCAACCCTAAACCCTTTTCCGTCCCGTTTTAGGAGCGTTTATCCCCAAATTTAAATCCCGTCCACGACAGGGTATCACCCGTCCTTCCCTAGGGTTTAGTTTTGGTTTTACTGTAACACTGTTGTACTACGAACAACCTTTGTTTAAGGAAAAGGGTTTAGGGTTGGATTAGGCGGCTCCGCGAAGCGGTTCCGCCTAATCCAACCCTAAACCCTTTTCTGTCCCGCTTTAGGAGCGTTTTTCCCCAAATTTAAATCCCGTCCACGACAGGGTATCACCGTCCTTCCCTAGGGTTTAGTTTTGGTTTTTTTGCACCACGATTTATTAAGGAAAAGTGTTTAGGGTTGGATTAGGCGGTTCCGCGAAGCGGTGCCGCCTAATCCAACCCTAAACCCTTTTCCGTCCCGTTTTAGGAGCGTTTTTCCCCAAATTTAAATCCCGTCCACGACAGGGTATCATCGTCCTTCCCTAGGGTTTAGTTTTGGTTTTACTGTAACACTGTTCTACTACGAACAACCTTTGTTTAAGGAAAAGGGTTTAGGGTTGGATTAGGCGGCGGTGCCGCCTAATCCAACCCTAAACCCTTTTCCGTCCCGTTTTAGGAGCGTTTTTCCCCAAATTTAAATCTTGTCGTATGTTTTAGGAGTGTTTTTCCCCAAATTTAAATCCCGTCCACAACAGGTTAGCTTCCGTCCTTCCCTAGGGTTTAGTTTTGGTTTTACTGTAACAGTGTTGTACTACGAACAACCTTTGTTTACGGAAAAGGGTTTAGGGTTGGATTAGGCGGCACCGCTCCGCGGTGCCGCCTAATCCAACCCTAAACCCTTTTCCGTTCCGTTTTAGGAGCGTTTTTTGACAATTTTAAACATAGTTACATAATCGTTGTTCAATTTAATATACCACAATTCTAATAGTAAATTGGACAATTAATCGAATTAAGATGTCATTCATTAAAAACAAGTGTTACAAACACTGATTAAAAATGAAATACTTAGAAACAAAGAATGATAGTTAACTTAAATATATCTTTGTCACATGGCATAAATCAGAATAATAAGGAATTATTAAATCTTTTACTCCCTTCTTAGTCGTTTATTCACAGGAGGAGAATGTACGCTGCTTTCGCCCTCTGGCAACTCCTTTTTCAGATTATTCCTGTAACTTTCCATCTCTTCAATAGCTTTGACAACAAGAGGCCACTTCCTGTTAATCGAAGGGTTGAGTTTAGCATATGACTCCCTAAGAGCTGTAACACCAAGGAGAAATTGACGGTCTAAATCAGTTTCAGTGTATTTCTTCAGCTTATTTTCTTCTAGCTGTTTCCCAATACACTTGTTTTCCGCCATCAGAAACTTGATATGAGCTTCAGCATTGTTCAAGTCATTTTCAAGCACTTGTACTCGTTCTAGCATTTCTATTACCTTACTATCAGATGATATAACCTGCTCTAATAATGAATCTCTATGCCTTGTCATTTCTTCCAGTTCTAACTTGGTGTCTTCTAGTTTCCTTTGAATTCGTTCCATTTTTCTCTTGCTGCAACAAAAAAAAAAACCTATTAAAACAGAAAAATAAACTGTTTTCCCTAAATTGGAGAAAACAAAATCTATTTATAAACAAACATAAACTGTTTTCCCTCAATTAGAGCAAGGTAGTCATATAATAAATGAAATTTTAGCAACAGTTGTAATATTAAACCATCCATAATCTTTATAGATATTTAATATTACAAAAGATTAAAAAAAAATTAGACATGAAAAACCTTTGAATTTGTCTTGGCTTATTTTTTTGTTTAGAAAATGAAGTGTAAATGGTGAATGAAAATGAGATTATTTATAGATAATTGAAAAAAACAAAACAGTTTAAAAAAAAAAAAAATAACTGCCTTGAAAAATGTCACTTTGAACAAAGTGAAAAACTGATTTAGAAAGATAACTGCTGCAGATTGTAGAATTCAAAGCGTCAAAACCGTCTGTTACAGTAACATAATTGTGTTTTTTTAAAATGAGATTATTTATAGATAATTGTGAAAAACAAAACAGTTATTTTTTTAAAAAAATTAACTGCTTTAAAAACCACTTTTATTAACTCGCTTTAAAACTGTTTTTAAATGATGATTGATGTTAACCACGTGCATGTTCCCCATAATTAAGTCCAGTTATAAATGCTTGCCCAGTGGAGAATTCAAAGCGTCAAAATCTTTTATTATAATTTTCATTTATTACTATCACAAAGATGTTACAAAGAAACATTATTTTCATTTTGTCTCGACTTTTTTTGTTTAAAAAAAAACACTAACATTTTAAAAACTGTTTTCAAAATTAAATGCTTTAAAAAAACAGTTAATTTTTGAATTCCAAAAGACAAAATAAGACATGAAATTTATTCAACCCATGTTTCGTTTTCCCTATGAAGTGCGAAATATAATACCAAGAGTGAAGAATTCAAAACGTCAAATTATGTTTTCTCTTTTCACTCTTGAAATCACACAATGTTACTGATAACATAGTTAATGAATTCTCGCATATAATAAGTTATCTTATTCAAGAATAAACTTATTTGTAATATATTCCAAAATATTCGAAAATATGTTCCACTGTCTATGACAGCCACTATTACGTTGTTAAAGTAACATTGTTTTAGAGTACATCACTTGATTTTCACTTTAAAACGAAGTACATGCATTTCGGTGTTGAGTGGCTTCGGTTCATTCTCAATCGGTGGTTCTTTGTCGACAATTCATCTTCTTTGCCTTCCCTTTGAGCATTCTAGCGGCTTCCTCCTTGTAGCTATATCAGGCCAGATTGTTTTCTTTGATTTTTTGAAGATTTCAACAGCGTCCAACAATTCAGCCCGTATTTTGTTTATGTCGGCCATGAGCAAACATGCAGCAATTTGGGAAGCACATGCCCGCCGATAAAATGTGTTGTTGAGCAAAGAAGACTTGTTTGCATATCCAAAAAAATTGGAGACGGCTGTCATAGTGATACAGGCTGACTCTTCAAATACGGAAGCCCGTTTCTGCCATTTAAACTTCACATTTACCACAGGATAGCGGAGCATTTCAGTTACCCTCACGTCGCCCTTTGTGTCCAGGTAGTCACTCATGCAACCGGCCTGTCAGAAACAGAACATTAATTTCCTTTTACTATGAATTAAGAAATCTGAGTAATCAACAATGTTACAGTATAGGTGTAACAGTAACACTGAAACAACATAAAAATGTTACAAAGATAATGACATCGTAACATCGAAATCAAATCAAATCGTAAACATACAATTTGACAACTCGGGGACTTATCACGCCATTGCGATGTCGTAAGTGAATGAAGACTCCCGCTTAGTATACGATTGACTGTCAATCACACTAATCTCTTTGTTGAGAATATTAATACACACACGTAGTAGTGATAGCCAGCCAAACAAGGTATAAAAATAAGTTCGGCATCAAGTCTGTAATTTGCCTTGCTCGCGTTGATGAAATTATCCCAAATTTCAAACAACTCGTTCTTTATATCGACGTTCACTATCCTCCCGCATCACAAACCAGTAGAGCATGCTGTAGTTTTAAAAAAAAAAAAAAAAAAATGTAAGGGTTAGATTTCCCTTGTAAAAGAATCATATGTTATTGAACAGTAAGCGGACATTTAACACCGATGCAACTTACCATGTGACCTAGTCCTAAGTAAAGTATGGTTGGCCTCTCGCCCTTGTGCCTCTTTTGTTTTCTCGACATAATTCAAGAGTAGAGACCAAAGATTCAAACACCATCCAATTTGTGTGACTCCTAGGACGTAGTGAGAGTATATCGCTCTTGTCAACCTCCTGTTGTCTCCAAACGCTGCCAGATCTCACTGTTACAGAACCATAAGAGTCGATTACTCAAGAGTTTTCGCGAAAATGATGTAACATAAACAGTGTTTAAAAACACTTTTACGAAAAACAAGGTAACAAGAACACTTTCACAAGAACAACAAGTATTTTACCTTTTGTGGTAGTTGATATCATCCATAAACGCATAATCAAGAACGTGCCTTCTCGGACTAGTTGTCTTTGGACGATGCGATTTACGATTTACTCTCATAAATTCAGAGACTAGGAATATATCACCGTCAATTTCACCGTGACCTAGAGAACATCCCATAGCATCATCTTTATGAAATTTAAATATTATCTCCTCATCTTCACCAATTGCTCTAGGAGAACGCTTGTAAGCAACCGACTTCACCCTCACTGCTGTTTGGGCTCTTCCTCCTTTTGTTTTTCCCGTGGCTTCTTTGTTTTTTCCTCTTCCTTTTTTTCCTCTTCCTTTTTTCCTTCTTCTCTTCCACCTTCTTTTTTTTGCAAAGACTTTTCCTTCACTGTTCCTTTCATTCCCGAATTTTGATATCCTCCCTTGCACCTCTTTTCGTACTTGATTCAAGTCGCTAAGAACAAGTATTGCACATATTTCAAAGACGGTACAACATTCTTTTCCGTTCATCCCCAAACTCGAGTCAAAAACCTTCCCGTGTAGAAAGCCATGTGCATCATCATGAAAACCCCACAATCCACATTTTTTGCAATGCTCTGCCATTTAAATTTCACATTCTGAAGTGGGAAACTTTCCACTTTGGAGCCTTTTGCAATTTGCATTTCTAACAACATTTTTCCCATGATATTTGCCCGCACAAAAAGTAATACTGTTACTGTATCTATGTTACTGTAACAATGATTTCCAAATTTTTTAATGGAAATTTAAAGGTACAACATTGTTACTGTAAGTAGAGAAACTTACCGCATTTCTTGCCATTTTTGCTTTTCGGGATCTGGCATATAAGGGTTTGTTGTCTAGGTAGTCAACGGTTTTCGACATGAAATTTATGCAAGCACAGAAAAAGTGGTCCTCCAGAATGAGTGGAATGAATATCTGCAATTAAGCAGATATATATCATTGCTAAACAGAACTTCTATACACTCTACTTATATAAGAATAAAAAAAAAATATTAACAGTAATGTGGTTTACCATATCACAGTCGAAATTCAGTGGACTCGGGTTGTATTTGATCCACTGTGTTAAGGACAGCAAAACTTCACTTTCTAAATGTTTGTTTTGAACGGGTTTTCCAACAGACATAGTTGCTAATGCGTCCTACCAAAATAAATATAAATACAAAGTCAATAAACATTATAGAAACACAAAATCAATAAGAATAAAAATTTATTTATTACAGTAACATACAGATTGACCCAAACCCATGAAGATCCTCAATGGTGTATCACTTGCTACCTTTCTGGAGATGAGGTCATTGAGCAACATTGACCAATATTCAGTCACCATTATATAAATAAGCTCACCAGGAGCCAATGAAATTAAATCTTCCCTTGGAATGAAGTGATACTTCCCATACGAGACAAGCCTTTCCCTGTTGGAAAATGATATGTAATAGTCAGAACACCTTTTAATAGAGTAACAGTTTAACAGTAACAACTATTTAGTTGAAACAGTATTCACTTGCAAAGTAAAACGTTTTGTTTATCACAGTGCAAGAGTAAATAAAGTACTCACGTATCTGAGAGGTTCTCGTCATCGTCGATAAAACAATAGTCAATTGTTTCTTTCCTAACTTCAAGAATAGGCGCCATTATCTCCTTGTGTTTTATCATAGTCTTGGACACAAGTGTTAGATTCGGAGCTGGTAGGCCACATTCGATTGTGAAGCCGTAGCGAGGATCCATCACGCGCATCCAGTCTTCAGTTGTTTCGACATGTAACAAATAGTGGTCGCCAGTATCTTCGTCGTAATTGTCATACAGGATCTCATCACTGCAATCATCGACAATATCAACTTCATCATTGTCGTCATCTTATGCTACCTGACTGCACTGAGTAGTTATTGGTTCTTCGCCGCCAACCTGTCTCATCATCGGCCTCACTTTGGGTTTTTCTCCTTCCTCGCCTTTTTCATCATTCCCATCGGCGTCTTCATTACCAGTTGCTTCATCCTCCTTATCATTATCTTCGTTTATATCGCCAGCACTGTCTTCATCTTTATCATCATCGTTCTCTTCATCTGGTTTTTCATTCCCATCATCCTCTTCTTCATCTTTATCGTCATCTTCCTTTTCATTTCCCTCACTGGTTGGTTGGTCATCAACCTGGCCTGATGCATCATCATCGGCCTCTTCCTTGTTATCTGTGGCACAAGTAATTGAATTGAATATAAATTACTAATGTTTTTCGGACTAACAATGCCTCATAGTTATACTAACGATTATCAGAAATTTTCTACTTCAATTACCTTCGAAGATCCTTCTTCACCGCCTCATTCGTTGGGTTCTCTTGACTTGGCCCGATGCATCATCTTCGGCCTCTTCCTTGTCATCTCGTGTAGCGATAATTGAATATATATATATATCATCAGTAAACTTCTGATAAAACTACGACACAGTAACAACGTTACTATAACAGTGTTACAGTAACAGTGCTAACAGTGTTACATCAGCTAATACAACGAGTGCAAATAGATTTCTCTATTACCTTTGGGAGATCCTTCTTCAGCTGCCTCATTGGTTGGGTTGTCTTCAGGCTTGCCTGATTCATCAACTTCCGCCTCTTCCTCGTCATCTGTGTCACGGGTAATTGGATTCAATATATATTAACAATTTTTCTTTGAACCAAAAAAGGCACAATAGATACACTCGTAAATTTCGTTAAAATTACGTCACAAGAACATTGTTACAAGTTACATCCTCCGACACAACGAGTTTAAATAGATTCCTCAATTACCTTCAGGAGATGCCTCTTCACTTGCCTCACTAGTTGGGTTATCTTCAGTGGCTCGATGCATCACCTTCGCCTCTTCCTTGTCATCCGTGTAGCGATAATGAATGAAAATATATTACTAAATTGTTTGTCAAAAAGCACCCGAATGTAAAAGCCTATAACAAAGATTACACTATTACCTTCACCGATCCATCTTCCGGCTCGCTAGTTGTTTTGTCACCCTGCCCTGACGCATCATATTCATCAGCATCATCGTTTTCATCTAAAAGGAAAGTAATTGATTATTAGTAATTATTTGTAAAATGAAAACTCTATAACAGCGATGATGTAACAGTGTTAGTGCAAGTGATTAGATTATTGTAGTATTGTTACTATATTACCTTCATCAGATACATCTTTATCATCCTCTCCACTCCCCTCTTTGTCGTCTTCATTTTCTTCTTCTTTATCATCCTCCTCCTCTTCATCTCCGTCATCCTCTTGACCTTTGCCAGATTCATCCTCTTCATCTGCATCATCGTCTTCATCTCGCATCATCCTTTTCGTCCGCATCATCCTCTTCATCTCGCATCAAGTAAGTAATTGAATATTATATTACTAACTATTAATATATATAAAATATTACAAGAATAAAATGTTATTATAAAACTATAACTAAAAGTAATAACAATAACATCATTACTTTCGATCTATTACCTTCACCAGATTGGCTTTCAACATCCTTTACATCCTCCTCTTTGTCCTCTTGGTCTTCTTCCTCTTCATCCTCCTTTTCCTTTTCATCCTGTTTATTGTCTTCCTCCTCATCGGCACTTTCTTCATCGTTATCTATGTCTGTGCCACCCTCTTGAAGCCTCTTGTTTTTAAGACGACTCTCAACATCGCCGTCATCGTCATCCCCGTCCTCATCATCATCCTCTCCATCATCAGTCCCGTCATCATCGTTGCCATCATCAGTCCCGTCCTCATCATCACTTTCCACTCCGTCCTCCATCTCATCTTGCCTGTCCTCGTCATGAACCTCCTCATCCTCTTCATCATCTTCTTCATGATGTTGCTCACTTAAACTCGCTCAATACTTCCTTTACCGGGATTCGACTTAACTGTCCTAGGACTTTTCTATGTTGGAAATGGTTCCAACTTCCTATCGACTTTGGACCTTGTATATACCGGAAGTCATTCGCACTCCTCTTCAACGATTCACCTTTTCGCACAACATCTTCGGCATATTTAAGGTATTCGGGCTTTAGTGGTGATTTACTGTTTCGCTTTGATTCGAAAACCTTCGATCGCCGAGCAAATCTCTCGTGAACAAGGTTGGAATCCCTTCTATACATCAAAGAACATCGAGGTCGGTCTCCTAAGTCAATAAACCAGACAGAAAGAAACGAATTAGATACCAGATTTGGGAGTTGTAACAATTGCAGACAATTAAATTTATAAAAACAACTCACATCAACAACTTTTTCCTTCAACTCGGCATCTGTTTCAATGCCAGGAAGCTTCTCCATCAAGATGTACTCCTTCCCTCACTACTCTTAAGAAAAACCGCCTCGTCATCCTCACCTTCATCGATTCTCGCCCATCCTATTTACGAAAACATATTAGTAATTAGTAATTAATATTAATAAATAACAATATAGTAAGGTAACGATAATGTTATTACAAAAGCCATTACGATAACGATATTACAGTGACCATATTACGATGACGATATTACACTCGACGATTGCCACATTACCTTCAAATGGGATCCCTTGCCAAGGCAAATAGGATAGACAGTTTCTGACATCTCATCAGCTCCTAGACAGCCAATCTTTCCTTCGTCTTTGACTCTTTTTGAAAGACTTTCATCTGTCCAATGCTGTATCAGAGGTAAGTCAGTTGGTTGTACCTCGCCATGGAACTCAAACCGGTGAATGTAGGCCAACAGCAGCACCACAATACACCCACAAAGACACTTAACCGTTCCTGTCTTCAACCCCTTGACACCCTCAACTACCTTCTCATAGACATACTTTGACCAATTAAAACCTTTTATTTTTTCAACATCGTCCACAGCCTTCAACATGCGAAAATCAACGAGAATAATTTGGAGTCGGCGCTAAAAAGTGGAGAGCGCATAAAGAACGAACATCTGCTTGAACTCATCACCGCAAGCACCCTTGTTATTCTTAAACCAACTAGTCACCAAATCTAGCTTGATGTTAAATGCTTGTAGAGATGTTGAACTTCCTTCTCCATTTGTTTTTTAACTCGGTGTCCTCAAGATGGGATCCGCGACCGATCGCGGTCAAAGACCACATTATTACCCTTCACCGGCGGTAAAAATAGGTCATGAACATCATACTCGTGACAAAGACAAACTCCTCTGTTTCGATTACATGAACCTTCAAACCGTCGCAATCAAAAACCTCAACAAGCAAGTCTCATTAGCCGGAAGGGACTACTGATATATTCATCTTCAATAGTCCTCCAAAACCAATTTCTTTAATGGCTTTCTTTTGCTTTACGGTAAACTTGCTCATAACATCGACCAACGATCGGGCCCCGCACTTAGTTGGGTATTTATCCGCCTGTATTAAGGAAGTATAAATTAGAACCACTTTGCTTAAACAAAGTGTGACACTATTTTATGCCAACAAACCAAAGAAAGAAAGCAACAAAACAAGGATACAAAAAGGTGTTACTTTGTAACACCGAAACTTTAAACAACTCAACACGACGAACAAATAAATCAGTAGAAAGGAGAACGGTAACACACATTAATTGCTCATTTATTACAAATTATTAACCCTAATTTTGAAGCGAAAAACTAGAATGCGTAAAAATCAATTACTCACTTCGAGCAAAACAGTTAGGCTAAATTTATTACGAATCGGTATAATCGACACAAACAACAACAATAACAACAACAACAAAGAACAACCTAATTTTTTAATGGAAAATTAATTTCCTTCTAAGATCAATTAACAAACAAGTATAATCGACAATGTTACAAAGACATCATTACAAAAGTAGCACTTAAACAACATAAAAATGTTACGGATAGGTGTTATTCTTTGTAACATCGAAATCAAATCAAAACTTTAAACATACAAGTTTTGGCCACTAGAAAGACACATACTTTTTTAAGACCTCTTCTTTTTCAGCCTTCACCACCGTCTTGGTTGGTCTCTTCTCTGTTTTAGCCCTCTTCGACATTTTGGAGCTGACGCTCGAGTCATCCGAAACCTCATAATCTCTATCACTTTCTTCTTCAGATGACATGGGCTTATCTCTAGGTCTCTTTTTTGTTACTCGTCTTTGGTTTCTTTGTTTCTGCCACCTTTTTTGGCAGTCGTTTGTCGGTTTCTTTTTTTTTCGGACACCTTCACGCTCTCTTTCTTGCTTACTAGCTTTTAAATTGTTGGCTCTTTTGCCGCTGAAACTTTCTTTTTTGGTACAACCTTCTCCGCCGTCTTTTGTTTGGGCACCTTCTTTGCCACCTCTTCTTTCACCAACTCTGCAGATTTGGCCATTCTTTGTTTTCGGTCCGACCCTTTGTTACGATAACTTTTTTGGGCACCTCTTCTTTTGTCTCCTTTGCAACCGATTTTGATTGCTTAGTCGCGCCTTTGACGTTGGCACGCTTTGCCTTTTGAGGAGGTGCACTTGCTTGCTTCTCAATGGGCACCGATTGCTCCTTCGACAACACCGGTACATCATGCGACGGCTTTTCACGGCTTCTTCCTTGGCACAAGGTTTCTTTTTTACTTTGCTGGATCGGAACATTCGCAGCTGCTCCTTTGGTGCTACTTCTGCTGGTGGCTTAAGCACCTTTTCGCAGGCACCTTACTTTCCTTCACCGGCACCTTTTTTGAAGGAGCAGGTGTTGCCTGGCGTAGACTCTCTGTAGGCACCTTCGTCGCCTTTTCAGCTGTAGGATTTGACAGCTTTTCGGTCTGCATCTTCTTAGTCGGCTTTGGCACGTTCTCTGTCGGCACCTTTTTGCTCTGTGGCTTCTCTGATGCGGCCACTTTAGCCTTCTTAGTGGGAGCTGATTTCTCAGGTACCTCTTCTTTCCTGACATTGTTATTTTCAAAAATTAAAATCAGAAGTTTACAATAACAATATAACAGACAACTATTAAATTGAAAAGGAATGATGGTAGTCAAGTCGTTGAAGAAATGACAAATGGAATACGAATAATGGCGGTCGAATAATTTTTAAAGATCAATTGATTCTGTTTTACTCTTAACAATGAGACAATATATCATAAACCCTAATAGTAGTGACTTGCGGTCGAGCAAAGATTTGTAGACACATACTCGGATGCATGAGATGCTTCAACTTCCTTCGTCTTTGTTGGTTTTGATGGCTTCTCTGTCACCTTTTTGCTAGGTGTCTTCTCTCGATCTTGCTACTTTTGCCTTCTTCGTCGCAGTGATTTCTCGGGCACCTCCGCTTTCCTGACATTGTTTTTCCAAAAATCAAAATCGAATAAGATTAAAAGTAAATTAATTACACTACTACACCGATAGGTAATGATGTCTTTGCTCTTTAAAAGGATAGGGGTAGTATCGCTGTTATTCTTTCGTCGATTACAAAGAACATTGTTAATGTATATATGTTGAGAAATATTATAAACTTCAGGAAAAGGGACATTTCATGCAAATCACTAACAACTCAACACAACGAAGAGTCATAGGGACATACTGATCCGCATGAGATGTTTCAACGTTTTTAGTTGCTGGCATTTTGGAAGGCTTCTATGTCAGCGCTTTTTTGCTCGCTGTCTTTTCCGAAGCTTCCACTTTAGCCTTCTTACTGACAGCAGATTTCTCAGTTACTACGTCTGCTTTCCTGACATTGTTTATCAAAAAACCAAAACAAAATAACATTAAAACTAAAACAATTACAGCTATTAAACTGAAGCAGAATGATGGTGGACGAGTCTAACAAAGAATGTGGAATGGAACAAGAATGATAGTATCCTCATAGAATGAGACAGTGTTACAGTATTGTCAAACAATTGTTTTGATATAAAACTACAAAGAACAACATTCGAAGCAATTCTTTGCTCTTGAAAAGGATAGGGGATACACTTTTACTCTGATAGTGTTACAGTAACATTGTTAATGTAGATCTGTTGAGAAATATTATTAATTTCAGAAAAAGGGACATTTCATGCAAATGAGCTCAACACGACGAAGAGTTATAGGGACATACTGATCAGCATGAGATGCTTCAACGTTTTTCACGTGCTTTGACGGTTTGGAAGGCTTCGTGTTGGCGCTTTTTGCTCATTGTCTTTTCCGATGCTTCCACTTTGGCCTTCTTATCGACGTCGATTTTTCAGTACTACCTCTGCTTTTCTGAGATTGTTTATCAAAAAACCAAAACAGAATAACATTAAAACTAAAACAATTACGGCTATTAAATCGAAGAGGAATGATGGTGGACGAGTCTGAGAAAGAATGTGGAATGGAATAAGAATGATAGTATCCTCACGAGAATGAGACAAAGTGTTACAGTATTGTCAAACAATTGTTTTAATATAAAACTACAACAATGATTCTGAAGCAATTCTTTGCTCTTTAAAACGATAGGGGATACACTTTTAGTATGACAGCTTTTACATAATATTGTTATCAGAGATTTGTTCGAAATATTATTAACTTCAGGAAAATGAACATTCCCTACAAATCACAAATAACTCAACACGACGAACAAATAAATCAATCGAAAGCAGAACGGTAATACACATTAATTGCTCATTTATTACAAATCATTAACCCTAATTTTGAAGCGAAAAACTAGAACGCAGAAAATCGATTACTCTCTTGAGAAAAACAGTTAGCCTAAATCAATTACAACAAAGAACATTAACAACAAGAACTGTAATAACCTAATTTTTTTTACTGAAAACTCAATTTCTTTCTTCGATCAATTAATAAACGCTTCAAATCACTATAATCGAGACTAACAACAACAACAACAATAACAACAACAACAACAACAACAACAGTAATAACCTAATTTTTTACTGAAAACTCAATTTCTTTCTTCGATCAATTAATAAACGCTTCAAATCACTATAATCAAGACTAACAACAACAACAATAACAACAACAATAATAACCTAATTTTTCGCTGAAAAATCAATTTCCTGCTTTGAGCAAAATAGGAACCCTAAGTCGATGATTATTTGAAGAAAAAAGAGTATAATCAACACTAAAAACAACAACAATAACAACAATAATAGCAACAGCAACAACATGCAGTGGCGAAATAAGTTTAAAAACAATATAATGAAATAGAGCGATTTTATACCTCTTCGTCATCTTCGAAACGATTGTTCTGAGTAAATATAATAATGATCTTCACTTGATTAGTGCGATTTTGCTTGATGTAATAAAATTTACGGAAAAAATTTATGGTTTAGTGAATTAACTGCCAAAGAAAAAGAACGTGAAGCGGTTTTTAGAGGGAGATACAGGCGTTTTAGAGAGAGAAAAGGAAGTGAATTTATGATGAATAATGAATGTGTCGTTGTTATTATATCAGCGCGCCTACTTTTTTTTTTTTTAAATTAAGACACGTGTCATAATCAGGACGGTTGGATCAATAAGATCCAACGGTTCTTATTGATATGCTAGACTCATCTAAGATGCTAGACTCATGGGATGCTCACTCTATATATATATATATATATATATATATATATATATATATATATATATATATATATATATATATATATATATATATATATATATATATATATATATATATATATATATATAGGAATGAGATCATGTGAGTATTAGTCATATAATTGAGGATTGAGGATTAATACAAGCCGTCAATCTAAGAGATTCAACCCTCCCTATTGTTTGCGGATCATTAAGGGTAAATCTGTCATTTCGACGCGCCTATATATACCCCTTCCCCCAGCAAATTCATTCATTCTCGTCTGATTTATTTCTCTCTCTACCTTCTCTCTTCTTTTCCTTCTTCAATGGAATCCGCCGTTTTCTTACGCTTTATTTCCTGATTTTGAGTTCAATCTCAGCTGTATATTTCTCGTTCTTCAATTTCTCGTCAATGAACATACTCTTTCAATCATAATCGCACTGTCAGGTACTTCTATTACTTATTTAATTCGTAATTACAGCTTTATTTTCATGTAATTGTTCTTTTTTCATAGATATATTTGCAATTACTAGTTCCTTAGTATTCATATTACTGCGTTTCTTATTATTTTATGTATCAATTTTCAATTTCATCTAGATTTATTCTGATTTTGATGTTTTAGTTTTGTTTGACCTAATTTGTTGTCATTGTCCTGCGTTTCCCCTAATTTTGTTTTCTATCCTTTGATTTTTAAATTATTTCCATATTTCTAGGTTTTATTTAATATCTACTACTTTTTTCCCTCATAAATGACTTTTAACTGGTATTTTGTTTGACCATCACCATTTCATCTTGTTGAGAAGTAAGCACAACATAAATTTTAAGATATTGTTGTCGATTCTAGGTTTTGTTCTTCGTTTTGTTCTGATTTTCGCCATTTTTATTTTTCAGATTTGTTGAATATATGTTCAATTTATGCTAAGCAATGTGTGCGCATTTCACGATCTGACGAATATTTGATTATGGATCTTGTTGAGGTACATGTTGTACTCTTTCGAAGCTATTTGTTTTTTAGTGCAAGCTAGCTCTTCAAATTGGGGCAATTATCAGTTTGAGTATTCTTTGTTTTCAATTGGGGCTCTCTTTACTGTTGTTGCGAAGGTTTTCGGTTTTCAATTATTGATCAATGCCGGCATCAATATGAAATACAAAGTGTAGCGTTGGCAAAGACAGGGAGTAAGTTATTTGCAAGGCACTGAGTGTAGTATCTTACTATTTGTTTCACTATTTATGTTATTTGATAACTAGACATAGTCATTCTAAGTCAAATCAGAGTACTTAAGGTAGTAGTCTAGTTGACACAACTAGTAGTTTAGTTAACACTTGGTTCATGTTTTGAAGAGTGACTCTTGCAACTCTTACGGAGTCTAGTTTAGGAATTTGATGTATAACTCTGAACTTAAATGCAGTATAAATACCGATACAACATCAATTTTCCCTTCGTTGCAAAATGAGTGATCCATTTCGACTGTTAATAGACTCTAACTTAGCTTTTGCTTGCTAGTAGATTGTATGTAGTATGTCCAATTTGATGTATGTAGTATGTCGTTTTGACTGTCCAAGTTAACCTGGTAAATATTGAACATGGTAAGAATCTATGTTACTCTGACACTTCTAATTCCCAACACTCGACACTGATAAGGGTATGACACTTTAACATCTTTCTTTAAGCCAAGATATGCATATTTTTCATAAAAATGGCGGAGTCCAACACTTGAACACGCATTCGGCCCATATCATATACCTCAATACGGATCTAAGCAACATAGGTAAGAATATCGTCATTGTACATATTGGTGTTTTTGAGTGATTAGTGAAGAAGTAGTTGTATTATTCAACTTTTTTTTTCCTTGAATAGTGAAGTACATAGGATTAATGTTCATAGGTACTTGGCAGTACAACGTAAGTGGTTTTAAAACCTTAAATTATGAGTTTAACTTAAGAGTAAAAGGTAAGAAAGACAACATAATTCATCCATAGTTTATAGTTAAATCTTAAGTGCTATACCGAGGTACTATAGCAAATTTGATGAACTTGATATGATAATCAGATTAGTGTGTTACTTTCTCTTAACCCATCATTAGTGTCGATGTTAATATGTCATCTTTTAGCTCAAATGGCAGAGCATGTGTTATTGCACAAGACGTGGGTTCGAACCCCACAAAGATGAGATTTCTTGGTAAAGTTTGGTAAAGTGTGATATTGTTTCAAATATCATGTGATATTTTACTTTAATGGTTGTGATATTGTTTCTCATATAACAAAAGTGGATAAAGATTTAAAAATCCTTTTTACTTCAATACTGTTTTGTATATAGTGTGATATTGTTTTACATACAGTGTGATTGTTCCTAATGACTTGTGGTATTTTATTTACCTGGTTATGATATTGTTTCACAATAGCACATAATTGGAGACTCCATTTAAATTACTTTTAACCGTGATATTGTTTTGTATACAGAGTGATATTGTTTATAAGTACATGTGATATTGTAGTATTGTCTACAATTAAGCGTGATGTGATGATATTGTTTAAGAAGAATGGTGATATTGTTTCAAATGAAGTGTGATATTGTTTACAATAACGTGTGATATTGTAAAATACAAAAGGCAAATCTTGGTAACACTATATTATTGATTCTGAAGTTTTATGATATTGTTAACCAAAAATGGAGAAATAATACAAAATTGTTGACATTTGGAATTACATCTAAGCATAAAAGAATTTGTATTTGTGCGTATAATGAGTAAAAAAAGACAATTTTGCTAAGTTGATGATGTAATATAGACTTTCTCAGCATGCATACAAGCTCTTAATCAACATCCGCAAGTGAAGAAATCTGCAAAAAACAAAAAAAAACAAAATAAAGAACAAAAACATAATGTCACTAGTAAGTTTAACACATTAATAACAAAACTGTGATATTATTTCTAAAGACTTGTGGTATTTTATTTTAATGGTCCTGATATTGTTTCACAGTATCACAAAATTGGAGAGTCATTTAAAGCACTTTTGAAATAGTGATATTATTTTGAATAATGTGTGATACTGTTTCTAATAACGTGTGATATTGTTTCTCAGTATCACAAAAGTAAAATACAAGTAACAAATCTGCCTGAGGTTTCCTGATATTGATAAGCAAAAAAAATACCACAAGTCCTTACAAACAATTTCATGCTATGCCATACGGGATATAAGACCATTACATATAAATTTTTTTGAAGATGTGGCATAAAACTTTATAAACCTCAAAACTAAAACAGTAAAATTCCGAAAACTGAGTAGTCTAGAGTCAAAATACCAAGTGTTATCCAATCCAATTTCTGAGAACTAGGTAAGGATACATCTTTTCTTCTCTTCTCTTGGCAACGATTAACGGGGCTATAATGTCTTGGCTGCATATATACCAACGTACATTGACAGGGTATTAGTAACTGTCATTAATATCTTGAATGAGTGTTGTAGAATTCACTATTAAGGGTCGAACTAAGACCTTGGACCAGTGGTGTGGCACAACACATACGACCAATTTTTCGGCGAGCACAAGCCACAATACGTCAGGGTGCAAGCTAAGTCATGTCGTGATTTTTGACAAAATCTGAGTGTGGCACATTAAATGGCACCCTCACTGGCGGCATAGCTCGACCCATTTTCACCCCTATTTAATGCATAAAACGTACCACCGGTGAATGACAGATACGAGGAACCTGCCGAATTGGATCTATTCATATTTTGTTTGGGTTATCCTGTATCTCCAACATGCTCCAAATTAGCATAGAAAAGCATGATCAATTTGTACACCTTTTTCTGCAATACTCATCTCATATTCCTGCAATAATAACACTTCAGTTCCACATTGTAGTTAGAAGCAAACAATAAGCGGAGAAGGGAACCCGTATGGGCCTAAACGGTTACTTTATTCCATTGTAAGGGAGCAGTCTGAATCCTACACCTGATTCAACACCTGATTCGATTAGAGGTAAATCAAGAACCAAATACTCCATAATAACAAAGGGAGCAGTCTACAAACATCCAGTCGCAAACTTAGAAACGATAAATAATATATCAGGGAACACTCGACAATTAGCTTCTCATACTGAATCCTACACCTGATTCAACACCCGGACAGATACTCGTAATTGAATCTCAGTGGCGTAGCTAATTGATTGGATTAATCTCAAACATACAAGACTGATTGTACTAATATGAACAATCAGAAGCGAAGTCCCAAATTCAAGAATCCAATGTGAATTAAGACATAATCAGAAGACAGACATGAATTCTGAAACTGATACAGGTCAAATATTAGGCATTCTGTAGCAAATTGTAGTACCAGAAGTTTTACTAGTTCGCTTATCAGAGGTTTACATATTAATTCACGTATTTGTGGTACTCCGTAGTTACTTGACAGTCGACAGTCGACACAGTGAGAGATTTTCATTATATAACGGAATTCTACAGTAGATAGCAGCAACCGTATCAGATAACTCTTTCCTTCCGATTCCTTTTTCCTCCAAAACTCATTCACAGACAAAAAATTTCATTCATGAAACCAAAACTTGTAATTCTCGATTTCTAATTCGATTCACAACTTCTTAATCAACAACATAACTTCAAGAATTAATTACGACGGAATACTCAATTTATCGCTCCACTTCTAGCGACAAGTAGTCAAGTACATAAATCACTATGGTTTATAATCACGTTTTCACATCACAATCATATGCTAATACAATACGAACACAATCAATACTGCAAATTAAAATGCCTAAATTACACCTAGTATAATCAAATGTAAAGAATTTGTTAAAATCGCTAAACATTATTCAATCTTTACGTTCTTATTCTTTCGAGCAGAGTATTATAATCAAATGTAAAGAATATGTTAAAATCGAGAGCATTAAGACAAAAATTGTACCTGAATTCTGCTCAAAACGGAATTATATTGAAGAATGATCGGTATTCCTTCGTAATTTTGACTGATTCGCCAATTTAATCCCTTGTTTGCGTCGATTTTGATTTAGTTTAGAAAGAGAAAGCTTGTTTGCTTCAGTTTTGATTCAGTTTTAGAGAGAGAGTGTAGAGTTAAAAAAAATGTAACGCGTTATTCTTTTGATCGACGATGATTATGTTTTTTTATTTACCTTATTAGCGAGTGATATTGTTTAGAAGAACGAGTGATATTTTATTCGTTACTCAATCCTCAAATATTTAAGAGTTCTCACCGGATCCCGACTCTATATATATATATATATATATATATATATATATATATATATATATATATATATATATATATATATATATATATATATATATATATATATATATATATATATATATATATATATATATATATATATATATATATATATAGATTTATATAAATATATAATCCTCTTAAAATTGCATGCCTAAGTAGTAAAAGTAATTTCGCCAGTAAATAAAAGAATTACAGTAACATTAGATATAGTTATATGATAGTGATCACTCATTTGAATAGTAAAAGTAACAATATTATCAGCGAGATTAGTGAAAATGGTAGAAACAACAACGGGAGTAGTGAAATTATCAATATTAATGCGACAATAGTGACAGTAACAATAATTATGGTGAGAGTAGTGAAATTAACAATGATTGCGGGCAAGTAGTGAAATGTTATTACTATTGTTTCATTAATAAGAGTAAAATATTAATAGCGGGAGTAGTGAATTTGTCTCAAACTTTATTTCATCGTAATTTTAGAATATGTCATAGAAAAATATATTAATTAAAAAAATAAAATTAATGGTAAGTAGAGGTAGCCCGGGCGAAGCCGGACACCAATACTATTGAAAAGAATTGTAGTAACATTGGATATAGTAATATGATAGTATCACTCATTTGAAAAGTCAAAGTAACGATATTAGCAACTAGCGGGAGTAGTGAAAGTAATAGAAGTAGCAACGAGAGTAGTGAAATAATCAATATTAATGCGACAGTAGTGAAAGACTGAAAGTAACGATAATTACGTAACAATAATTATGGCGGAGTAGTGAAAGTAACAGTAGTAATAACGAATGTAATAAAAATAACAATACTAACAACAAAAGAAAATATATATGAACAATTAGCTAACCAATCGATTTAAGTAAAATATTAATATCGGGAGTATTGAATTTGTCTCATAATTTATTTCATCGTAATTTTAAGATATGTCAAAGTCGATTATCATTAATAGTCAACATCCACATAGGCCTGAGGGTACCGATATCAAATAAGTTTTCTTTACCTTCTCCTTTTATTTAATTCCTTTATTTTGTCTTTTATTTATTTTCTCTATTGTATATAAACTAACCTCGTCGCTTGTCTTGTAAATAATTGTGTAAAATTTATTTTTAACCTCCTTTTCTTTGTCTTTAATTCGTCAAATATATAATATTACACATAAATAGTAGAGGCCGTCAGTTTGATGGGTGATCCGGGTGCCTAACACCTTCCCTGATCGTACCTTTACCCCCGAATCCGCAATCTTTGGTTCAGACCGGAGTGACGGATCAGTCCCCATTCCAGGGATCAAAAGAGGCCTTTTCCGTTAACTAATTTTTGTATGTTTTTTTATAAAACCTACTGGCGACTTCATATTATTTATTTATTTTTCAAAAAGGAGATTTTTTCAGGGATCTCACAGTTACCAATTTTTTTTTTAAAAAAAGACCATATATGCTATGTAGCTTTATTTAGTCATTTCTATTTTAACTTGATCTACCTTACCATATTAATAATTTCTTAATTCATAATAGTATGGGAAGCATATGCATGTATAGAAATGTTAACTAGTATTAAGTAGTAGCTAGCCTTGATTGGCCTTCTAGAATAGTGGACTATACATTAGGGTAGATTACTACATGCATAATTCCACGTAGTACATGTTTTACACCAAATTTTTACACATCTAAGGTCTATATAGGGATCTAGTAATGATTAGTAAGCAAAGCTATGATTTTAACCGACAATGAATAGCTATAAAAAGGGGAGTTTGGCTAATGATTTATGCACACAACAAAAAACTATCATTATATAAAGAATAAGAAAAGGGAGGGGTACATGAGGAAAAAGGAGGATATAATAAAGGAGATCTTGAGTGCGTCTGACAATCCCGACAATAAGGTATGGTTTCGGGACTCTTCGTCGTAGTAATTATTTGATTATCGTCATACCGTTATATTACTAAGAATAATATAAGTTAACATGTCATAATAGTAGTAGCTATATTTTCATTTTAATATTGTTATATGACTCACATGTTATATAAATTGTCCCATGTGTTTTTGCTTATGTTGGTACCGTTATAATGTACATTTGTCCATTTGTTCATTTGTATACGATTATTGAAGAGAGATGACATTATTATTTATCCTGTGTACACGGAGGAGGGCATAGCCCAAGGAAACAATGGTTCCAGATATATATACCTGGTAAAAGACAAGGGAATTTCAAAAGTGGTTACATTATCCCGTGTACATGGAGGAGGGCTTAGCCTAAGGGAGTTTTGGCTCCGTAATGTGTCTCTTTTCAGTAATAGTATACCATGGTTATTAGGGAAAACTGTTTATCCCAGGTAAGATATATGGGAATGTCATTAGGGGCCGGTGGAGGTTACTAGAGCCATATTCAGCCGGTGGTTGGCTGACCCCATACTGTTCATATCTTTTTCAGGTATCAGAAATGGGGAAGGGCGTGAGTAAGGAAAATTTAAAGGATGTCCGGTATGAAGAATTTTATACGAATAATAATGTTTCGAGTAAAGAAAAATCATGGTTAGGCGAGTAACAAGTTTTCTTTTGTAATTTAGCCTAGTATTTCCTACAGGGGAGATACGGCAGTAACGCTATTGTAATTTTCACAGTTATATTTTATAAGTTTCCGCTGAAGTTTTAATAATAAAGTAAAGTTATGCTATTTTATTACTCCCTGCGTTTTCGGGGCGTTACAGTGTGTCACATGGTCATGAATCGGTTGAGACCAGTCAAACCTTTTAGTAGTCAACCCACTTATTAAACTACCAACAATTGACTTATCAGCTAAATCCGACTGTGAACACTCCTTTACTTTAAGCATAAATTCCCTTGCTTTCTCTGTTTTAGGCATGGAGGGCTTAATGTTATCAGCCATTGTCATCCTCATGAGGTGTAAACCCAACCTGTTAGATTTCTCCCAAGCTTGATAATGATACTTTTCGGCTTCGGAGCTCTCAGGTGTAATTTTTGTTGGGACCTCATCTGTCAGGATGACAATGTCCGAAGCCATTATACCCAGTGTATACTGGATCTTTAAGGCCCACTCATCATAATTAAGCCCATTGAGCTTTACAAAAGAGTCAGCAGATGCAAACATATTTGGAAATGCTGCAAACATTTATACATGTTACCAATTAGTGCTTTGAAAACTATCATACAGATTCAAATAATATTATATAAACTTTTATACATGTATTTAAATGACCTTTGGGCAACACTTAAATACAAGTAACCATCATTGATGTTAATGTATACTTTTACAATTAGTTATAACACACATGAATCAAATAAGAATGCTATCTTTGGATATACATACTATTTGACCCAATTTATGAATAACTAATCCTTTTATATTATCAACTATATTTAATGACCAACCTTTGGGTGATCTCCCAAAATATAGATGACAAAAAATAATTGATCAATCTTACTATAATGTCATTTAAACATCTCTCTAATTATGATCAATTGATAACTTTTATTTTTTAAATGTCTAAATAAAATATAACAAGGCCACTTTGGTGACTAACATGTGATATACAAAATAAACATTTAAATTTAATGGGTTATATAATCTTTTATGTTTTAATATTTAACAACACTTATCACCCATAAAAAAAAATATGTTACAGTGCATTGTGCATATATGACTATCACATCATTAAGAGTGCATAGCCAATTATTGAGAGTAATTATCAATACAGTGGGTACTTTTCATCCCCCTACTACTAAGAGAATAAAAATTCTCTTAGTTTTCCCTCCAAAAAGCATCTAGCTAAATAAGGTAATAAATAAAATTTTCTTTCACTAAAGTAATATCTTTTCAATGAATATATTCTTATAAATAAACTTTAATTATTTAAACAAATTCATAATTACGATTTTTTCATTAAAAAAACTATATCATATTAAATTGTAAAGTATAAGTTGCTAAATTTTTCTGTAATTCAATAATTATTACTGTAGAGAATAACTTGACACATACTTACTATTAGCTTCGTGACAAAAAACATTCACTAAAAAAATTCACAACTTAAATAATTTTTTTATTAGTTTTCCATTTCATTTTTTTGTTTCATATCAAAATACAATGAAGTGAACTGATAAACATTAATGAGGTGCAAATTTTAAAAGTATATGGAAATATATGGAAATAAATTATATATGGAAACAAATTAGATTTTCATTTATTAAACTTCTCTAAAGTTTTCCCTCCAAAGTGCTCAAACTTATATATTGAAACAAATTAGATTTTCATTTATTAAACTAATTTTCCATTTAAAATAATCTATACATAAAAACTATATCTCCAATTATTAAATTCGTGACGAAAAAAGATTTTTTTAAAAAATTTATTCTAGATAAAATATTTTCATAAAAAACGCAATTTATGGAATTATTCAATTCTTTTGATTAATTTTAATATTAGCTATTTTTTATAAAAATTCGCGAGATATAAATCTAAGATCTATAACTAATACACTAAAAATTAAAATGCCTATATTTACCGCGCATTTGCACGGGATCTACACTAGTTACTATCAATTATATGTTACGGTGCACACTAAAACAACAAACACAATAAGTCAGTTTAAATGTTTATAAGATGCAACGGAAGCCATTAGTTAAGTACTACTGTCAATTTTCAAGTACTACTGTCAATTTTCAAGTACTACGGTTGAAAATTCCATCAATTACGTCAACAGCGGAAGCAATGTTTCATTGAAAAAATTGTGAGCATTCATTTGTCATATCTAAAAATGAGGCCCGCTACCCCAAATTATGTGAATGTGATGTACGTCATACACATATACATGTGTATTCAATTGATGACATGATATCCAGTACACAAAGCAATAAAAACAAATTGAAGTGATTCATACAGTTTAATGTATGTGCAGATTTTTTTTACCATTGTTGTACTAATCCTTTATGCCATCAAAAAGTTCATCATCAATGATTTTTAATATACCATAATTATTTATCATAGTCACTACCCTTTTTAATCAAAACAAATAGTAATTGCACATGAATACAATTTCACCGACAATTGATAAATATATTAATGACTATAAACAAAAACAACAGTCAATTCATGAACCCACACAATCAGAATGGCAATTCTTTTATAGGTAAATTAATCAAATCTAAATTGCTCTGATACCAAATGTAAGATAAACTTTATGATTTCATTAATGAAATCCGTCCCAAGAATCAATATAGACTTGAATTAATTCAACCCTAATACAATCAATAGACGAAATAAAGGACTAACCTTGGTCCATGTCTTACAGACGCAATCAATACAATAAGAAGTATAAGACGATTGATTCTCCTCCTTAACCCTTTCCTTTATGTTCCTTTGATGATGGAGGAAGAAACTGACTTTCACTTTTCACTTCTTTAATGTACGTATGTTCTTTGTGTTTTTTGTCAGGATTAACTATTATGTTTGTTTTAACCTCCTGTATAAATAAATATACTACGTACCTTTTCACACAACCGAAACCCGATCGTACCTTTTCGTGAAAGACGGGATATGTTAGGGTAAGGTAAGAGGGAATAATAATTCCCGGACTTTATTTACATTAATCGAATCCGATCCATCACGGAGTCGTCTTTTATATTAAAGTCTCGTAATATTTAATATGAGTTTAACTTGCATTTAAACCCGAGACACATAGGGCACTCGAATATTATCAAATATTCTAACAAGAGGCCATATGAAAAGGATCTACTCGCTCTAGTTCGGATAAGACGAGGTTCACCAAATCATGTACTAAACTATAATAAAATCCCGAGTGTGCACACCCCTCAAAGGATCAACCCAAAGAGGAAGATAAGAGGATGGGGTCTCGATCAACTAACCCCCACCAAAAGCTTTGTATAGAAGGCCCCTTATTAGGAACAACCCCTCTACCAAAACCGTTATAGAACCAATGTAAAAATCCATTTCCAAATAATCAAACCATTTCCTTGAAATTCAATAACTCGTATACAACTTTGTAGAAAGGCAAAACGGTTTTGGTTTCAAATCAAATCATTTGAAGTTATAAAACTTTTTATTTCAAAACTAAACCAATACCATCCCCCTTTACTACTAAAAGAATAAAATTCTTAGTAGTTTTCCCGCTTAAAATAATCACTCTTAAATGGGCCTATTTAATTGGATACTCACTGGAAATGAGATAGGGAATGAGATTACTAATAGCCCACTATATTGGATTTCAATTATCACGTTAAACATGTGCTAGAATTATATATGGAAACAATAACAAATTTATATTCATTTATATTTTACCTCTTTTACAAGAAACAATCACAATCCACAATTTATTATGCAATCATTTTCATTTTCAAAAATATTATTGACAGGCTAAATTGTACACCTATCAAAGATAAACCAACTAGCCTAAACTAATGCAGTAGAGGAAGTCGGGATCGTATCCACAGGGAGACAAACGTGTTCTATCTGCTAATTAAGAGTCCGTCTAAGTAATAAGTCTGGGGGTTTGATTTGTTAGATAACTAAACTAAAGTAGCGAAAAGTAAAGAAATAAAGAGTAGTGAAAGAGTCTAAAAATATAAAGAGAGATAGCTAGGATTGTTGGTTCACCATGGTCTAACAACGGTTAAAGGTAGGGTCAAATTATGGTCTGAAGGGTAGTGATAAGGTTCTCTCGGTCCACTAATCACCCTAGAAACTTTCTAATATGCTCTCGCTCTATTTAAAGTATTCTATTGTTCGTAGCAGGTCTCACTCGATCTAGGTCGGAGTTTACCAGGTTAAGTAACTAGTCGCATGCATTCAACTAATTAAATAAGATTAATTGCTACAATTAACAATTTAGACATATAATTATTCTAATATCCCTATTAAAATCGTCACACAACCATGGATCCCCTAAATCCCAGCATAAGAAATTTAGCTACACATAGTCAAACTAGCTTAATCAACAATAATAATGATAATTGAATTAGACATGATAAAAAGATGTAAATAATGATTGAACATAAAATTTGCAACTAATAAAGAAGAAGAACGAAATAAGCAATAAGAACTAATTGAGGAACGAGGATTAATTAATTACCAAAATAAAGGAAGAAAGATTACAAAGCTTCCGATCCGAAATTCCAAGGAGCAAAGTAACGTGTAAACAATGTTTTTGCAAAAGTAAAGATAACCTAAAATTGTTCTCAGTTTGTCTTTATATAGAGATAGCTGAGATTTATTAACTAAACAACTAATGGGCCTAATTAACTAATTAAGTCAACACGGCCTGATAAGCAAAATAGTCGATCGACTATTCAAACCAGTCAATCGACCAATCCTCCGAGCAAAATAGTCGATCTATTAACGGGTCTAGTCGATCGACTATTCCCAAGATTGTAACCAGTCAATCGACTATAAGCAGCATGCAGTCGATCGACTTTTTCCCGTTAACAGCAACGTTCAGCATCAACTTCATGTACTTCCTTGCAGCCTCACGCATACCAAGACGATTGTTCCCGAGCTCTAACTTCACTAGTATCCAAAGTGTAACTCCGGGGACGGGTTTTGTCTCATTCTTCACCCCTTGGGTCAACAACGTACATGAAACATAATACGACCCAAAGTAACCGAAACAAGGGAGAATAGTAGCTTACGCTACTCAAAATGGCATAGAAATGCGTGCAAAATGGCAAGATAAAATATATAAATGAAGCACGCATCAAACCTCCCCAAACCAAAGCCTTGCTTGTCCCCAAGCAAGCAAAGACTAAAGATATAAACAAATAATGGAACGGTAGACAAGCTCAGACCTAACTATGCTTCATACGCCCAAACCAATTTTAATGCAAGTAGCCAAAACCAATGCACAAAATCGATTGCAAACGAGTTATACGTATGAAACAACTTACTAAACCTTCAACCTTAGTATATATTGAACTTTCACGGGTCGCTCATCACTTTGTTAAGGAACATGGTGAGTATATACAACGTAAGATAGAAGGAAATATAGCAACTCACCTAACTGCAACCTATAAGAACATGCATGCAATCTAACATGATAGTTATCTCTACCAACCATACATATGCATTCCAACTAAACAGGACCAAGTCAAATGCCAAGGACTTACAAATATGGTGAAGTGAGGTGATTGGGTAAAACGGGGCAAAACATTTTTGGAAGTGTGGAGATAAGAGCCAAGCTAGTATCAAACGAAACCAAATATTAAACTCATCAGCCTCATAAACCCAACTTAAAAGAATAAAAATACGCCAATGCGGCATAAACTCACTCATACCATTAAAACACGACTCCCGTAATATATAAAGACAATCATGGGAGCCAGAATCAACACAATTTCTTCCTTCTTTTTTTCTTCTTTTTTAGTCGTTTTTTTTTCAATTTGATCTTTCTTTTTTTTTTTCATTTTATTGCCGACTTTTTCTCAACTTTTTTTTTCTTTTTTCTTTTTTTTTTCAGCTCAATTCAACCCTCTTCTCATTATCTAATACAAATACCAAACTGACGGACACATACCCACAATTAACAAATAAACTAGCTTGACTAGGGTAGGCAAATTTAGGATTGTAGTTAACATTTGGGTCAAAACAACTCAATTTGGTTAATGTGAGGCTCATGGGTATGTTTATGAGAGAACTTGCTACTATCAATAGAGTGTGGGCCGACGATGATGAAGATGAGTATCTCACTGAACACTACCTAGTCAAAGTCAGTGAGGAAATAGTCCAAAATAGTGAGGATCAAGATGTAGACCACCTTACTCGTTCGGGGCGTCCATACCGAAACACTTCTCAAAATGGTCCCATAGCGAATGGTCCAACCAACGTTGTCACACCAAATGATAACGAAGATACCTCTACTGACCATTTGCTAAAACAACTACAGAAGACAAAGGCTGATCTTTCAGTCTGGCAACTAGTTGCAAGCTCATTCCCACATCGCCAAGCTTTACTGCAAGCCTTGGCCAAACTAAATGTGGCACATAATTCCACACCCGATGACATGGTCAACTTGGTTTTCCAAGAATCACCTAAGCTAAGTAACCCTGTTACTTTCTCGGATGAAGACTTGCCACCCTTTGGCGCTAATCACAACTTGGCTCTTTACATCACTGTCATTTGCTTGAAGAATAATGTGCCAATGACTTTGGTAGATGATGGCTTGGCAGTTAACGTTATAGCTTTGAAAACGGCATATAAACTGGGCATGAAAGAGTCGGATTGGACCCCTACCAACCAAGGTGTTCGCGCATATGATGGTACACGACAAAAAGTGGTAGGACTTGTTAACCTGACCATAGCCACAGGGCCGATCGAACGAAAAGTCAACTTCCAAATAGTAGACATTGAAGCATCCTTCAACATACTTCTGGGAAGACCTTGGATTCACGCTTCCAAAGCGGTGACATCCACCCTCCACCAGAAGATCAAGATCCCACTAGATGGTAAAGTGGTGACAATCACTTCCTAACCCATCAAAGCAGTAATAGAAAAGAGATCGAGTAACCAAGTACTCGCGGATCCAGTACATGAACTTGGGGGCTTCCATAGCATATACGTCATAGAAAGCGAGTTGGCACCTTTATACTTCAATCCCTACTCCAATTTGGTGGTCAACCACGTACTCAAATCCCAGGGATACTTCCCAGGAATGCCTTTGAATCCTACCCGAAGGAACACCTTTGCACCCTACAAAGAAGGCAACTCACAAAAGATACCACTTGGATTAGGGTACAAACCCACTAAAGAGGAAGCTCTCGAGATGCTCGCCCAAGTTCAAAACCGTAATAATGTGGGAATCCAAATGCAACCCTATGTCTCTACCCTAAATGGATACTTCGTTAGGGAAGGAAATCAAGAACTCTTTCATGGATTTCCCGAACCTTGGCACTATCTCGAAAGGAAGTTAGCCGGAATCGAGATCTTTCACGATTGCTACTTCATTCCTCCAGAAACGGTTCCTACCGTCAAAACTCGTCAAGCACCTTGCTTAGACGGACAAGCTGTTAGCCTACTATTTGGGGAAGATCGATTTATTAGAGCCGCGCAGGATGAGATCATTACCATGATACTTCAAGACGATCATTTCAACCCTACCGCATTGATCACAGAAACCAACTCAAATCAGCAGAAAGAACGGAGAAAGTCGATCAAGTGGACGAACAATCAAGGAAGACTCTTCAAGCTCACCACTGGAGAAGGAGAGATGTTCAAAGGAGAACCAGAAGACGATGAGTTCGAGTCAGAGTCAGAGTCGGAGTCTAGATAAGTCCCTAGAGAGTCTCCTCCTGTCGTCACTCCCACTCCCCTTGTTTCTCCTAGCTTAGCATCAAATAGTAATAGTAGTTCGAGAAATGTCCCAACAGCTGTCCCTTTACCGCCACTGACTACAAAACAGATGGCTTCTTTGTTTCAACTTTTCTCAAATTTTAATATGAATAAATCAGGTTCTGCTTACTCTTTGTGTTATTCTGAATGCAATTCTGTTTACGATGATAATGAGGATGACCCGGACCCAGACTCAATCGAAATACCTCCCTACATAGCCAAAGAAATACTACAAGAGGGGGAAGGGGGGCCGGTAATAGAAGATACTGAACCCATCAACGTAGGAACCGAACTAGAACCCCAAGAACTTAGGATAGGGACGACCTTGAGCCCCGCCGAGAGGGCCAGTTTCATAGACCTCCTACACGAGTTCAAAGACGTTTTTGCTTGGTCCTACAAAGACATGCCAGGGATCGACGGGGACATTGCAGAACATAGAATTCCGATTAAACCAGGTTTCAAACCCGTAAAACAGAAGCTTCGACGAATGAGGACAGAATGGGCTCTTAAGATCAAAGAAGAAGTCGACAAAAAATTCAAAGCCGAGTTCATCAAAATTTCCGAGTACTCAGACTAGGTAGCTAACATAGTACAAGTACCCAAAAAGGATGGGAGAATCCGGGTTTGTGTGGATTTCAGAGACCTAAACAAAGCAAGTCCCAAGGATGACTTTCCTCTACCACATATCGACATATTGGTGGATAACACAGCAGATCACGCGCTATTGTCCTTCATGGATAGATACGCAGGATATAACCAGATCAAGATGGCCATAGAAGATATGCATAAGACCGCCTTCGTCACTCAATGGGGCACCAATTGCTACACGGTTATGCCATTTGGGCTAATCAATGTCGGAGCTACATATCAACGCACCGCAACTACGCTCTTACATGACATGATGCATAAAGAAGTTGAGGTATACATAGATGATATGATTGTCAAGTCCAAGGATAGAGAGGGGCACATTGCGAACCTTCGCAAATTCTTCTCAAGGCTACGAAAGTACAACATGAGACTCAACCCTCAGAAATGTGCATTCGGGGTAACATCTGGTAAACTCCTGGGATACGTTGTTAGCCAACGAGGAATAGAAATAGACCCTTCCAAGATCAAAGCTCTAATCGAAATGCCGCAACCTCAAACAGAGAAAGAAGTTAAAGGATTCTTAGGTAAGGTGCAATACATAAGTCGATTCATATCGAAACTCACCATGATCTGCGAACCTATCTTCAAAAAGCTAAAGAAAACAGATCACACCATGTGAGATGATGACTGTCAGAAGGCATTCGACCGAATCAAGGAGATACTAGCCAAGCCACCAGTGCTCATGCTGAAGGAAATGTAGATTCATATACATATTAACATACTCACATATGTCTAAATTTATTTGTCATAAAATTAAAACGGATTTTATGCATGCAAACAAATAATATAATAGAAGAGAAATCATGTCCTTACATTGTTGATTTCGGATTTAAGGGCACAAAAGAGATCACCTTTCTCTTTTGATCTTGAGCTTTTCCTTATGGATGAACAAGATCTAAGTATAAGATCTCTCCCTAAGCTTTATACCCAAGGCTCCTCTTAATTTTAATTAATATTACAAATACTAGTATAATATTAATCAAGTAGAAAATTGACCCAAAAATAATGTAAACACTTGATTATTTTCGGTTTTTAGAGAGAAAGAGAAGAGGATTTTTATTCTCTCTAAAATTGTATATTTGGATGATAGATTGAATGAATGAATAATACACTACACTTAGTATATTATTAGGTAAAATTATGGAAAAACAATGATAGCATTTGCCTTCTCAAAACCGTGTAAGAGGAGGGCATTAGGGGAGCCAATGCATGGAAAAGTTGTTCTTCACAATGAACAATAGGCTTGCATGGCTAGTGACTAGTGCAATCATCATGCCTTCCACTAATTACAAACAACATATAATTAGCTTAAATCCCTCTAATTTTCGGCCCACTCTATAATATGGATTCCATATTATTTTTGTCAATTGTCAATATGTCACATGTCATATGTGACATAAATTTGTTATGTATTTTTAACATATTAAAAATCAACGTATTATCAAAAATACGTCACATACAAAAATCGACTTAGTAATTTTATAATTACTTGTGCCAAAATATTTTACCATTTATAAATTACAACTGATTGTATTTATAATAATTCATCCAATTTAATTGTTATATTAAACAATTATTTCATCTGAGTAATGATACAATTCAATTACTCAGACCGTATCTTATTTAATCATATTTCAATATGATACGTAAATTTTACTTCCAAAATCGTCCGTCAATTTTCAAGTAATTTAATTAACTCGCAACATTATATGATTAATTAAATAATCAATTAAGAGTGTTGCCCTTTAGGTATGACCTAGGGGTCAACTCGATCACCACCGTCACACGACAAACGAATGTCAAACTCTAGTCGACCAATCATTACCGATATATGTTGACCGATTGACAGAATAAAATTACTTCCCAATTGTATTCTATATAATGAGATTTAAACATGTGATCATCATGATCAACAGTCGTGATCGCATTATTGTCGGAGGACACATATTCCAACAATCTCCCACTTGTCCTCGACAAGTGTGCGTCACCAATTCTCTTGTCCTATTACTATCTCCCACTCAATGCAAGGTGTCTTTCAGGTCGTACTTGCAAGTGATCATATCGAGAGTGGTTTCCTCGATCTGGAGAATAACTGTTTGACCGGACATATCTATCATAGATACTTTCCGAGCGTGGCCACGCATTTCCAGTTCATTACTCCTCGAGTGGCCCTGAGATATGGTTATAACCCTGACTAGGGGTGGACAATTCCTATCGCACTCATTCCCTTCGACTAGCCACAGCCATCATAACCCAAAATATGCCCATTTGACCCCATTTACGAAGGTCGTAGTAACACAAATCAAAGTTAATCGAATCGTGCCATCTTAGGCGAATAGTCTTTAGTCAAAAGAATCGACTCATTTGAATACTATAGTAGCTCTCGCCACGACCAGGCTATATAAATTTGTCAGAACTCTATAAGCGGTCATTAGGCCCGACAAAATGTTCCTAACAGTCTGCCTATGTGATCGACTAGTCATCTCTCATGACTCTATGGCACTTGAACTTGCCATCAATCGCATCACACTCTAGTCACTTCGAGACGTCACCTCATATAAGTAACTATGGGCAAAAACAATGTTAATCCATGTTCACTTTAACGGGGTTCAATTGTCTTCACAACCCGTTTGGATATAACAATGTACAAGGTGAGTTAATAATAACTCAAACGACAAATGTCGACATCACACTCGGGTAGTCAATATCATATTACAACCTTGTGATGTATATTGTTAGTGTAAACACTTATTGATTGCAATAGAAGTTTAACATCTCATGTGTCCATGTGTTCAAACTTCTTACACTTGCAATTTCCTTCATATTCATGTTCTCATAGCATGAATCTTACCAAGTACACATCAAGGTTCCCGACCTTGGTTTCGGTTCTTTAACTTGAAAGAACTTTCTTATCGATTATCTCATAACGAACGAATTTGTGATGAATGATATAACTTGTACTGATCAAGTACTCCATCTACACCCAATGTACTAGGTATATGTTTTTGTAGAATCTTGTAACAATTGACAAGATTATTTAGCTTAGCACTTCTCACAAGTCCTAGCTTAACTAGGAAAGATTGATTTTTGAATAACCTCTTATTCAACTAAGCATCTTTCCAAAACTTCTCATTTCTCTTTCTAGGCTTAAAAGAATTGGGATTCTCATAAATCCTCATATGTGCTCGGATTTTCTATAATATGTGCAACCTCTTGACACACAATAGAACATTCCGTCAAACACCGAAATCGCTCATCGGATTCTACTTGAGAATGCATGACGTTTCTATTATGGCTCACCAATCAATCATCATGCTCTTATGCATATGATTTATAATTGGACATGTACATGATTATTTTAATGGCGGAAACATTAGTTACTAATAATCATGAGATCAACCGTTCATAGGTTCAATGAACGACCATGACTGCTAATGGCAATTCCATTTTCATCTACATGAATAACCTATGTGAATGTTGATACGATGTGTATCTCTTAATACTAATCCAACATCCTTTGATGTAATTGGATTCATCATTGTCCATTTTCATCCAGAATTGAAAACTCAATTGCTTCTTTATGAAAGAAGGTATTAGCTCGTCATTCTTTAATGAGTGATGAGTCGTAAAAATTCAAAAGATGATAACTCCCACTAAATTCCATGTCTTCACATGAGAATTTCCTAACTCCCACTCAATTCTACATATTTCGAAATTGACTTCTCGATTGAAATTTATTCAAGAATTGAAATATAAATTGCATTGCCAAGTTATTAAGATAGAACCATATATGTTCCCATCATATCCCTTCAAAATACCTATTTTGAAGTGGTCTCATCTTAACCTTACGGAAAGAGATTTTAAATCTCCAACACACTCATGTCATAATGATGTGTAGTAATGTCATTTTTCAAATATAAACAATATCTAGAATACGTCCTTCACAATTACCCTTTTGGAAGGAGGTTTAACCATTTCATAGGGAGGTTAAGCAATGACATTTGCGTGGTTAAAACTTTGGCCATTGAAGATATCGGTATATCAATTTTGCAACTCGATCATAACTAGTATGTTACTATGATTCATTTAGGCTCTTAAGTAAATCTCAAGGTTGAAACTATTGGTCAAATGCTTCATAAACTTAGTCAAAAACTTTGTTTAGACTTTACATTAGTCATTTTCTTCCAAAACTTTCTTTTGGTCTCCTCGTGTAGTTATCTTGAGAAAATTCTCTTATGATTACTACACTTGGTCTCTTTAGTCATATAGAACCTACTAAAGACCATAGATCTCATCTATTCGGCATACTATGTAAATAGATATACCTTCATTCAAATCATTCTCTCTTGCGTAGATCTTCATTTACACAAGTACACAATTTTATCTTGCCTTGTGTGTTGTGTCCTCATTTTTCTCCCACTCTATCTTTAGAATGAATACACTATACATTCAAAGATAGCATATAAGACACAAATTAATGATGTTGAAGTATAAGGAGAACTACCTCATAGGTTGACTAATTGTTATTGATTTCATATGTGATCTTGGTGATTGACATTCCTTTAAGAGAGTTCATAGACTCAAAATCGCTTCATAAATGATCATACACAAGCCTTAAGCATGTGGACATATAATGAAACCCGTCATTATATTTGTCTATTAGATCACTTTTAAGTGAATGATCTTATGTTTCAAAACTCAAGCATTTAAAGATGAATTTTAGAACATTAAAAGGATAAATGATAAAACGGGTGACTTGGGTTGCAAACCAAGTCGCCATCATCCAAAATACAACTCATTATCCAAAATACTTTTCCATGTCGAACACGGAAACTTAAAGTTCTAAAATCCAAAACATTACTTAAAATAAGACAATGAAAAACAAAGCTCCATAAAAGCTATCCTTAGCTTCTCCATGGTTTCTCATGCTTGTTTTTCTTTTCCCTTGTCTTTGCTTGGTGGAGGCCCTATTTACAATAAAAAGGGAGATACATTATCACAACTTTGCATCATAATACCATAGTTGAATTAGAAACATAAAAGAAGGTTAGTCATTTACCTACTGGAGTGATCTTTCCAGCTTTGATATCACCAAGGTATTTGAAACAATTTCTTTTCCAATGTCCCATGCCATTACAATAATGGCATTTATCAAGAGGACCCTTCTTGACTTTGGATGTGCTAGCTTCACAAGACTTAGCTTTGGTGAATGTGGGAGCTTGATTTTTACCCTTCCTTCCACTCTTCTTGAATTTCCCCTTACTCTTAGTGCTTATGTTAAGCACATCTTTGGGAGGGTTCACATTTAACCCCATGTCCCTCTCGGCTTGCACAAGTAACTTGTGCAACTCCTCAAGAGACACGTCCTTGTCTTGCATGTTGAAATTCACCCGGAATTGCACATATGCCTTGACTTTGGACAAGGAGTGTAGAATCCTATCTACGATGAGTTCTTTGGGGATTTCAACCTTTTGAATTTTCAAGGTCTCGACAAGCTCCATGAGTTTGAGCACATGAGGGCTAACCTTTTGGCCCTCTTTGAAGTCGAGATCAAAGAATGTCGCGGCCGCCTCATATTGGACGATCCGCGGAGTTTGTGAAAACATGGTCACAAGTTTGGAGTAAATCTCATTAGCATTGCCCATTTTGAAGGCTCTCCTTTGGAGGTCCGCCTCCATCGCAAATATCAAGACATTTTTCATTGCGGCGGACTCCTTTTGGTAAGCCTCATATGCTTCCCTAGTGGCCGCGGTGGACCTAGTGGAGGGTTCGGGTGGAGAGGCCTCGGTAAGGTAACAAAGCTTGTCGTCACCCTCGGCGGCTAATTTGAGTTGGGCATCCCAATCGGAGAAATTTGACCCATTCTTTTCAAGTTTACATCGATCCATAAAGGATCGGAGCCAAGATGAAGTAGCGAGAGGTGTAGCATTAGGGGTTGGTGTTGCCATTGTTATGAAAAAGAAGTGGTCTACAAAACAAAATATAAGGAGTAAAACAATTGTCGTTTTAATAATACTCGTAAAAATGTATGATTTAAACAAGTTATATGCATTTTTCTAGTGACCTCTACCCAACTAGATAAATGATTCCAAGACCCAAATTCATATCGACTTAGGCACGGTGGGGCCGATACATCCTTTATCAATATAACTCGGTGGATTAACGTTTAATCGATTCTACTTTTAGAACTCTTGGTCGATAATATTACATTAACAATTATCTATAGCCCAAAACACATCGACAAGGGCACGGTGGGGCCGATACATCCCTTATCAAATACTTTTGTTGAGTTCAATCCAAATTTCGAATAAATGTGCCCATGATCCAAATCCACATTAACTTGGGCACGGTGGGGCCGATACATCCCTCATCAACATGAATTCGGTGGATTAACATTCATCACCCACTTCCCCTACGTAACAAGGTTTGTACCCCGGTGTGGCCGAGTGCACTCCCTCACGAAATAGGTTTTCATGGTTTCTACTATTTGGTAAGGCTATGTCTCAATTGATAGTTTTAGCGAGAGGTCATGTCAATTTATTATCTATCACGTTTTAAGTGAACTAAAGCGGTGAACTACGATAATTCTAATTGACACGGTCGATAAACTCGATAAAAAGACAATGCATGTTTAGTTGTGGCGAATGTGACATAAAATAAAATGCAAGCATAAAGATAAATAAATCCTAGTATGGCCTTTCCTAAAATAGAAAAACTATTTAACTATTACAAATTCGGAAACCAACTCCATTGGTCCCTTGAACTTCGGTTGTGGCACGCATCTCGAGGTAACACCGTCTTTATGTATCGCCATTCTTGAAGAAATCCGTCTTTTGGAACTCCGGAATGAATAAAATTACATAATAAATTACATAATTTCCTATTATACATTTGTAACTAAAATAAAATAAATCTATTAAATTACAAAACGGTGATACGAGATCACAATAAAAATTACAACCGAATCGATATTCCCATACATTTCGGGAAATACCAATTAAATCTAAGGCCATACTAAGTAAAATTACATAATTCAAAATTACATAAATTAAAATTATGACAATCATAAAGAAAAATGCAGCATTATAATATATATGAACATGCTCAATTTTATGCTAAATCACCTTTTAATTAGCCAATATCGTATATTACTCGGTTTTTACGGATTTGCGTGATTTCAACATTTTATAATCACAAAAATACATAAACTCATATTTATGCATAAGTTAATTACCCTAACCTCTTAGGACTTAAAATATAGTCTTCACTAATAATTTGACCATAATTAACCCATATCTTATAAAATTTGTTCATAAATGGACTAAAATTACAAAAATAAGCTATTAAACTTCAAATAAATCACAGAATTTCAAATAAATTCAAAATTTGAAATTTAAACTCATGAACATTCTGGAAAAATTCCATGACACTCATAATGTTCAAAATCTTAGGTTAAAAAAATTCGAAATTTTTCCGGAAAAACAATGTTGCGGTTTATCGATTTTTAATAAAATAATCATAAAAACATGGAAAAATTATTTTCACTAACTTTTAAATTTTAGATCTGAAAAAATAATAAAAAGCAACATTAGACGTTTTTCCTAAGTCATAGATTATGTTTTATTAATTTTTCACTAATAATGTCACTATTTATGCTATTTTTCTTCAAAAATTCATAAATCATGCAAAAAGACTTCTTTATAGCCAATTATTTTACACACATCTTGTAAAATTGCATGTGACAACATATTAATTTTCTATGACCAGATTCGAAATTTAACTCATATTAACCTATTTTTCACCTAAATCCGAATTTAATAATGAAAAATTCATTTTTCGAGCATAACAAGTCCAAAAATTATGAAAATTTCCAGGTTATCTCAAAATAATATATGTGACAACATATCCAAAAACCAAGTGAAAATTCGAAGTATAGCTAATTTTAGACCAAAAATGACATTTGTACTCATAAAATCATATTTAAATGCCATTATTGTAAATTATGAACAATAAAAATCCGAAAAATTAACCAAAATATCCTAAAACATTTTAGGACCAGAAATATTAACATGCATGTAATAATTTCGTGATATATCATAATAACACAAATTTTACAAGTTTTATTTGTTATTCTTATAACTCGGAAAAACTTTTAACCAATTTGCATGCAAACAACCGTGGCTTTTGATACCGATTGAAGGAAATGTAGATTCATATACATATTAACATACTCACATATGTCTAAATTTATTTGTCATAAAATTAAAACGGATTTTATGCATGCAAACAAATAATATAATAGAAGAGAAATCATGTCCTTACATTATTGATTTCGGATTTAAGGGCACAAAAGAGATCACCTTTCTCTTTTGATCTTGAGCTTTTCCTTATGGATGAACAAGATCTAAGTATAAGATCTCTCCCTAAGCTTTATACCCAAGGCTCCTCTTAATTTTAATTAATATTACAAATACTAGTATAATATTAATCAAGTAGAAAATTGACCCAAAAATAATGTAAACACTTGATTATTTTCGGTTTTTAGAGAGAAAGAGAAGAGGATTTTTATTCTCTCTAAAATTGTATATTTGGATGATAGATTGAATGAATGAATAATACACTACACTTAGTATATTATTAGGTAAAATTATGGAAAAACAATGATAGCATTTGCCTTCTCAAAACCGTGTAAGAGGAGGGCATTAGGGGAGCCAATGCATGGAAAAGTTGTTCTTCACAATGAACAATAGGCTTGCATGGCTAGTGACTAGTGCAATCATCATGCCTTCCACTAATTACAAACAACATATAATTAGCTTAAATCCCTCTAATTTTCGGCCCACTCTATAATATGGATTCCATATTATTTTTGTCAATTGTCAATATGTCACATGTCATATGTGACATAAATTTGTTATGTATTTTTAACATATTAAAAATCAACGTATTATCAAAAATACGTCACATACAAAAATCGACTTAGTAATTTTATAATTACTTGTGCCAAAATATTTTACCATTTATAAATTACAACTGATTGTATTTATAATAATTCATCCAATTTAATTGTTATATTAAACAATTATTTCATCTGAGTAATGATACAATTCAATTACTCAGACCGTATCTTATTTAATCATATTTCAATATGATACGTAAATTTTACTTCCAAAATCGTCCGTCAATTTTCAAGTAATTTAATTAACTCGCAACATTATACGATTAATTAAATAATCAATTAAGAGTGTTGCCCTTTAGGTATGACCTAGGGGTCAATCGATCACCACCGTCACACGACAAGAATGTCAAACTCTAGTCGACCAATCATTACCGATATATGTTGACCAGTTGACAGTAACAAAATTACTTCCCAATTGTATTCTATATAATGAGATTTAAACATGTGATCATCATGATCAACAGTCGTGATCGCATTATTGTCGGAGGACACATATTCCAAAACATGCCACCTCAACGAGATCAACCTCTTGGTTTATATCTCACGGTAACTGAAACAGCCATGGGTGCCATGCTAGCCCAATCCGTAGGAAAAGAAGAAAGAGCTATCTACTACCTTAGTAAGAAGTTCTTGGAGTACGAGTGCAAATACACACCACTCGAGAAGACATGCCTCGCTCTTGTGTGGGCAACGAAGAAGCTACGCCATTACATGCTTAGTTACTCCGTCAAAGTATACTCCAAAATGGATCCTGTCAAATACCTCTTCGAGAAACCTGTTCTCAATGGACGCTTAGCAAGATGGACCTTGATGCTCTCAGAATTCGATCTCAAGTATGTACCCCTGAAAGTCATAAAAGGACGCGCCGTTGCCGAGTTCTTCGCAGAAAATCCCATCAATGATGCACAAACAATAAACACCTGGTCATTTCCGGATGAAGATATACTCCAGACCGATGTAGACTCCTGGGACCTTTATTTTGATGGGGCATCGAACTTGAGAGGATTTGGAATAGGAGTGTTGCTCATTTCTCCTGAAGGCGAGCATACACCAATATCTGTCAAACTCGACTTCAAGGTGACAAATAACGCGGCAGAATATGAAGCTTGTCTCATCGGATTACAAGCAGCAGTAGGTTTAGGCATCAAGAATCTTCACGTACATGGAGATTCATCTTTGATCATCAACCAAATTACGGGATCTTGGAAAATTCGAAGTGAAAGCCTAAGTCCTTATCAAGCCAGAATAGACCAAGTTGCCCAATTCTTCGATCAAGTAACATACCTACATCTACCTCGAGAAGAGAATCATTTTGCAGATGCTCTTGCAAAACTTGCATCTTTGATTAACATGCCGGATAATATGGTAGAAATGCCTTTATGCATCGAACGACGGTCAGAACCGGCTTACGTGCACCAAATTACGGAGGAAGAAGAAATTACAGAGGAACCTTGGTTCCAAGCAATACTGAACTTCAAACTCAATGACACCTATCCACCGGATATAGACAAGAGGGGACAACGTGCTATACGCTTACTAGCTTCCCAATACGTCCTCATGTAAGGAGAATTATATAAAAGGACGCCTCTTGGTATAATCCTGTGTTGCCTTGATCATTCACAGGCACGAAAAGTGATGGAAGAAGTCCATGATGGAGAATGCGGCCCTCACATGAGTGGACCAATGATGGCAAAGAAAATCACACGTTTAGGGTATTATAGGACCACAATGGAATCCGATTGCATCAAGTATGTCAGACATTGCCATAACTGCCAGATATTCGGGAATGTGCAACACGTCCCTCCTTCATTACTCTACACAATGACATCTCCTTGGCCATTTTCTGCTTGGGGAATTGACATCATCGGAAAAATCACGCCAGCCGGAATAGGAGGTCACTGTTTCATTCTAGTGGCAATCGATTATTTCACCAAATGGGTAGAAGCGGCTTCCTACACTAGTCTCACAGCCAAGAACGTGGCAAAGTTCATACAAACCAACACCATCTGTCGATACGGTTGCCCACATGAGATCATTAGTGACAATGGGTCACATTTCCAGGCTGAGGCTGAGCAATTGCTAGCCAAATACAAAATCAAGTATCACCACTCCTCGCCATACAGACCACAAACTAATGGCGCGGTAGAGGCGGCAAACAAGAACGTTGTCACAATCCTCAAGAAAATGATTGACAACTATCGAGATTGGCCAAGCATGATACCATTTGCCTTATGAGGATATCGCACATCTGTTAGGATGCCCACTGGAGCCACCCCTTTCTATTTGACCTAGGGCATGGAAGTCGTGCAACCAGTCGAGCTCGAAATACCATCCTTGCGTATTTTACTCGAAAGTCAAATCCCGGAAGCCGATTGGAAAAAGGATAGATATGAAGAACTCATCCTCCTGGATGAACGAAGATTGCGCGCATTACATAATGTGCAAACATATCAGGCACGTATCAAACGAGCCTTCAACAAAAGGGTTAAGCCAAGGAATATAAAAGAAGGAGACTTGGTCCTCAAATCAATTAGAGCTCTTTTACATGTCGATCCACGAGAGAAATTCAAACCCAATTGGGCCGGGCCATTTCTAGTCAGGTCCATACTTCCAGGGGGTGCGGTTAGGATCACAGACTTAGATGGGAATGAATTTGCCAACCCGACAAACCTCGACCAATTGAAACGTTAATATGCCTAGAATAGGAACAAAACGCGCCTCCCACGTGTCGCTCCTGTGGCACGGAATATAAACGGTCCTGGCCAAGGTAAATAAAGCTGACGTCACCTTGCTCTTGCATTTTGACAATTTGTCATCCTCATATCATTAAATAAATTGAATTGCACTTTAGGAGTAAGTAAAAAGCTCATGCTTATTTTCTAGTTCGCTATAAGCTCTTGCTTAGAACAATTATTCTTTTACGTTTACTTGAACTACGTGCAAGGGTTTGATTTCATTTTTAAAATGAATACGTAGGCAATCCTTCACAGGATACAACCCATTACTTTAAATGTAAATAGAAGGACATTTGCATATGCATTTGGAATTCGACAAGAATAATAATAGAAAATCCCAACGGTTTCATAACCAATCAACCTCTTTTATTTCATTTCTTTTAATAATACGCTACATAATAGAAATAAAGTAAAAAAAAAACAATAGGGTAGGATTCTAAAAACCCCACCTTCTTATTGCAAATAATAATAATAATAAATAATAATAATAAAGACTCAGGCTATTCTTCCATTTTCCCTTTGCCTTTGTCATTTTTATCATATTTCTTGTCTCGACCTCGAGCCGGACGCTCTTGCGCCACTTCAGACCTAATTACCAACGGTCTCTCTCGTGGTCTTGCCTTGCCATTCTTGTCAACCACCTTTTCCACGACAGGAGAAGTCTTCGGTTTCTTCGAAGGATGAACAACTCGAAACCCGACTTCTTCCTCTCCCTCAGTCAGATGCTTCTCTTTCTCCTTCTTTACTTCATGAACCTTGTAGTCAACAGGCTCGCGCTGCCTCAATCTCTCGCGCTCCTCCGGAGTAGTAGCTTTCCTCCACTGCAAGTAGGAATCAGATACCCATATAGCACTAACAGAAGAATTCAAGAATCACATGTTTCTTTGAGCCCATTTGATGGCCCATTCTCTTCGACTCTCAGTGGTAAGGGCCATAGCGGTCTGCGGGACGGTATCAAGCTTCGGAATCGTCTGCTTCAATCCAACCTGCCTCATCAACCTCTCCGGGAAGATGCATATCATAAACTCCAAGCCAGGAATGCGCACCGATCGGGTAGGATCCAAGGACGATACTCCGGATGTGATTTGAGATGCCACCATGGTACGATCCATCTAATTAGTGGACCATCATCACTCTTCAGTTTGTTCTCCCAATAGTTGCAGACTCGAGTGAAGTCCACCATGTAAAGTCTAGTCCTCATTGCAATTGAGCGAGCATGATAAGCAGGAACATTAACTGGGGGCTCGATCAATCGAACACGCTCCATAAGCCAGACCTACCAAAACGCAGGTATATATAAAAAAGAAAGAGAAAAAAAAGAAAAAAAAATAAAACAACAACAAAAATCGAAAAAAAAAACAAAACAAAGAAATAAAAAAGCTTCGCTCTGTTACCTGCAAAGGCTGCAATATGATGGGAGTTCCCAAATAAGGAAGGTCGCGGTTGGCTTTCCTGTTATCTAACCCCAACAGGATCTCTCCTAAACACAGGCAAGCTGGGCTCCTGCGCAGCTCTATTTGCTCGATTAAGCTCAAGTAACGAGGGTCACCTCTCAAATCCTCATCAACATGCCCTTGAAGGAGATATACATACAGTAGACAAAATCCGAATGCCCTTCGCCTTGCAACATAGGAAATGGTAGGATCTGCCCTGTTTATAAATCGATCGATGAAGTCCAACATTCGCACTCCTTTTGAGGTCACAAGACGGTCAACCTCAGCTCTTGTCAACCCAAGCAAATCTCTGAACTTATTCTTATACCCTTGAGAAGTAGAGGGTATAGCAGGCAAATGCTCCAGGTCCCAACCACCGATCGCAGCAATTTCTTCGAGAAATGGGCAAATATCTCCTCTAGGAAAGGCAAATACATGATAATTCGGGTCCCAATAATCAAGACAAGCATCTTGGAACGGTTTGACTACCTTGACCAACTTCAAACTCAAGATCGATCCAAAATTATAGGCGCCCATATCGTGTTTCCCACATTAGAGAACTCATTTGTCCACTCTTTCAGACGGATTTCAAGAGTATTCATGATGTATGCTTAATTAGAGAGCTTTTATGTAATAAGACGAGAGAAAGACGGAAGAATTATGTGAATAAAACCTCTCTCGACGTCTATATTTATACTAAAAGTTGTTTCCTAAAATCACGGACAGACACATCGGGAACAGCGCAGCACCTGTTGCGCCTCTTCAAAGGGACGCAGCTCCTGCTGCGCCTCTTCCTAAGCCTTCTTTCTGTGATTTTCCGCGTTGGATCTTTCCTAATTCCTCCAAGAATAATTTCCTATTCATACGGGTTATTATTTTTGTAAATCCGTCAAATTACCATGTTGCGCGTTTCCTAAATTCCCGGGCACGCATTTCGAGGCAATATCGGCATTTTCATCATTTCAGCACACTTATACATTTCTTTTTAATTTTCTTTTTTGGGGAATCATTTCACCAATTTAGATATTCATTTTCAATCTTACACATTTTCTTTTAATTTTCTTTTTTGGGGCAATTATTTCACTCCCATTCCATTTCACATTTCAAACTTATATGTTTCTATTTTTTTCTTTTTTTAAGGGGTAACCCTCCCTACCGTCCGGTCATTTTCAGTAATTTTTTTGCATTTTCGAGTCTTTATCTTGCGCTAATTTAGGCCATGTGTACAAATATGTGTTTTATGTGCAATCTCTGTGTACATTTCGGCAGCATGACGGCGTAAACCGTCATCTACCAAACCTGTTCAAAGCTAACCTGCAGGTATAAACAAAGCAACCCAACAGCAAAGGCACTTAGGCCATCATATATACAACCAAAAAAGGGTATATGTACACCAAATTGGGGGCTCGATCCCGAAACAAAGTGTATAAAATGCAAAATAAAGGTTCCAAAATGTACAAAAGTGTGTGAAGTACGGCCAACAACAAAAACGACAAAGAGCAACAAACTACAGCTGGTCACCGCCTTGCTCAGCAACTCTCGCCTCGAGAGCAGCAATCGCGGCGTCGCGGACCTCTAGCTCCCTCAGCAGGCGAGCTGTCTCCTCCCGGGACTGGGCAAGCTCTCGCTCCAAGTCACGCTCCCTCTGCAAATACAAGAATTGGCTCATGTCAATCGTTTCAAACATAAGGAAGTTAGAAAATTCAAAAATAAAGTAAACGGAAGGTTCATACCTGACGTCCTCGACCGCCAGCAAGTGCCTCGATGGCAGTAGCCCGTAGACGGTTGGCTACCCTCCACAAAGCCACGAACCGGGATGGCGCAACCTACATTTCAAGGATCCTCAATAATTTGATAAGTTTAAACAAGTGTATTCTTATACGAAAGCTGACTAAATTAGGGAGCATACCCTCCGAATCAGATGCTGCCACTCGTCTAGACCAGCATCTCTCACCGCCGCGTCAAAGTCGCAAAGCTCGGAGATCGTCGTCATCCTCGTCGCATCAGTGTACTCGAGGGTCTCGGGGTACGCTGGGGGCTCAATGCCTGCCACCTCAACCTTCTGCAAAATTCAGATGGTTTTCATTAATTGATGATCATTCATCATGTTTTCATGTCAATCGAAAGGGAATAAAACACTTACCATGACTGGCTAGTACGCCAACCTCCCGTAGAGGAACGCCGAGTAGTCCTCACTAGGAAGAAGAAGGGCATCGCCACCGACGCCAGCTATGTCAGCCTCCCTCTCAGCATCGGATGGCTCCCTAAACATCGTCCGAGGAGGATCGATGGGAACCGTCAAGACATCTCGGGAGCAGTGACGAGCCAAGCGCTCGCCCAAGTACCACACAGGACCCATCGACGTCCTCAAAAGCAACCGGCTCGAGCTCCTAGGTCGAAAGACCTCAGCCACAAAAGGAGGAGTACCAGTGTAGTCCGCCCAAGGCCTGGGCACCCACTATGAAAAGCAAACAAGAGGTCATTCATATGATCGATTCCGAAAGAAAGCAATGAAAAAGTAAACAAAGAAAAGTGGCTCGAAGATACTCACGTCGTTCAGTTGCAGAGCGTTCACGTCCTGTCGACAAGCGTCGTGGAAGGAACGCTGACTCTTCGTGCGACACATCACCCAATCCCTCATGACGGGATAAGCTCTCTCCCCTGGCTCCGTCCTCTTGGGCGCGAGGCCCGGAAAGTAGGAGTAAGCCCACGCCTGTAAAACAAGATAGTCAATGACGATCTTTCGTGATTCGATAAAGAAATGATCTTTCATGAAAAAAAATGGAGGTCCATACCTCCAGCAACAGTCCAGGGCCAACAGTGGCAGGAGAAGTCCCCTTCTCTATCAACTCCGGATGAACCATGGCCCTCATATAGCGAATAAGGATCGCAAAGCCAGCAGTGACCCAGTCCCAGCGGCCTAGGCCACCCGGGTCGGAAAGGAAGGGAAGAAGCTTCGTCGACAACCTCTCTCCCTTGTCTCCGAGGTAGATCGAAGACAAGAACCATCAGAGCCACAAACGAGCTCTCTGCTCGGCAGTGCAAGGAGAAGGAGCCATCTCCCTCCCCTCGATCACCACCATTGCCGGTCTCTTCCCAGCAAAGTAATCCCGAACATAGGAACTAGGCACCAACCCGGGCACCGCAGCAGCCTTCGGCATCAAGTTCCAGTCGATCAAGCTCCTAGCCTCAGCCGAGTCTACCCTCATGGCTGTCTCCGGTCACACCACCGCCTCAGTCCCGCACGGCAAGCCAGAAATCATGCCGTAGTCCTCCAAAGTGACCCTAATCTTACCGAAAGGCATGTGAAAGGTAGAGGTCGTGTCCCAAAACCGATCCAGGAAGGCCCGAACCAGGCTAAGGTTAGCCCGAATCTTCCTCTTCGTGATGTCTCTCCAAGCCTGTACCAAGGCACCAAATGCTCCTCGCTCGATGATGGCCTGCTCCTCTGCTAACAGTCTCTCGTAGGCCCCCATCATCATCGTGTAACCCGAGAACGACCTGATGTTCCCGGCCTCCTATTTTGATTCGAAGCAAGAGCTATCTTTAGTTCAAATGAAAGGGAAAAGGAATAGCAAATAGAAATGAAAGAAGATGAATGAAAGAGTGATGAGTTCAAGTTACCAAGCTCTTCACCGTCATGTAGGACAGGTGACCCTCCGCAGCCCAGATGAGGTGTCTGTTGTCCCAGCTCTCAGCCCACTCGGGCGCTCCCCTCAGCTGGTGACCACCTCGTCTAACGTTGGCCCGCCTCAGGGCCTCATCCTCCTCAACAACCTCCTCCTCGACGACCTCGTCCTCAGCAGCTGCCACTGCAGCAGTGAAAGCCTGCTCTAACGCCTCCTCAAGCGTACGAGAAGGGTCAAGAGTTGTGTCCACGTCCATGGGAGCTCTCCCTGACGTAGAAGCCTCACCACCTGCAAAATTAAAGTGAATTTAGGCCGCGTCAAGTGACGACAAGCCTTAATTAAGGGATTTTCGAGTTTTCGAAGCTCCAAAATCGCTCTTTTCTCGCCATATTTGGCCAATTTTCCTACTTAACCATCCGCTCATGTGGTAATCTGGGTCAATTCAAGCCTAAGTTGAAGCCTAGTCATGGGTTCGAGTCGAAATTTCGACAGCATTTCGTTATAACGGCGATTATGCCCTAAAAAAGTGCCCTGAAAAAGCTGTCACAAATCAAAATTCCGAAATGGTAGGAAGTTTACCCATCATACAAGGATTCCAAATACCAAATTTCATCGCAAATGGGCAATCCTAAGGCTATTTTCGAAGCAATATACGGTTTAGCTGTGAGACCGTCTCAATTTCGCTCAAATGCTCAAAACTCAACGAAAATTCGAAATAAATACATGGTTACAATCCTTATACTACCAATTATCCATTTGAAAGGTCAATTTTACAAGGCAAAATCATTTGGGGGAAAACCCCTAAATTTTCGACTTTTTAGGGTTGAAAAACCCTAATTTGTCGATCCAATTTGATCAAATACGGAAGATTAATGCAAAATTAATACACATACCTCGATTAGTCATGGCAAATGCAAGCTTTCGATCAAATTTTAGCAAGAAATTGTTGGAATTTGAGAGAATATTTGAGGTTTTATGTTTCGAAATTATGAAATGAATCCCGTATTTCATCGAGTTTTTACTCAGGAAAGCCGCACTCAGGAAAAGACGCAGCAGGTGTTGCGCCTCTTCTAAGAGACGCAGCTCTTGCTGCGCCTCTTCCTCAGTTTCCCTCCAAATGAATTTTTAAAGATTCGTTATAAGTTCGTTATTCGTGGGCCCATCTTTGGTGCGCCTCTTCCTTGATACCACGCATCGTATATTTGGTCCATTTGACATTTGTTCTTCGCCCGGACCCGCATTTCCAAGCCAACTGCAAACTATCGTAATATATATCTTTTACCAAGACTTTGATTGCCACAACGAGCGTATATTTTCTGACAGGTGTTTCGACACGCCTTTATTCTGTTCCCCCAGCGAGAGTACACGGACAGCCAATCGTCCCTCTCGAGACATGGAGATCAGTCCCCGATTATGTTCCCCCAGCGAGAGTACACGGACAGACAATCATCCCTCTCAACACGTGGAGATCAACATCAACCCCAAGCTTTTCCGAAGTTTGTTTGAAAGCCGACCCAAGCAAATTTCTCCTAGCAGTTCCTGCCCACGTCCTGCTGCCTCTTCCAATATCGCGTTTTGCTTCCCTTTGGAGTTTCAAGGAATTTCAGATATGGTCTCTTCTTATGGCTGGCGAGCCTCCTTACGTAGTCTAATGGACTTTAAACGACCCTCCCCGATAGTCGACAGACTCTAAAATGTTCCCGACGACAGGTCCTTGGTTCAGACCCCTTGAACCGCCTCGCGTCGCCATAGTCGCCATGTTATAATCTTCGATTGACCTGATGGCTATACTTTGACTTTTGCCTTGTCCAAGCCTCAGTCAAAGTGGGGGCTCTGTAGATACCTCATTTCTGCACCTCCCGCAAACCACCCGGTGATGATTGGGCCGCATGTTTGGTACACGGAACGATTTGTGACAGTTTGTAAGTTTATCGTCAAGTGGTCGCTCAAACACTTGTGTCTACCTCATAGTCGCCATCTACACGCCGATACGGTCGTTTTGGCAGTAATTAGAGTACATTTGGAGTCCGGGTCAAAAACCGTCTTCACTTTCTAATAACCGTTTAAAATGCCGAGTCAGAATGTTCTGGAACGTTCTGGATATTTCTATTCCATATTTTCCAATCTTTTAATCTTTGGTAAAATATATCCCGAGATTATCATATAAAATATTAAGGAAATATGATTAATCCGCTATTCCATAATAGAAATACGGAAATCTTTCTTCCGCAGGAGGAAACCACTGAGGAAAAGACGCAGCAGGTGATGCGCCTCTTCCAAGAGACGCGGTGCTTGCTGCGCCTCTTCCTCAGTCCTTTTTTGCGTATTTTTCGTATCTTTTCGAGATTCACTTCCAAAGTTTCTCCGAAAACCCTAATTTCCGTCGTGTGATTAGTATAAATAGGAGCCTTTGTTCCTCATATTTCTCACGCGAGTGTCCGCCCTTCTCTTCTCCCTTTGCATTCTAGACCACGTTCTTACTTTTTGGCGTCTACGTGCTTGAACTTTCGACCACGTAAGCTCGGATCCTTCTGAGTACCAGCCTCGTTTTGCATGACCGACCAATTTGACCAGCTCGACAATCAATCAACTTAATCAATCTGTTTAATTCCTCTAAGAGGGCACTTTCGTCGTACATTCGAGTCGAGCATCACTAAACGTTAACTTAGTTCATTTCGTTTCGTCAAGCATGTAAGTTTGAGGGTGTATAGTCCTTATTTTATTATTGTTTTTTATTTTTGTAATCATTAATGTAAGGTTTACGTCGAAAACACATTCAAAACCGATTTATAAAACATTGTTTTAAACCCTTTTTTCGGATTTACAGAAGACAAACGTCGAGAAAGGACGCAACAACTGTTGCGCCTCTTCGAAGGGACGTAGCACCTACTGCGCCTCTTCCTGAGGCTGCCGCAGTTCCTGCTTCCTTTCTTCTTCCTTCGTCTTCTGTTTGTCTATTTGTTTTGTTTCGTCTTCAATTGTTCATCATTCTTTTAACATGATAATTTGAGTATGATAATTTTAACATGTAAATCATTAATAATTTATCATCTTTCAATTCCCGACTTAAATCCCTTATAATCCATATTTGCGGGTTTTCGTCATTAAAATCAATTCGGGTTTTAGAGATTCGATTCATCCATATTGAGTCTCTGGAATTCATCTTTGACATATTTGCATCTGTTATTTATCGTTGCCATCATTAGTTCGTCATTAATAACATGTTTAACCTAATTAATTTATTTAATTTGTTTAATTTGTGTTATTAATTCTCATAATTAACCTTTTTTAATCTTGTAAATAATTCATCCTAATTAATTTTATCCGTGTTTTATCGTTTTTATGACCTCAATCACATGTAAATCATCTGTTAATCACTTCCATTCGAGTCAAATAATATAATCAAGCATTAAAATCACCAACGAGCATTAACGATTTGCAATTTCGGCTTCACAGCCAGAACTGAGCTCAGGAACAGACGCAGCGTCTGCTGCGCCTGTTCCTGGTTGAGTTCTGTCTCTGAACTCCCGTTTTTGCCTTGACCTAGTTTATTAGTTTACGTATTTAATTAACTATTACTCGTATTATCACCTAATCTATTTGTTTATTTATTTATTCTTTCTTTCCTAAAATTATCCGTTTTAAATGTATTTTCGACATAAATCAATTAAATCCGATGTAATTATTGTAATTTTCTTTATTGTATTTATTATTGTATTTCTTTTGTCATATTGCTTGTATGCTCTCACCTGTAATCGATCCTAAATTCCTACTTTGACATTAATTGTATGCTAAATTACGTGTTCACCGACTTAGTATTAATTCTCACATGCTAGGATTAATCTAATGGATGTTGCATTGCATGCATATAATCGACAACATATCGAGTATGGACGATTTTCCCTAATCATTAGTAGAGGCCGCTATCGAGGCGGGCGGGATTAGGTGTTCGATCAAAAGAGCTTCCTAATACGTACCCTCACCCCTTACTCCAGATCTCTGTGAACATCCGTGTTCATTGGCATCCACGAGAGTCATTCTAGACATAGAATGCTAAGGGTAACGAGTTCTTGGTATTCATGTCACTACTTTGTGTCTTGACATGGCACGAGGTATTCGAACGGTTTCCAATTTTCCACAATAAATTGGTGGCGACTCCACAAATGCACAAGAAAAGCTTGCTCACTTTTCGCCCCCGTGGGCCCGCGTCCACATGTAGTTCCACGCATCGCCGCCGCTGACGGAGAGAAGAGAGAGATTTTTTGTGTGTTAGAACTGGGTCGGACCTAAATGTACTTGTTATAGGTTTTCTAGTTTAATAAAAAGCCCAATTACTATTTGGATGGAAATGAGACACTTTTAAGACGAGTTTATGGAAAGACGAGTTAGACCATGTTATTTTTGACAAAAAAAAAAAGCTGAATTGAGCTGAACTTAGAGCATGTTTGGCCTCGATTCTCAAAAATGAGTTTGTGTTTTTTCAAACTTAATTTTTCAAAAGTGTTTTTCAAAAGCAGAAACCACAAATAGCTGCTTCTATTTCTATAGGCAAAAATATGGATTTTTAGCTTTTGAGAATTTTTGTTTAACTTTTAGAAAATGATGTGTTTGGCCAAAAAGTGTTTTTGAGTTCAAAAACACTTTTACAAACTAAGTCAAACACACACTTAATAAAGCTGAACTGAATTGAAGTAAGAGTTAATTTGTGAAAAGATAAACTGAACTAAGTTGAATGAACCTGAACAGAACTTAATCGAAATGAGCTGAAATTAAGTCTAAAAGAACAAGACTTTAGCAAAGGTAGCCCAATGTAAGATAATACTCTACATTATTTATTTATGTTTTAACGGGATTTAAACTCATGTCATAAACTTATGGATTAATTCATAGGAATAATCCATACTATTACGCATCTTCTCATAATAATCCGAACAGTTATTTATAGAAAAATTTGAATTTGATATATAATTTAACTTGTTGAGAAAAAAAATGGGAAATTTTTTTTAGAAGTGGAAAAGAAACGACAATTAGATTACAAAATTGATTAAATAAAATAAGTGCGCTAAGAAATGAAAGTAAAAAAAATGATCTTCCACAAATCAATTAAGAAAAACATATTGGAAAAATTATCAATATTAAAATTCAATATGGAGAATTTTTTTTCATTGAAAATGAATGCATCACAAGGAAAATATAGAAATTATAAAAGTCACATGTGCAAATAATGTGAAAAATTTGAGAAAAGAAACGATAAATCATAACAGAGAAATTAGTTTAGGAAAATAAACGATTTTGTTGTACGACAGTCTTTTTCGTGTTTTTTGGGTAAAAAAGTGACTACTTTTTTATTAATAGTGACCACTTTAGGGAAAAAGACCTTTAGTTGTAAAAAACGGTCATTATTTTACCAAAAATGGTCGCATTTTTATATCGCAGGTACAACGATCATACAATAGAGTTTGCGTAGAAAAATATACGAAAAAATGAGTATATTAGAAATGAGAATAAGAATGTTGATAAACTAAAGAATTAAAAAAAATGTTAGGAAAACACGATTAAGTTTACTTTTTGGAGAAAATGGTTTTGCTTATTTCGGCAAAAAAATGACGTCAAAATCACTAGCCGGGAGGTTAACATCGAAAATTTGATTGTTGTGGCCAAAATATGTTTTTCCCGCCAAAATTTGTAAATCACGTAACATTTTTGTAATTAAATAGTACTCCCTCCTATTCTAGATAACTCTCCCCTTTGGAGGAGGGCACTAGATTTAAGGAAGGGAGTATTATATTGTAAAGTATGTGTGTGGGGGTAGGAGATTGGAGAGAGGGTGTTATGAATTAGATTGTTAATTGAGAAATTAAGAAACTAATTACTCCCTCCCTTTTTTACCCAGATTTCAGTTTCCCTCCCTTTTCATACACTCAGCTGCTGATGCAGTGTTTCCATCACAGTTTCGAAACACAGACGGTGAAGCGTAAAATTAAAATTACATGATGTTCAAATTATTACAAATTCTAAAACTTAATTAAATTACATACGGACTAATAAAATTACATGGACTAATAAAATTACATGAAGTAATAAAATTACATTAAGCGTAAAATTAAAATTACAGAACAATACGGACTTCAGAATTTTTTTTACAGGAATTAGTAACAGATGGACTTCAGATTAACCATAGATTTCCTTCATCATTTCTTGAATGGCCCATTTAAGTAGTCCCTTAAGCTAAGTTAACCCAAAAACTCTGTCAAATGTTACATATCCTTGCACCAAGTCTGAAATTTGGCACCAAAATTCAAATATGGAGCCAAAATACAAACAAGTTTCATTTTTGCGCCTAAACCAAAATTTTAAAATAGTGCAATGTTCTTTGTGCTATAAATAGAATGGATATTTAGTGGGGGTCATTTATCAGCAAGAGTCCAAAGAATACCTTTCACATAAACACCTTTCAAACAAAAAAAATCAGGAGCATTCAATGAAAAATCTCACTAACTTAGAAAAATCTAAAATTCTTGAAACACTTTTAGAAAACAGCACTGATGGAAAACCACACTATGGGGTAATGAAGAAAGTGGCAGCAAAATACTCAGTTTGCAGGAAGACAATAACTGAGGTGTGGAATCTAGCAAGGTCACAGAGGAGGTCAAATATACCAGTCAATGTCAACAGCCTAAAGAAAGGAAGCAGAAAAATTGGCAGGGTGGTGTTAGACAATGAGAAGCTCATGTCAATTGAGCTTCTTAAGAGAACCACACAACACTCACTTTCTGAACAATTAGGGGTAAGCCAGTCAACCATATCAAGATGGGTCATGTCAAAGCAAATAAGGGGGCACACAAATGCATTGAAACCAGGTTTGACTGATAAAAACAAACTTGCTAGATTAATTTTCAGTCTTCAACATTTACAATATCATGAAGTAACTAAAAGAGTGGTTTTCAAAGATCAAAGCAATATCATTCATATGGATGAAAAATGGTTTTCTAAAACTAAACCATCAACAAGGTTTTACTTGGCTAAGGGGGAAACTGAACCCCATAGATGTGTGCAATCTAAAGCATTCATTGAAAAGGTAATGTTCATGTGTGCTGTTGCTAGACCAAAATATGCTGCAAATGGTGATCTCATTTTTGATGGGAAGTTAGGAATTTGGCCATTTGTTAGCCAAGTTTCAGCAGTTAGAAATTCAAAAAATAGAGCTACAGGAACACTTGAAACCAAGTGCATAGAGTCTATAAACAAGCAAGTTACTAGAGATATGGTTATTAACTCAGTGTTGCCAGCAATAAAGGCTAAATGGCCTTCATGTCTAGGTAAACATGTTATCATTCAACAAGATAATGCACGACCACATATTAACAATGATGATCCTAATTTTAAGAAGGCAGCAACAGTAGATGGTTGGCGTATTGAATTGGTTTATCAGACACCCAATTCACCAGACTTAAATGTCTTGGATTTGGGATTTTTTAGATCAATACAATCACTCCAACAAAAAAAAAAGGCAATCAAGTTGGAAGAACTTATTCAAAACACAGTGACTGCATATACAGAACAAGATCCACTCAAACTCAAATATGTTTGGATTACATTGCAGGCATGTATGCTTGAAATTATGAGAAAAAAAGGTGGCATAGATTATCCTGTGCCACATATGCATAAAACTAAACTAGCAGCAGCTGGTTTACTTCCTGAATATCTTAATGCTAACATGGATTTAGTGAAAGAATGCATACAATATGTTCAGAATGTTGGTGATGCAACCACCATAAGTGAATTGGTGAATTCATTAAGCAGATTATCAGAGAATGTAGGGGATATAGCAAGCAGCAGTGGAACCAGTAATGAACCAACAGGAGACAATGCACCTGTTGGTAACATTACTGAACATAGGCAGGGTAGTAATGAACCAACAGGGAACAATGCCCCTGTTGGTAACATTACTGAGTAAACAATCCAGCAACCACAACATTTTGACAAATTTTGGACAGTTTTTGTATGTCAAAGACTAGATGTGTACTCACTGTCAGCATATTCGCAGATGAAGAAAGGAGAAAACACAGTAAACATTCCAGCAGTACCAGCAAACAATCCAGCAGAAAAAGCAAAGAAGAATGTGGAAACAGCAAAGAATCATGCAGAACCAAAGAAACAAACCAAAGAAAAGCAAGCATGAATCAAGCAAAAACACATTTTGTAAAGTCTGTTGAAGCATTTCATTTTGAACTTTGCACTACTTTTATATTATTCGGTTTATGGCACTATGGATATTAACATGAAACATGAGCAATTTAGTCAATCAGCTTTAGTAAACAATACTCTCAATATTGTTGTACATGCACAGCCTCTTCACAACAAATGGTGGTGGCGTAGTGCGTGTACATCAACGTTGAAGGCTAAACACTACCCTCAACAACTGATTATTGGGCAGTTTCATTTAGATGAAAGTAAATTTTTTTTCGAAAACAGTTATCATCACTAGTCCATTCAAAAAAAAACAATAATTAATTAGAGAGAAAGATCAAGAAATCGACCTCCCTTGCCCTTCATCTTCCTGTAAATCAAGCAAAACCAGGCCAATATTTTGAAAGAACCCCAATAAACCATTTTGTAATCAACGGGCTTTCTCGTATCGCAACTGGATCTAATTCATCATCTGAATTAGAAACATCTGAACAACATGCAATCTCAGAAACCTTATCACTTGCAATCTCAGAAATTTCATACTCCATTAAAACTTCAAACTGAGGCCAATATTTACATAGATCCTCCATAAACCGTCTTCTACTCTCATCCTTTTTACGCCTTGCTAACCACCTGTTAGCCTTTCTCTCATTTTCTCTCCTCTCTTGCTTCCTCTCCCTCTCCTCATCCCCAACTGTGAAATGAACAACATCAGAACCACATGCAACAACCTCGTCAATCAATCCAACATCAACTTCGTCATCTTTCATCTCCATTTCCTCATCACCCATATATAAATCTTCATATAACTTCTCCATATAACGCAGATCAATTTCAGACGAAAAAGCCCCAATTTTTTTCATGTTTTTTTTGAATTTAATCGATGGTAATGATGTAGATGATGGTATAGATTGATTATATGGTGACAAAGATGAAGATAAGATGAAGAAATTAGAGATTGATCAAGATAAGAAGGTAAGATAACGGCGGAAGAGAGGTTATGAGAGGGAGGATAATGGCGGAAGAGAGAGAATGTTAGGGTTTTCTGTGAGGGGACGGAAAATATAAGGCGGGAGTAATTAGGGTTAAGTGTGGGTGGGTTGGGTTAGATTAGTGGATTGTATAATTAGTGGGCTGGGTTAGTGTTATAATAGGATGGGTTAAGGGTGGGTTGGGTGGTAATTATTGAAAAGTAGTAAGGGTAAGATGGTCATTTCATAACAAAAAACTTTACCAAATAAGGAAATAGGGAGAGTATTGTAAATAGACGAAAAAGGAAATAGGGAGAGTTATTTAGAATAGGAGGGAGTACAAAAGATAAATTTTGAAAGAAAAAAAAAATACTTAAAAGGATTTAAAATGTTAATTATATCAACAAAGTTAACTTTCAATTTCGGTAGCACATCAAAAGAACTTTACGATCCAAGTACCTAGATTGTCATGGTTCTATAATAAAATATCCATTGTGAAAAATAAATAAATTATTTTACGTTTTATTTATTTAATTTTCATATATATTGTTTGCCACGGGAAATTTTTTTGGCCACGAAAATTATTAGTCACGAGAGAATCTGTAGCCAAAAATTCAATAATAGTCACGTTCTTATTTTTCCCGTTGCTATCTCTTTGCCACGGCCACTTGCGCCACAGAAGGTATTTCCATGGCAAAATGATTTAGCGACGAAAATTTATCACTTTCGTCATGAATTTAGTTGTGGCCCAAGTGCTCATTTGTAGTAATGAACGTTTTAACTCGCAATAAACCCGACTTTGAATACCATCCTCTAAAAATACACTCGTCTCAATCTTGATATGGTTTTTTGTCTTCTCCATGCTCCTCCCATCAACAAACCTAATCTCCGTCCTCTTTCTTTTCTGTGCCTCTTCAAATGCCACCGTCGCCGTCGTTGTCCCTTCATTACTATCTTCTGATCATTACAAGCCATGTTTAATTCAGATAAACTTGCAAACATCCTATAAATTCATTATCCTGATAAAATCTAAGACCATGCCAACTAACCTAACATCCTATAAACTTACAAAGGATTTTGTTTTTCTTGGTTTTTAAGAAAGTTCTGCCTTTTTAATATAGTTTGATGATCTCAACTTAAATGGGTTGATTTGGTTTTGCTCAATTTTTTTATTATTTTTGGTGATTTTCATTGGTACTTAAGGACATGGCACTCTTTAGAAGTTATTTTGTATAAACCACCCGATGGGTTTCTGGAGATTTCATAAAGGGTTTATGGTATGTATTGATTTTGGTGTAAAGGTGCTATCTTTGATTCATTTGGGTCATTCAAAACAGTACCAACACCGAAACCTATTTGGACGATGCACTTAGGATTATGCGGAACAATGTGAGAAGTTCATGAAGAGTCAAGGTGTAATTGTTTTTTAGAAGGGATCGAAACCTAGGTTTGAGGTTGATTGATGGTTGATGACGGTGGTGAGTGGTCGGTATTTGATTGTGAATTGTGATGGTGGGTCAGTGATTGGAAACAGGAGATGACATAGATTGATTGATGATTTGATGAGGGTATTTAAGTAATTATAATTAGAATAACAATTAAGGACTTGTGTAACAGGTAGCCAGCCGTCTAGTTTATTTTGAGAATAAGCTGCCCAATGTTTGATTTTTGTTAGTTAAAATATTGTTCGGATTATTACAAGAAGATGGGTAATAGTTGGGATTATTTTTATGAATTAACCCTAAACTTATTGGTATCATCGCTCATGATTTTACGAGATAGACTAACTAACATCTAGATATAAGATAATACATCAAATACCAGTATAGATTTGTTTTAAACAAGTGTTATTCATTCTTGAAAAAAAGTTGTCGCTTTACTTAATTACCCATGTAAAAATGGTTATCATTTACCAATAGGGTTGTAACCAACTCCATCGGAGCCTGGCTCGGAAGGCGTCGGTCTTGGCTCATAATTTTGAGCACGAGCTCTCGCTCGGTTTGAAGCTGTTGAGCCTGAAATAAAATTCGAGGCTTGAGATCGAATTAAGCTCATTTTGTCATAAATGTTCTTTTCACTTTCCCATGTTTGGAATCCAGCTAAATTTATGTAGTTTTAAAAACAAATAAGATTACAATATTACTAAAATACAATACGAAGTAATTTCGATGACTACAATGCACGTGCCTCTACTTCATGTTTCTAGAGTTCCATACTTCGTATTACCTATTAATTACTCTACGAATTAGTAATTACTTTGCATTTAACCATGTTGTAAGATTTGGTTTAAGATACTCCTTCTCAACACGCCTAAATATGAATAAGTCCCATAGAAGTATATCTTATCTTAACAACATTAACCGAGAAAATAATCTCAAACTTTGATTTCGTATGCAAGATATTAGTTAAAGCATTAGCAATAGTAGTTATTATTTTTGAGATTGTCACCAAGAACTTTATTTAAAAAGTTTATCTACTGAATCATAAAGTTGATTCTTAATTTTAAGAATTGAGTTCTAAAATAAGAACTAAGTTGTTAAGCATATGGAACTGTGATGACCAATGATCATAAAATAGAAAATGTATGATGCCTTTAAACATTGTCTATTTCCAAGAAAAAAAAAAAGAAAAAAGTTATTCTATTGAAGAATAAAGTTCTTAAATATTGGAAGTAGAGAAATATGATATGGCATGAGAATAACTCTATATAGAGTTCTTCCATTGCTATTGCTCTTATAACTATTTTAAACCGCTTATATATATAAAGAATATAAGTTCCCCAAACCCGAAAACAAAGCTATTACGATGCAATCCTACATTAGTTCAATCAAATCCAAATACCAACAAAAAAACATTTTCTTATAACAAAATGGATCGTGGAAAAGGAAAAGCCAACATTATTACTAACCAAAATAACACATCTAATTCATTTGCGTGTAAAAAATGTGACAAAACCTTTCCTAGTCCACGTGAATATGGTGCTCATATGAAGAAGCACAATATAAGGCTTAACGACCTTGAGCTTAGCCTTGTCATAAAACCACCTAAGGTACCAAAAAAAAATAAACGTGTTTGGTGATGCGTCTATGGTGACCAAAAAGAATGGCAAAGAAGGATCATCTATGAAATCTAATGACCATGATATCGGCGATATTGTCGACCTCGAACTATCTTTAAAATCCGGTGGCAAAATTGAAGTTATAATTTTGGATTAGATAGATATGAATGTGTAATAATTCTGTTTTTTCATATGGAAAAAAAATCGATAGAAAGATATATATTGGATTTACTATGTAGTATGTATAGCTATGATATATTCGTATCAAAACAATTCTGTTTTTATATATTGTTATTTTCTTTCATAAATAATGTATTTACTTAAAATTGTAACATTTATATTAATATACCTTAGTAATGTTGTACGTACATGTATAACATGTTACTCCGTATGATAATTCTCATATTTTATATCACAAAACGGATTTTGAAAAGATTTGAATTTTATAAAACACAAATTGAAAGTTCCTCTCAAAAGGGAGGGGTAACATGGTTAATTAAACATAAATCCTCTCACAATTAAAAACTTAAAAAAGTCATAGCTATTATGAAATATTATTATGTAATATTATATAGATGTTCATATGTTAGGATATTCTAGAGTTATTGTATTAAGGAAACTCTACCCTATTATATATGTATATATATACCCCTAATAATGGAATAAGAAGACAGTTCTGTCTCTCTTTTCTTCTCTCTACTATTCCCTCTTTTCTTTATTTCACAACACGTTATCAGCACGAGTCTCTAACCCTAATTTTATTTTTCAATACCGTTCCCTATTGCGCAGGTATGTTTATTAACTTATTAGCTATGTAAAAGAAAAAAATATATATATCGATACACTTGTTTATTACATACAAAGCAGTACAAGTTCCTGACCCATGCAATTTTCACATTGTTACAACTTACGCGTTTCATTGTTAACGACAATGTTTGGTAAACAGAACTGAATGAGTTTGAGATTGTGTATTAAGGGAATTAATATATTTTGATCATATAGTTCATTCGGAAGTATTTTATAATAGTGTATATAATTATTATTACATCAATCTTATAGATTATACTATTGAGTATTGAAAAGTTCCACATATTTGGTGAACAAGTTGTCAAAGGGGGCATATCATACAATTTTAGGCCTGAATCTCCAAAAGATTTATTTTACAAAGATGAGAAGATATGTCCATTTAATGACTTTGACCCGCAGTTCAAAGTTTCAAAAGGGTGTAACAATTCAACACCGTCTCATCGGTCTATATATTCATATTGTATAAATATAAGTGGCCAGAAGTCCACATGTAAATATAAGTGGCCAGAAGTCCACCGAGGTGATTTTATGAACCGCAATTGAGTTTAAAGAGATCTTTATTTAGGGCAAATTTATTTGTGAATTGACCCTTGTTCATTTGAAGTTGAACAATATAATTAAATCTGGAAGAATAAGCCAAGAAATGTGGCCTTAACAATTGAGCCTAATGAGTTGTCCTTATCGAGCTAAAAGTAAATACCTCATGAAAGAAAATATTATATCAAACTCACATATTTTCAAAGTTGGATATGAGTAAGAGAAAGATCAAACAAGAATGTGGAAAGATCAAATACGACGTGAATTTCTGACATTCACATTATGGCCCGTAATTCACAATGTTTAGAATTACTAATACTATGACCAGAAGTTCATAGTATCGACGAATATCGCATCCACGGATTTATTCCAACATATCGTCCTGCGATTTATTCTTATTTAATACGGAGTACAACTGTATGATGGTAATGATAGTTTAATATAAAATAAATAACTAACATAACGATGTACTGAATTGTATTTATGCATTTGTTTGTTGACTGTTGACCGCCTTAAAAACTAGGATTGTGTTTACATGATTTTTGGTTGAATTTACAGCTTCGGTGGATTCTCTATCATGTGTTAATTGCTCGTATTCTTTGTATGCAATCTGTTAGTGCTTCATATCTTTTATACATAAGAGTTTTATTAAGCCTATGATAATAGTTAGCATGCCAGAACTAGCATTTCGTACCATTAGTCGAATAAATTGTACGGGAGTTGTAGTCTCAGCTAGGTACAATAACAAAATAGGGATTACATAATACATAAAGACCCACGTCAAAAAGACAAAATTTAATAGCTATGCATACATACTATGTACACTAGTCCCGTTCCATGCTTATTATTTACGTACACAAATCTGTAATTTACTTTCTAAAAAACCATGATGCATAGCGTGTGTTCAGAGGTAAGTGCAAAACTAATCATGTTTATTTACGTAAACCTATCTAAGTCACCATCATGTTTATGGTTATGTTTACTACAAAATATTAGTACGTACACAAATTTATAATTTATCTTGTTTTACGTATAATTTTATATTTATTTGTTTGTTTCTTGTTTTAAACAAGTATATTATTATATGTAATTCATTTATGACGATTATGAGAGATGCACCTGAAGATGTATGCCTCACGGATTATTGGACCATAGCTAGTATATAATTTTTTTTATCAATACTTTGGCCTAAAGCTCAAAGTTTTTACTTATTACCTATTTGGACTACAAGTTTCATAAATAAAAGTTGTATACCAGAAGTATACAAGATTATCATCATGGAATGTTCGAGAGATAATCTCACTCTCAAAAGAGTTATATAGTCATAGTCTTGCCTACATATATGAGACACTTGTTGTGTTTATGTCATATCATTTGTCTGGCTGGATAGACAAATCTTAAATTGAGTTTATATGATACATATATTGCTAACCAGAAGATTAGCGTGATAAATATAGTCAACTAAAATGTGGTATGTGATAAGTGATGGACACACATTCTATTCTCATGAAAGATTGCCATAACTGAGAAAGTTGACATGAAATGGCTAAGATGTGACAGTTCAGGCCATCCGGGTTCTTATTACATACACCCGTTTTGATAAACCTGAAGTTTATTCAAAGGAAAATATAAGTGTTGAAACTCTTTCGTGTAAATTTATTAAAGGCAAGACATTACACGAAGACTGAGTATATTTAATATTGGAGATCACGGTTTGATTATTACATGGAATCGTTAGTCTCCGAAAAGGGCATTGTGATTTAGCACATTTAAAATCGAACTGCATTATATGTTACTCCCCAAAAGATTTTGTTAATGTACAAAAATGCTCATATTAACTCTTATCGGTGATATGAGAAATTAAGGTCTAAGGTGATTATGACAAATTGTGGACTATACATTGGTTATAGTTTTTACCACCTTAGGGGGAGAATGATAAGGAAAAGCTGGTAAAAAACAAACAAGTATATATATTATCCCCAACTGAACCTGAACTTCAGCCGTTTGTTTTCATATATGAAATACATCAAGTAGAGGTTCGTTTATTCATTTGGTTATGAAGATGTATTATATATGATACCAGTTTGATCACCTAATGTGATATGTTACATTAAAATCTATGATTTAATTACAGACAGATTAGCCCTATATGTGGTATAGCGAGCTATAAATTAGTCATGGAAAGTACATGTAATGAAAAATTAGATTCTTGCCAAATTGAAATATAATCACACATGAAAGGTAGTGTAAAAGTCATATCGGTTCACATATTTCAAGTAATAACAAAATGACAAGCATGGGCAGTTGGTACTCCTATGGAGTAAAGAAATTTGGATGTCCCGAAAGTGACATAAATATCTGAATGATAATAGATGGCCTATATAGAAAAGAAATGGTAACAAATATATTCAGATATCACTGATTCGGTACTGACAATATCACGAGATGTTGAAATTATATCGATATGGTTAAGGAACCGATATGCATTTGCGCGCGGAATTTAATGGACTAGATAATGGGTTTCTTGTAAATAAGTCCAATTTTATTGTCGACATATAATTTATGATTATAAATGAGCTCATGGACCTGAAATTCATCCATTGACGTGGAGTCAATCAAAATTATGAATATTGGAAAAGAAACTGTACAGTTTGCATTATCGAGTTATCATCATGTGCATTTAGAGATTTTGTTCATCATTTGCATCTTAGTTTTAATATATATACATTATTGCATTGTTTTATTTTGTTGTTTAGAATTATTTACATATCATATGCATACACATAATTAATTATATTGTTTTACTTTGATAAATGTTTAAATGGAGAAGTAGTTTTTTTTAATCCAACGAGGATAACTCCCTATAAGAGCCTCTTAAATGATCAACATATGACAATGCTTGATCAATTGAGTTTTGGGAACGACTCATGATTATGAACCTCTACGACAGTGGCAGACCCAGGAGTTTTAGAATGGGAGTGCACAACTGTCAAAAAAAAAACGAACGATATAACAAATGATTAACTATTAAACTTCGCCATCGTCATTATATATTACACATACAAAGATTTAAAGTTATCCGACGAGATTTCATTAAAAACGCTTCGATACATCTTCATCACTACTTGCACAAAAAAAAATCATTTTCTTATACGTAACTAAACAATGATTCAAGAATCGATTACTCATGGGATTCCTTAATTTGTTGTTCACAAATATTTTCATTCAATTTTCATGTGAGAAGATAATTACGGAGAACATGATGAAGTTTCATGTGCCTTTCTTTATAGATTACGCGAAAGCCCTATAAACTTTTGTATTTATTCATTAATCTAAAATGGAACACAAAATCTGAAATTGGGAGTCTACAATTTTAAGTGAGATTTTCAAAATTAGGGCTCTTTAAATCTAAAATTTGGGATGTCAATTAAATTAACAATTAGAAATAATCAAAATTTAAAACACAAAATCACAAATAGAGTATCAACAATCAAAACTAAAGTAGAAAACATTCATAGAATTAATTTATTAAAGAGAATTCGAATTAGCAATGTAAATTACAAAATTGGAAAGAGGAAATTTAGAAATTAGGGTTTAATAACTTAAACAAATTAGGGATAGGCAGCAGTAAGGGCGCAGGGGTAAAAAGAGGAAAAAAGAGTTTAGGGGAAAAAAGAAATCAAATTTGCAAAACAAAAAATGGTGCGTATGAGGATTCAATCCCGGGTAAGCCCAAGAAAAGGCACAATTCTTATCCGCTGAGACAGTTTGTATGTAATGGATATCTGGGCATCCTAATTGTATATATTATAAATAAGCTTAATTTTTCAAAAAAAAAAAAATACGTCGATCAAGGGAGCGCACATGCGATGCTGTGCGCACCCCTAGGCCCACCCCTGCTCTATAACACGATTGAAAGGTTATCGTGATTATTTCCAAAATGGAATATTCAAACTCAGGTAGAGTTTACTTGATAAATTATTATTTGTCTCAACCTGAAGTTTCAGCATATAAGAATTCAGATTTAAATGAGCTTCTTGCTAAACATGTGAAATTAGTTTATGGTCCAGAAGTACCATAATGATTGGAAAATAATGTAGACAAAGTCTACAATGAGAATGTCAATCCATACACATGTGGTTTAGCAAAGAAAATCGCTCAACAGCATTGGATGATTTATTCAATAATTATCGAAATGATTCTCTTAAGACAAGGAATTAAGGAATGATAACTACACTCTTTTTCTTCCCTTCGTCTAGGTTTTTTTTTGTCCTAATAGATTTTTCGTAGCAAGGTTTTTAACGAGGTAGCACTATACGCGCATTATTACGCTATAGTCATGATTGTCATTATTGTTGCGGTAACAATTATTTTGGGCATATAATGCTATGTCATATATTGAGGAGAAACTCCATCATAACTATAGAGGTATTATTTGAAATGAAGATTCAAGAATTATTATGAAATGATCATATCCAGATTGTGAGTTCCCATGAAGTATGATGATTGAAGTTATCAAGAATTTCTACTAATTGAAGATATCAAGTTATCAACGAAGATGAATTATATTTTAACAATCGAGAAATTATGTCAAATCATGGATCGTTTCAAGATTTATCAAGTTATGTAATCATCAGGGGGAGTAGGCACCGCTGTACTCTTTTTCCTTATCCGTGGTTTTGTCCCACTGGGTTTTCCATGGAAAGATTTTAACGAGGCAACTTGTTATGCGTGTTTAGAAGATATTGTACTCTTTTCGTTTCTAATGTTTTCCCACAGGGTTTTTCTAGTAAGGTTTTTAACGAGGCATGTTTTTCAGTAATGGACATCGAAGGGGGAGTGTTATGAAATATTATTACCAATACTATATATTAATTTCAGAAACCAAGGGACTTCAATGTAATTAAATAAATCTATACAAATTAATTATACTATATAGTTTTAAATCAATAGCACTGTGCGATGGACCTGAACAAGGGACTTTAATATAAATATTATATAGTTTTGGTTGAAGTATTAATTTAGAGAACCCTAGAATATGGTGATTTTCCTTAAAATAAATATGTCCCACTTATGGTATTAATTAGTATAAAGATGTTAATTATTTTAACATAAACAAATATATTTATTTCGAGTATATTATATTTTGGAAACTATTAATAAGTAAATTATATTTTGGAAACTATTAAAAAGTAAATAAATTAAGCTAGATTTTCAAAAAAATATAATATTCCATAATTATTTTAACTTAATTAATTTAATGCATATATGTAATATATTTTTTCTGAATAGTGAGAGTAATAAAAGTAACCTTGGATATAATAATCACTCATTAGATATTAGATACTTAAAGAGTAAAAAGTAATTCTGTTAGTTAGTAGTGAAAAGAATTGTAGTAATATTGGATATAGTAATACGATAGTAATCACTTATTTGAATAGTCAAATAACAATATTAGCAGCGAGCGGGAGTAGTGAAAGTGACGAACGTAACAACGGGAGTGGTGAAATTATCAATATTAATGTACAAGTAGTGAAAGTAACAATAATTAGGTAACAATAATTACGGCGGGAGTAGTGAAAGTAAAAGTAATAATACTGAATGTAATAAAATTAACAATACTAAGAACAAAAAAGAGTATATATGAAAAATTAACTAAACAATCGATTTAAGTAAAATATTAATAGCGGGAATAGTGAATTTATCTCATAATTTATTTCATTGTAATTTTAAGATATACTTCGTATCATAGAAAAATATATTAATAATAAATTTATGAGTTGTGCAACTTTAAAGTACTTTTAGTTATTGAAAATATATTTTAATGCTAAAGAGAGGTAACCCGGGCGAAGCCGGGCACCCATACTAGTGTAATATTATATGGATGTACGTATGTTAGAATATTCTAGAGTTATTGTATTAAGGAAACTCTACCCTATTATTTGTGTATATATATACCCCTCATAATGGAATAAGAAGATAGTTCTGTCTCTCTTTTCTTCTCTCTACATTCTCTCTACTATTCTCTCTTTTCTTTATTTCACAACAATAGCCGTAATTTTCAAAATTTCTTTTCTACTATAGATCTTTTTATTAATATTACATCGCGTCACTCTCTTCGAGTGTTAGGTTCAAAGGTGTCGCGCCAAGCGAATGGCTTGTTCGTGGGGAAAAGAACCACCATCTCGCTCTTTCCTTCCTTCTGTGCTATACTTAAAGTAGCGGTGTTGATATTTGTTATTTTTCTTCCTTTAAAATTTCACCTAGTATTAAAGTTGCTATTTAAAATAACGGCGACCTCAAATCTAAAAAGAAAAAGCAAACAACTTTGATAACTTGCATGGAACTATTTGTGAGAATTAGTTTTAAACGAACTTCCTTTATTATATCTCGCTACATAAATTTTCTAATCGAAAATTCTTACATCCACCGATACTTGGGAAGGGTCAACCTATTAAATTGTCTTCAGTATCCCGAAAGAGATTACCCCAGTTGTCGGTAGGGGATACTCCTGATCAACACAACAAAAAACTAATGTGTACAATGACATCATAAACCCATGTAACTAGAGAACTTTTCTTTCAATATTTCTATCACATTTTTAAAACGTATACAATCAAATAAATCAGCGTCAATAAAACAAAAATAAATTTGAAAAATAATACTTCCTCCTATTCTAAATAACAGTCCCATTGTCCATTTCCGTCTATTTACAATAATGTTCCATTGTCCATTTTTGGTAAGTGTTGTGTGGTCCAAATTCAGTTCCATTTTCGTCTATTCACATAACTGTCCCATTATCCGTTTTGTGTGGTCTAAACTCACTTTCTTAATTTTGTGCCATATTCACAATGGGACATTTATCTAGAATAGGAGGGGTATTACCGAAAGTTGAAATCTTAAAAGTGAAGGAAGACACGTGGAAAAATACGGAGTATAAACGGATGCAAACCTATTTATATTCCCCTCTTTATTCATCTCTCTCTCACTTTTCAATTCCGCATCAACACTTTATCTCTCCACCGCACAGCACCGTACACGTCGGAGTGACGTCGCTTTCCGGCGGAATGACGACATCTACTACCAGTGCAGTTTACATTCACGTCATCGAAGACGTCATCGAGAAGGTCCGCGAAGAGTTCGTCTCCGATACCGGTCCCGGTGAAAAAGTCCTCCATGAACTCCAATCTGTACGACGTCGTTTTGTTTCCATAATTCAGTTGGTTAATAGTTTTAATTTAACTTCATTTAATTTAATTTATGCTATGCAATCTGTGTTAATTAATTAGGGTTTTCGGTACTTAAAAGGTTAGGGTTTTGATCAATTAATGGTGAAATTGATGTGATTTCGGTAATGTTTTGGTAATTAGGGTTAGGGTTAGGGTTTATGATTATGATTTAGGTAATTTGGGGGTGAAATTGATGTTAACTTGGTGGATTTGACAGTTATGGGAGCTGAAAATGATGAATGCAGGAGCAGTGTTGCCTCGACATGAGAGACCGATGGTTCAAAAGCCGCCTGTGGTGCCGGGAGTAACTCCGGTGCATGATTTGAATGTTCCGTATGAAGGGACTGAGGAGTATGAAACTCCTACTGCTGAGATGCTTTTTCCTCCAGTGAGTGTTTCAAGCTATGTTAAGACTGAATTACACTTCTTGAGTATTTTTTTTCGATATTTATTATGTATATTTGATTGATTGGTTCGGAACTTGGAATTCTTTTAGATTTGATGTGTTAATGACTTAGTTGTTGCCTTGTTGCACTCTTTTTTGTTAGTATTTTGGGCACGAAGTATTGAATTGATGAGCTTGGTTTGTTATTGTAGACGCCTCTGCAGACCCCGATCCAGACTCCTTTACCCGGAACAGCGGACAGTTCAATGTACAACATTCCTACTGGGCTTTCAGATTATCCAACCCCGAACTCGAATGAAGTCAGTGGTACTCCTAATGTTGATATTAAACCAGAAGCTGGAAGGCCTAGTCTTTATATGGTACTCTTAACTTATAGTTTCTTGCACTTCGGTTGATGGTTGTGTTCATCGTTATGAATTCGTGATCATCTTTTGAATCTGCCGTTTGGGGGATTGAAAACCTTACTACATAGGAAACGTTTCCAAGGAAAACACCCTTCCTCCTTTCCCCCTTCACCTCCCCTTCCCTCCGCGCCCCTTCCCTTTCCTCCTAAGTCCTAATATCCTAGCCAAATAATGCTTTGGTTTGATGTAAGATTTTGCTGAACCTTTCTTTTCCTTGCCAGCCACCACCTTCTCCCTGGATTAATCAGAGGTCTTCTGTTGGTGTCGATGTTAATGTGGGTGAGTTGACGATGAAGAATATCTTTTCAATCCGCTTCTATCCTTATGTCATCTTTCTCTTCCTTTGTTTGGTTATACACCCTTACTAAAATAGCGTACTGTTTCCTTTTTTTTCTTCTTTTTTGGGATAGCTTATGTGGAAAATAGGGAAGAGGGAGACAGAAGATCAGCACAGCAAGGAACTCAGGTATTTTTAAATTTGACGACTATAGTCAAAAACTTTTGAAAGAAACATAATTCTTGTTTCAGGTCTCAGACTATTGCAGTTATGTTTGGTATGAATAACTTATGGATTGCCTTGTAGCGTCTTTTGTTCCTACTTCTAATTTTGTGAGAATTATCCAGGACTTCTTAACTGGACCTTCTGGGAAAAGAAAACGTGACGATGGTCAGCCACAGTATCAGGCGGGTGGATATATACCACAGCAAGATGGAGCTGGAGATGCTGCTCCTGAAATTTTTGAGCTAGAGGTAATGGTCTTATTCACAAGTATAAGTTGGGAAGAACAAAATTTTTGCTCTTGCTTGGAATAAGTCGAAATCTAATTCACAAAACCAAGGCCATTTCTAGAAATAACTTTTGTTTTACTTGAAGATTTGAATTCGTTAGAGGATTCAATACGTCAATGCTTTTCACTGTGACGTACCGGTAACTATGTTTCAGATTGTCCAAAGCAAGACATCTGGAAGAAAAGGGATAGCGAACTTCATAAATGGAAAGGTCACATGTGGCATACAGAAGGGATCTTCTTCTAAGATTCCGCAATTAGATGGGCCAACTCCTGATCCTTATGATGACATTCTCTCTACTCCCAATGTAAGTTAATAGCTCGTAGTTGTTAGCTACTTGTTTTTTTGTTGACAGCTCGCATCTTTGAACATAGTTTTAGTAGTCTTTTATTATGTGCATACTGCTTACTGCATACTCGCAAAAGATTGTTTAGTACGTCTCATTTTCAATTTATCTAATGGTGCTTATATAGTGAGATTTATTTAATGGTGCTTAACTGCTTATATAGTGAGGGCAATTTCTTTTGGAATGGTCATGAATGAATACTTGTCTGCTAGGTTCATTCTGTCCCCCAAAATGGCATGAAATGTATCTTTTAGGATAGATTTTGTCAAGTGGTCAACAGTCAAGGGTAATGTTTGGTTATGGCAGGGCAATAGAGGCAACAAAACGATGAATTTACATATATATTTGTTTCGCGCTCTCAGTTGGACAAAATCAAATATTAGATTTCAGTGATTTGTGTTTCATGGTGCAGATCTACAATTACCAGGGGGCGGTCAATGAAGATTACAATGTGGCGAACACTCCAGCTCCTGGTATGTTGGAGTAATTTTTTACTTCAATGATATCGATTTAACTTGCACGGGTCTGAATCTCATGTTAGCAGCACATTTCAAATTTGCTCAGACATGCAAGCTGGTACCCCTGTCCCCTTGGCTCAAAATGATGTTGGCAATGATGATGATGACGAGCCACCCTTGAATGAAAATGATGATGATGACCTGGATGAAGTCGACGGAGGAGAAGAGCTCAACACAACACATTTGGTTTTGGCGCAGTTTGACAAGGTAAGCAAATGCCTACCTACTCAGTTGCTCAGTAGCGTTCTGGTAGTGTGGGGTCATTTAAGTATTGTTAACTGTTCGGTATCTATTTTATCAATTCTATTTGTCAGGTGACACGTACCAAAAGCCGATGGAAGTGCACCCTCAAGGATGGCATCATGCACATAAACCAGAAGGACATTTTGTTTAACAAGGTGATCAGTTGAATCTTATTCATTCCCGCCTCAAGCGGAATTAGGAGAGAAAAGAGGAAATTGTGTGTTATTGTATTTCTACCCAAGATTCGTTTATGGTGTGTTTGCGTTCTAAAAAATTTCATTGGAAGCTTCCACAGAATTCGTTTACATATTAACACGAGTGGAAGAAAAAAAAAGTAAAGAAAGGCACTTATAACATGAATAAAGCTATTATCTTGGTTTTACAATAAGGTCTCAGAGAATAATTTTGATCTGTTTCTTTTTCTTTATCTCTGCGATGTTTTATTGGGCAGGCATCAGGAGAATTTGACTTCTAACCCCGAGAGTCATCTTCCAGAAAGTTTATGCTGACCGAAGGAAGTATCCCGAGTTGCTTTGGACATCTATTGTTCTTATTTCATTAGGTAGATATGTCAGGGCCATCAACATAATTCACATATGCTGTCATTATTAGTCTGTAAAATCGAGAATTTACCAGATAATCACATTTTTGCAGCTCTTTGTTGTCGATTTTTAGCATCATATTCATGTCTGTGAAGGAGTGTTTAGGTTAAACTTGACCACTTTTCATATCAATTTATGAGGTCAGGAGTCTCCTATGCAGGTAATGTGCTGTTTGTCTTTGACTCTCTGTAGATATCATATGGAACTGTCATTAAGCATATGATGTTTTCCCAAGTACTATTCTTTGTTCAATCTTCATAATGTGAATCAACAATCGACTCCCTGCGTTCCACTCATTTGCTTATCTTTAATTAAAACATCCCTTACAAAGAATAAAAAAGTTAGACAAATGATTGGGGCGGTGGAGTAAGAATCAACGAAATATATGAAGATTATTTCAAGTTCGAGCTTCATCCCACTTTTCGGAGATTGTAGTTTTCATTCCTAGAATTCATACGCGAGTCTTATGTAAACTCGCTTTTACCCATGGATCAAACGATTTTAGTTTTAAATTAATGACAACAAATTGATTACTTTTGTTGTAAGCAAGTCACTTTAAAATCTTTTGGCAGCTTAAATGTAATAAAGCGAAATTTAATTCAAATTCCAAGTGAAGTATTATCAAGTCCATATATTAATCTATGTTAACATCACCGTTTTTTTAATGTGGTTTGTGCTTTGCTATGATTAATAAATAAAAAACTCGAGGTATTTACAGTAAAAAGTTAGAGAAACTAAGGTCATTACAAGCGAAATTTGTAAATTCCCGATTACTCCCTCCAATTTCATTTATTGTTCCCCTTTCTTTTTGATATAAGAAATAAGGGAATCAATTTAGACCACACAATACACAGGACCCCACATCAAATTGATTTTGGACCACACATACTTGTCCAAAAAAGGAAAGAGGGAACAATAAGGAAAATGGTGAAAAGGGAAAGAGGAACAATAAATGAAATTGGAGGGAGTATAATTTTTTCTCTAGCATACACGTTGCCTTTTGTATCGAAGTAATGTTTGGAAATGAGCATTCGATTCTCTTTCAAACACGCTTGTATAAATAACCGAACTAAGTTGAAACATAAACATATGGAGGAGACAAATATAGGTATAATAAAATTCAATTTGCCATTCTCTTGCGTTGAAATTTGTACTAAATGAAAACAGATAAACAATTGTTCAATAAAATGGGATTATAATTGAAAACGTTACATAAATGAGCAGGATGACTACTTTGACCCGACAACTGTAATGGGACACCTATGATAGTATGATTTGTCACAAAATATCAATTTATGAAGCATCACAAGCTTGTAACGGAAAAATGTGACTATTTTATAATAATTGTTATCATTATTTGATAAATAAAAAATTGAGGATAATTACTTTTTTTTTTTTTTTAATCATATATAGTCACAAATCTTGCATCGCAATAGAGACCAACAGTTTCCTATGAGCACAGAACATGCCAAATCAGAATAAACATTCGCTGATACTCAGTCAGCTCTCACGGTTCTTCGAATGCACGCTCAAGGAATCGAGGCAAATTCGAGAAGTCTAACTTTGGGTTCGGGATGAAAGAACCACAGAGAAAACGTTCCATTAAGACAGAAGAACATTAATAAAGCACAATCGATTTTGAAACCCTGCAAAATCATAGCATAAAAACTTTGCTGGTGAATCAGAGTATCAACTGCTCCGAATTAAGTACTAATCCAAGACGATGCATACAACTAGTCTATCGGCCGACTATCAGTATGGAATCAGTGCTGTAAGTTGTTGAAATGGCTTTAGATGGTGAAGCAAACAGAGGGAAGGTTTCATTTCCACGGTTCGAATAAACAGGTCTGGCATCATAAGGAAGTGTCCCAAGCAGATTAGTATCCCCATCCAAAATTTGCATAACCTGTCTCATACTCGGCCTGGCTTCGGGCCTTGGATGAGCACAAACCATGCCTAACTTTAGTACTAGCTCGATTTCTTCGACAATCTGCCCTTCTAATCTAGGGTCAATTACCTCACTAATCGCTCCTCTCTTCCAACAATCATACACCCAATCAACCAGATACTTGTGCCCGTCGCCTTGAGGGGTAGTAGGGCTCCTTGCACTAGCTACTTCAAGGATGAACATCCCAAAAGAGAAAACATCGGTCTTAGTAGTCGCCTTCCCCTTTCTACTAAGCTCGGGAGCAAGATACCCGACTGTCCCAACAACATGGGTGGTTTGAGGGTTTGTACCATGGTCGTACAACCGAGCTAGGCCAAAGTCACCTAGTCGCGCATTCATGCTTAAGTCTAATAAAACATTACTAGACTTAACATCGCGATGAATTACTACTTGCTCCCACTCTTCATGGAGGTATACTAGTGCCGAAGCTACACCCCTTATAATCTTAACCCTCTCGAGCCACGAGAGATTCACTTTTCCCTCGTTGTATAGATATTTGTCGAGACTACCATTTGGCATATAATCATAGACTAAGATTAACTCCCCTTGCCTCCGGCAATATCCTAGGAGTTGTACCAAGTTCCGGTGCCTTAACCTCCCCAAACACCCAATTTCCGCCACAAATTCCCTCATCCCTTGACTCGAACCATGAGACACTTTCTTAATCGCAACTTCGGTTTTGGAAGAAGGTAAAGTCCCTTTATAGACCTTCCCAAATCCTCCATATCCTAAAAGCTCCTTCTCTTTGAAACCTTTGGTTGCTTTGTAGAGATCCTTGTATGAAACTCTTTGAACGCGATATTCCTTCTCCCAATCATCAAAGATTTCCTCATATTTCTTCCTCCATCTCATGTAAAACACCAAACCCACCATTACTAGCACAATTGACACAATAATTAACAAAATTTTCGAGCCTAGGCTTAGTCGCCTTCGCTTACCAAAACGAGGAAGCGAAGGAAGTTTTGACAAAACTAGGCTCGGAGCTTGGCCTACTCCACCTTGTCTAAAGCTCCAACCAAGCACATAATGGCTACTAGCTACTGAACCAGTAGACGAAGCCAAACCAACATACATAGAATCTAAGGCTACTTTGGAAAGATCAATCCGAGATGATAATAGGTTCTTACTAGGCCTAGGGAGACCTAAAGGAGCCATAGCTACCTTAACCTCCATATCTCTATGGTCATAATCAATCCAAATTTGAATCGGCTTAGCACCAATAAGATTTAAGGTTTTATTAATACCTTCAGAGTCGGAGAAATACCCTGCTGAAGCTGACGCATTTGATATGAGGTTGTCGACATCAATCCCGACATGATTGCTGTCAATGTCTCCAAATTCAAAATCCTGGATAGTATCCAACTCAACTGCAAACAAGTGATTCGACGAGTTCCCAATCGTCGATGCGTTAAACAACCCAAAATACTTTCCTGGTGTACCCAGGTGAAAATCCATGGACGGAGAAATGAAAAAGACGATCCCATGGCCGCTTATCACTTGAATTTCAGGAAACATGGCGAAAGCAAAGGTGGTTGAGAAGGAAAAAGATGATGGCGATTTGAAGCTGAGACGGGATGGAAAGAAAGCATGAGCTGTTAGCTGTTTTGAGGTATTGGTAAGCTGTAATAAGCCATTCTGGTGTATTGTGGCCCCGCCGTCAAGCCGAAGCTTGGCTTGCTGGAAGCCATTGAAGGTGAAGTGCTGTAAGTTCTGAGCAAAGGATGTGGATAGAAATGTGCATAAATAAAGCGATATAATAAGGTGGGTGTTAGTGGCCATGGTTGAATAAATGAGAGAAACATGTACACCCTGATATATATGTGGACTGACTGAGAAATGAGATGAATAAAAATAAAAAATAAATAGCAGGTGTTTGTGGAAGTTTTCAGCTTTTGAAAAGGTATACTCCCTCTCGTTTATTTCTTCCACTTCTATTTTGCACAAGAAATAAGGAAATGATTTTAGGCCACACAAAACACTCTATCCCACATACAAATGAATTTGTACCACACAAACCTTTCCAAGAAAAGAAAGAAGGAAGAAAATCCGACTACCATGAAAAAGGAATGAGAGAAGAAATGAGCGACTAGAAGAGAGTATAACAGACGGGTAAAGACCTCTAATAAAATGGGTAGGGGGGACAAGGTGGGGCACCCCCATGTGCTTCCCACTTTATGTCAAATGGGTATTTTGTGAGGCAAATGGTATCCGTCTATATGTATAGACGGATAGTGTCCGTCTATAATGAGAATTTGTGATAACATTATCACATGATATGCTGTTGAATTTTCTTCTGTAAGACTTTAGAGGTAGCAAATCAGTCAACAAAGTGGAAAAGAAAAATCAACAACTAAAGACAACGTTTTTTCTGGTTTTTATTTTTATTTTATTTTTATAAGGAAAAAATGTAGGTCAATCACTCAATCCCCTAGAATAGGATCAACTTTTTTCATCATTTCGGATGATCGAGGAGAATTAAAGCCAATGACTTTCAATCCATTTCGAAGACCACGAATGCCCCAAATTGCCATAAAGTCGGCTTTCTCAACAAGAGTGAAAGCCAATTGTATTTCTTTTCTTATTAAGTGTTCTTTCCTACAAAGTTTGATTGAATTAAAAAAGGAAATAATAAATCCCTGGAAGTCAATTTCCAACAACCCATGACTATGAGCCTCAACTTGCATTTAAAGAGGAAGAATGATAAAATAATAAAACTTTTATAAATAGAAGAACGCAAATTCTACTTTACTACAATCACTAACACCGTGCGACGACACAAGAAATGACTATTTGATGATAAAATAGTAATCACTTTTTATTACTATACAATGACCAGTTTTTAAAAGCGGTCACTTTTTAACATAAAAAATGATCACTATTTTTTATAAAATGATGATTTTTTGTGAAATTATACTATACAACTGTCGTACCCTCGAATTGCTGGAAGAAGAAATGAATAGTACTCGTATATAACCAATAAAACCTTACAAGTATATAACCCATGTAGGGACTAGGGAGTATCTCGCACAAAACGAGCTAACTACGTTACCTACTCGTCTGTAATGAAAAGATCACGAAAACAACATAAGTTCAAGTTGAACAATCAGCTATAATCACCACTTAATGAACAAAGTAAAAGCGCATATGCGAAAGATAGTAACCATAGGATTTACTGGGAACATGAGAACTTACAGCATCAAACAGTACTTGTACTCTACTGCTCCTGCCTTGAAACACATCCAAAGATTATCCGACATAATAGTAGAGATCACTGAAAGTTCCGGACTTTCAGTTAGCTTGCAGAACCCTCCCTTGATTTTCCTCCTCAACTGCAATGTTAAAATATGAATGAGATAAAAGCATCCAGAGTTTTATTTGAAAATTCTACTTATGGTAATGCACATTATTTCATTATCTTTGATAAATACTTTGATTTAGGCCCTAAAAGGGGCTATCATGGTTTTGCGTATCGGCCATGATACTGAAACGTGACAGATATCAAGGTTTTGAAGTTTTGTGTGGCAGGATATGTAGCGATATTGGTCTCTATCATAGTGAAACAGTTGAATTAGGTCGTGACGGCCGATTTCAAGATCAAGTCTGAATTAGGTGAGATATTGGTCGCATTCAAAACTCGTCATGAGTGACACTAGGACATCTCAGCAAAATATATGTTTATGTTCATAAAAATAGCCGAGTCCCTCACTTGGACATAGGTCACGGGTCACGGGTTCAAATCCTGGCAACCTCAAAACTCCTCAAAAACTCGAAGTGGAAACCCAGCAGCACATGGTACGGGGGAGCCGGTGCACAACTAACTACTCTTCAAGCCCGACGGGCATTTGAGTGAGGGAGCGTAATAGGAATATTTATAATAGTTGAGCCTCAACCATCACCTTAAGGTTTTGGTTGAGTTGGTTCATCTATCAATAACAATGTCCTAGTGTCATATCCATGACGAGTTTTGACTGTTGGACACAGATACGTGATGGAATAAGAAGAGCTGGAGTAACTTAGGTTATCACAGTTATTTACCACACTATTTCAAAAAGACAGTTTTGAGTGTCGAATACGGGTACGCTAACATAGGTAATAGGTTATTTCATTATCACAAGTATCTCCAACACTATTTCATAAATTTAATTTTAGCAGCATGAACTGGTAAAAGCTACCGACTGTCTGATTAGTCAGTATGAGGGAACTAAGAGAAAATTGATACCTTCATGAGCATTGATGGAAAGTGGAATGTTCAAGGAAGAATCAGAAGTCTTCAGTGATGAAGAGGTAGACGGCTCCTCGCTCTGAAGCAACAGAGTCACAGCAGTTTTCATTTTCTCGACAACACCCTTTTCAGTTGGACTCCTCCTTGGACTAATCACCTCGGAAATGACTTGAGATAGCGCCCTCTCATCTTCCCCAGGTTCCAGCTTGCATTTAAGGTACTCTGTCATTGAAACCCCTTTGTCCCATTTCCGTGCTTCTCCAGTGCTTTTAGGACTTGATATGGACAATCCTTGGATCTTGGAAGTAGCTTCTGACATTTCTTCACTTATTGCCTTCATTTTTGCACAAATTTTTTGTAAGACGGTTATATTATAACTTATTGTAAGACCACTTTACTCAAAGTTTGAAGTGACACATATATCTCACCAGTGAGTCACTGACCATCTCGCGACTTTTAGTGACTTTTACACTGAAATGATCTCAAGCTAACTTGTAGACCGTCTTACAAGAGACTTACCGTCCCTTTTGTTGGAGATTTCTTCTCTAATTCTTCCATGGTTACCAATACCATAACACTGGGTTACCCGGATTCGCTTAATTGCCTAACGAATCATGATTCGATTCGCATGAATTAAGAAATTCGAATTACATAGAATTATGGTGTTTGGTTATAATTTTATTGAATTATGCTCTATTTTGAGCAAATCGTGTATCCGTATTATGAATTCAAATTGGTCGTATTACAAACCTCGTTAGTCTGGCCGCCCTCAGTTAAAGGTGTCTTCTTGGGATTGTGAGCTGGCTTTTCCGTCTCCTGATCAGCCAGCCTTAAACTATGAGGTGAACTATCTCTCTCCTTGTTGTCATCTGCGGTCTTACTGTCGCTAGAATGCCCCACTTTGTCCCCAGAAACTTTGGTTCCATGTAATACAGGTTCCACTGTCATTTCAGAAAACAGAAGCTTATCTTTCTGCTTATCATCACTCTTTTTCATGATCAGAGCTTCAGATATGATTTCACTTGGACTTGGACTAGGAACTTTTTCTCTATCAAGATTGCGAAAGCTTTTGACTTGACGAGTCTCATCTACTGTCAACTTAGGGATGGAAGAAGTCCCTGCTTCACGGTTGGAGTGGCTTTTAACCAGAGGACGTCCAATGTTGGTTTGCCTTCTTGGAGAAATCGGGTCTAGGTTACCAGGATGAAGGTTGGTAATGTTGCTGGTATTATGATTATCATGGAACATTATTGGGTTAGATACTGGATTATGCCTTTCATTGTCTTTGGAACTCTTGCCTGCATGCTGCGGTTGATGCACTGAAACATTAAAGTGCACTTCCATTAAGTTTGTCTGTGTTACATGCCTAGAACATTTCCCAAACTGTCTCAAGAAATTAGACCGACGTGTTCTGTACAACATTACCCTAATGCCTAAAAAGCTCCTATATATGGCAAGATAAGAAGTCTAATGTACTTTATCCCTGAGATGAAAACACATATACCCTTCCCGAATGACTCAAAACATTGATAGAATAGTATATCCAAAAAAACTTCAGAGGACCCGGCGAGAGGCTGCACAAAACTAAACTCAAAAAATATACCCTTAAATAGAAAGCTTTCAAAGAATGATCCATGTTTCTACAGGACTTACAAATATCGTCTTATGTGAGATCCTTGCATCATGGACATTATGTAGTTCACAGAAAGATACAACCTACAAGCTAGAGTTGGAGGTAAAGTTACGTCATAAGCAATTTGAAACCGACCCACAAAAATACACGAGATACATAGCAATACAAACAAGCCATACATAAGCATTTCTTAAACTTGGATTTCTCCTTCAGCAAAGAGTTTCAGATTAATCAGAAAAGCCACAGAAAGCATTAAAATGATTAAGCTAAATTACGTGGATTTCCATGAGGTTCAGTATCGTCATCAACTTCATAATCTTCCAAGGCAACACCCCATGAAGGTGTGTGATTGGCATCACGTCCATGTTTCTTTCTCGCAATAAAATGTCGCCATTTTTTGGCGCTATCCTTCACTCTAGCAAGAATAGATAGTTTCTTGCCATGGTGCAAGTGGTCCTCTTCATGGTCATGTATCCTTCCTAATCCTGACGAGTCATTCCACGCTGTTGGGTTGTCAGCTGTATCAAACATGTAACTAGAATTTAAGAGAGGTCCAAAATAAGAAGTGAAAATACCTTTACACATAACCAACTTAAAAGAAAAAATACATAAAGAAATAATAATAAGATTAAAATGAATAGTTCCGTTTCAATTGGATTTGTTGTTCCGATGATACCAACTCCGACCATCATTTTGTCACAATGTACACAGGCTACAAATATTTTAAAAGGTGTTGATATGAATATAGTTGATCTGTTACACCAAACTCAGACAAATTTCACATTTGAATTGTACATATATTTTGGAAAATTAATAGTCGATATTGAAATCGCTTGACCACCAAAACTCAACAAGCACATTATAGAGGTAAACACAATTTGCAACATGAATCAACATAAAGAAGAATAAGCAAATCACTCATTGTCAAAAGTCATAACACACAGCAAACAGTAATAATTACTATGAAAAAAAGGTTCCGCAGTTTTGGCTGCTCCTCTCTTTCGTGGCACGCCATCCAATGCCATGTTCGGAGTAGTAACCTATGAAAATTTTTATATCCTTGGGTTAATATGTTAGTATTCAAGAGTTACATTAATGAATTGCTAGATGTTCTTACAGGGACAGTAAATCAGACCCAAGTGAGTTTTAGAAACATAAGGCAGAAAATGTGGAAGCATTCTGTTTTCATCTGCCAGATGGAAGGCCAAGAATGATAAATATCAGATAACCATACTTTTAATAATCATCTTCCTTAACATCAGCATTAAGAAGTGGAAGAAAAACTTCTTTCTTTTTGTTCCCAGTCTCTTTATTTTCCCTTTGTACTATTTTTAGCATTCCCTTTAACTAACAAAATACCTTGTGGATCATACTCATACTTAAAAACCGACTATCTCGTAGAGACGATCTCATTTTAATATAATGTCGGACACTGAGACCAACACATTTAGATATAAACCCTACCCATATAATATACCCATTAATCCACCAATAAACAACGAAAAAACTACCTCAGTCTTACTGTAGAGGCCGTTAGTTTGATGGGCAGTCCAAGTGGCTAGCCCTTTCATCAACCATATCTTTACCCCTGAATACACTGTTTGGTATAGACTGAAGTCATGGATCAGTTCTCAAACCAGGAGTCCAAGGATCGCGCAACTACGAACGTGTTTTGTTCCTCCTTCATTATTTCTCACCAATTCTTTCACTCAACCCAACTATATCCAGCCCTTTTTCCTGCTGTCCTGTGATCCATGAGCTTCCATACCCCTTCTGCTTCAGCCCAACACCCTCGTATGGCCAATGAATTTGATAGAAGAACACAAGTTGCAAAATCATTGGGGTATTGCTCCAAAAGCCTTTGTGACGCCCATTCTCCAACTTCAAGGTTTCCATACAATTTACAAGCACTGAGAAGAGATTTGTAGATTGAAGGTCTTGGCACAAACGGCATACTTCTGACGAAGGCTTCGGCCTCGTATATATACCCAGCTCGACCAAACATGTCAATCATAGAAGTATAGAGATCCATACTAATGGGATTACCAGAGAATTCCATGATATCATGTCGTGTTCTTTCATCGTAAAGAACAGATTTTTAGCATCATTGATTAGACCGCATCTTCCATACATGGAAACAAGCCCATTTTGAACATGTAGATTGATCCTGGAACCAATCTTAAAAGCAAGAGCATGGAGTTGCTTGCCAAATTCAAGGCGTGAAACCATTCCTATCGTTCTCAAAATGCTCGTCAGTGTCATGAAATTACAGGCTACACCAGAGCGTATCATACTTCGGAAACATTCAAAAGTCTTCTCATTGTGTTCTAGATGTGAGAAACCGGCAATAATGGCATTCCATGAAACTTGATCCCGTTTCTTAATACATGAGCAAAGTCTCTCAAAGTCGTCCAGTCTACATTTACACTCTGCATATACACTCACAAGACTAATTTGAATATACTCGCAGAACTCTAAACCCTCGCATATAATGTGACCGTGAATCTGCTTACAATGATCAAGATGAACTTTCCCAGAAAATGAGCTTAATAAATTGTTGAAAGTCACAAGATTGGGCCTTTCACCCAAACGCTCCATCTCCCTAAACATATTCATCGCTTCATAAGGTAATCCATTTCGTGGATAGGCAGCAATCATGGTGGTCCATGTAACACCATTCCTCTCCTGCATTCCGTCAAAAACCCGCCTCGCCTCTTCCAAACCCCAGCATTTCGTATACATATCAATCAGACCAGTAGCCACCACCAGATTCGACGAGACCCCATTCTTCAAACATAACCCATGAAGCTGAACACCAACCGCACCACCATCATCCAACCGCGTGCACCCGACCAAAGCAAACGAAACACTAAACGCAGTGATCGAAACCCCTTCTCTTAGCATACCCACAAACAACTCAATCCCACGTTCCGCCATCTCAGCCATCAAACACCCAGAAATCAATGAGTTCCAAGTCACAACATTTCTTTCAAGCATTTCATCAAACACCTGATGTGCACACCCGATAAGTCCACATTTCCCATATAGATCAACAAGGGCACTGCAAACATAAACATTCGACAATAACCCCACTTTAACCACAGTGGAATGAAGCCCAAAACTCGTATCGAAAAGCCGGGATTTTGAGCATAAAGATATGATTTTGTTGATAATATGAGGTGATCTATCATATTGTATCTCACTTAAGAGGTCTAAAACAAGAATTTTAGGGTCGTAGCATACGTTAGAAAAACCGTTATTATTATAAGCATTTAAAAGAGGATTAGAGGTTGAATATTTACAAGAGAAGGTTAAACCGCGGGATAATTTGCAAACCGTTGAATTTAAAAGTTCTGACAGTGATCGAAGTGATAACGAAGTGGTCATAGTTGTCCGTTGACTATTTTTCTGGTCCAGAATAGTAAGTCATGAGGTACTGTTCAAGCCCAATTTTAAGAGTAATATGGGCCTGCAAGAGGATTTTGATGCCGTATCGGTATCGCCAATCTGTTAGTTTTGTGTATGATCGTTGCATGGATTTAATACGCCTTTTATAGCAGAATTGAATAAAGATGAAAATGAGATAAGGTTGTGAGATGTCTTGATTTAAGATGGAACAAGATCGTCTAAAGAAAGTTATAATCGGTAATTGCTACTCGTATTATTAAATGAGGGAACATCTTACTCAGAGGGTATGAGTAAGACTATCATACTTTTGTATGCACTGAAGTAAAATGAATGCAATTGAGCTGAATGAAGTTAAATTAAGAGTTAATTTGAGTAGAGTCTTGCCGAATTTAATGAAATGAACTAAACTTAACGAAGCTTAGCTTAACTGAAATGAGCTGAAATTTAGCCGGAAAGAATAATATGGGCCTGCAAGAGGATTTTGATGGCCGATCTGTTAGTTTTGTGTATGATGGTTGTATGGATTTAATATGTCTCTCATAGCCGAATTGAATAAAGATGAAAATGAGATAAGGTTGTAAGATGTCTTGATTTAAGATGGAACAAGATCGTCTAAAGAAAGTTATAATCGGTAATTGCTACTCATATTATTAAATGAGGGAACATCTTACTCAGAGGGTCTGACTAAGACTATCATACTTTTGTATGCACTGAAATAAAATGAATACAATTGAGCTGAATGAAGTTAAACTAAGAGTTAATTTGAGTAGAGTCTTGCCGAATTGAATAAAATGAACTAAACTTAACTTAACGAAGCTTAGGGCATTAGCAATAGAGGTTTGTCAACGGGTTTGTGCGATGACATGTCCTCTATTTTTCAGGTTTGTCAACAAACCTTCTATTGCTAGGCATGGGTGTTGAGGTTTGTTGTTGGGAATGGTTACTAGGTAGTATACGGGTTTGTAGAAAGAGAGTGTGAGAGGAGGAATAATATGTGTGGGCCACCTTATGAACCTTGAAAAGGTTTATCTATTGTTGACAAGAGGTTTGTTGTAGAAAGGTTTGTATTTTTGATGATTTATCACTTGACAAACCTCAAAATGGGTTCATCTATTGCTAATGCCCTTAGCTGAACTGAAATGAGCTAAAATTTAGCCGGAAAGAATAAAGCAGTCTTTTTTAAATCTTTATGGTAAATTTCCAAGTACAAATGTTATTTTCCTTTTGGGAACGGGTGATTAATGATACATAGCCAATTTTTGTTAGGTTTGATCATGATAGGGGGGGGACCGAAAAACAATGACTCCTGGAGGCGACCCAATATCGGTTTTACTCTTGATCGTGAAACTAGTAGTTGCGTCATGATCTCAATTGGAAGTTGTAATGGTATAAATCTTTTAATACAAAATAGAAAGTAGAACCACCAAGTTAATCAGTTGCAGGAATCAACTGTCAATTAGTTGAGACTGCTTGACCTACTCGGCTACTCGTACCATGGTTCAAATTCCGCAAGCACAAAACAATCAGTTGAATGAATAAGAGCCAAGACACAACACAATTTACCACTGCCTTATAAAGCTAGGTGCTTTATGTGTTGCAAACCCATTAGCAACCAATATTACCATCCTTACAACTTATTTATTACCGAGTATATAAGAAAAGAAGAATTAACAGAATATCAGAGTAGGAAAACGAACTTATATAAGTACCCCCATCGATAGATATATGGTCTTGCCTTTGATAATGACTAGCCATATCGTCTAATTTTTCGTGTGAGTACTATAACTGAGGTTCTTCTACAACCCCTTAGGCATACTTGCACAGTTGTATCTCCGCTGCAGGTTAGCAGCTTACATCTCCAACAATGTCATACCTACAATGAGATGTAATATCTCAATCAGTACATCTCCTGGAAGGCGGTTTCCCAGCACCGTAAAAAACCACCCATTAAATGATATAAATTGTAGTCACCATTACTAAATATACTCCGATGAAAAAATATACTCCTATAGTTTTATAATAAAGCTATAAGGCGGCTTTACCAAAGAATTTGTGTATCTCAGTAAATATTGGCAGTTTTATTTTATGTGAAGATGACAAGCTAAGTATGTAAGAAGACCAAGAGGACTTACATGAACGAAGTTATACTTCATCCCTTATGGTACAGGGCATTGTTCTATGTTCCAGATCTCCTTTGCATATTGAGCAATCGTCCTGTCGCTGCTGAATTTGCCACTCCCAGCAGTGCTTAGTATAGACATCTTGAGCCACTTCTTTTTATCCCTGCAAACCAATCTAATATATTAGCAAATCTGTTCGCAGGCAGATCGGACTTGAGAGTTTCAAGATGCACCCTACAAGTGGTGTCGTAAATGAGGGGAAAATGGCGATTCAGTGTCTCAAAATTGTAACTAAATAGTAAATACAGTGGTTAATGAATCTTACTTGTACGCTTCATCAACTTTAGCCTGCATATCAATGTAACTTGGAAAATCATGACCAACCAGGAAATAATCCCCACGGCCATAGCCAGAATTGCCTTCAAGAGAGTCCAGAAGAGGTTCATAATCATAGCTTCCAAATGCTCCAGATCTTATGAATTGTTTAGCCTCCTCATAACGTGGATCCGGTTTAAACTGCACCGTCAATATCAAATTTACATTTAGTGAAAAAAAGAGTCGGGTCAAGTATTTTGAATTAACATATGAACAAAATATAAGTGGGACTGACTCAAAAAAAAAAAATGTAAAAGTGCAGGAAACTCTATGATCAGACTAATGAGCAATGTGTGTTTTTATTTTCATGCACTCATTTCCGAAGAATGAATGTCCGATGTCTCGCACTGATGTTATAACCAAAGCTCAAAGATAAACCCAGCCAAAAACTCTTCCGGAAGTGAGTTTTATTCAAGTCATACTCTATGGTAGAACTGCACTCCTATACAGAATTTTTTTGCAACCGGCATTTACAGGGTATTTGGATAAATAACATGCAATTATACAACAATGCTTATGCAATTTTGTCAAGTAAAGGTGTTAAACATGAGACTATACCAGTCCATTCTCTCTATCCTTGCGGAGTTGTGGTACTTGATCTGCGGTGGCACCAAACAGGAAGAAATTATCCTCCCCGATTTCCTCCCTGATTTCAACATTAGCCCCATCCAGTGTTCCTATTATAAGGCATCCATTAAGGGCAAACTTCATGTTACTAGTTCCACTGGCTTCCATGCCAGCAGTGCTGATATGCTGTGATAACTCACTTCCGGGAATAAGCATCTCGGCCACAGAGACATTGTAGTTTGGAACAAATACAACCTGAATGGTTCCCAAAATAAGAATAAAAGTGAAATCACTGAGAGAGCACTGAAACGTAGAAAAACGTAGAAAAGCATTTAGAACTCAAGAATCAAAATCCTACTTTTCCTGAATTATTACTTGTCTTGCATTTTCATTATCCTAAGCTTGACTATAACGCGATAAGAACAAGGGGAGGGGTCCACCTTAAAGATCTTAATTCCAATGGAACACATTTAAACACCTCTCTGAATTAATTTTGGCTCTACTTATACAATAGTTCTTTTACATTTTCAAGTAGCTACTTGTCTTCCAAAAAGCATGAAAGGCGAAACTAATTTGATTTGCATATACTACTTCAAGCATTTTATTAAACATAATCCATGTTAAAATGATCAATAATTCCTAAATGTTATGCAATCAATGTTAATTTAAGAAAGAATGTACTACAAAGAATTCATGCTATAGAACATGATACAAATTGAGATCCTTTACATGATTTTCCAAAGCGGTAAAAGATTGAATGTTAATACCTTGAGATAATTGTTGACTTCCGGATCAGTGTTAACAACAGACCCAACATCATTAACCAATTTCACAATTCTTTTGGCATTTGTATATGTCGCAAAAGCCTTTCCACCGATCATGATAGTCCTAGGTGTTGTTTTACTCCTCTCCTCTGGCTTCATCTCCTGTTAAAGCAATTTTATGTCATAGCACGCTAGAGCATATGCTTAACTCTGATAATAGTTACTTGGTTAGTTCAAACTTTCAAGTGTAACTGGCAAATGGTAAGTTTTTGAGTGAAGCGTGGTAAACATTGTCCCGGCTACATTAACTCTCTATGTGAAAGAAAAAGATTGGGGTTTGATTGTTCATCGTTGATATGATATGATATGATATGAACCATTTTTAGATTAGAAAAAGGTGTTGAAGACTTAATTACAAGAATTAAACTTTTTACTGTCTAAGAAAGAAGAAGACTCCATACCTTCAATTTCTTGTACCGGTAAACTGCACCCAGAATGTTTAGAAGCTGCCTTTTGTATTCATGAATTCTCTTGACTTGTATGTCGAAAAGGCTATTAGGATCAATGCTTACGCCTGTCACTTGAAGTATGTATTGCGCTAAACGCTGTTTGTTCGCCATTTTAGCAGAACTCCACTCTGCTTGGAGGTCTTCATCATCAGCAAACTATTAACCAATATAAGTACTTTTAGGGTAAAAATTTTTATGCAGTTAAGGTTGGTATAAGCAACACAATTTAGCTATTATTAAACAAAACAAAAACAGTTTAGCTGTGCTTACTTTGCGTAAATTAACCAGCAGATCAAGATTGGTAATCCACTCATCTGTTTTCAGCCATTTTGTGATAATGTCACTGAGCTCTGGACTGCAAAACTTGAGCCAGCGGCGAGGAGTAATACCATTGGTCTTGTTCTGAAACTTGGTGGGCCATATAGAGACATAATCAGCAAACAACTCCGCCTTTAAGATGTCACTGTGTAGCTGAGCGACACCATTTACCTGCAGAGATTGGACGTAAACAGTAGAAAGATTAAAAATCATAAAAATATAGTGGAAACCTTTTCCCCTTGATGTTTGTTATATTTGCATAAAACAAAGCTCACCGTGTGAGCAGACACCACACATAAATTTGCCATGCGTACTACAGGCTTCTGGGGATTATCATCCAAGATACACAAAGAATTGACTTTGTCTTCTAGATCAGGTCGTGTTGAACGTATCATCTCCACAAACTGCAAAGAAAAAATAGAGTTCAATATATTGCAGACCTTTTCCACAAAATTGCAAAAACATGAATAAATTTCAGCTATAAGCAGACCTACCCGCTTGTCAATTTCGGCTATAATTTCCATATGACGCGGGAGAAGCTTCCACATTACAGATTGAGACCACTTCTCCAAAGCTTCAGGCAGAACAGTGTGGTTTGTGTATGCAATTGCCCTGTTTTTAGTCACACACTTGTCAGTTGTCATCATGGAACACTTAATTTAGATATAGGGAAATCAACCCGAGTAAGCTACACCTACCTGGTTGTTACACCCCAAGCTTCATCCCAGCCAAGACTCTCATCATCCATGAGCAAACGCATAAGTTCTGGAATCGCGAGAGTGGGGTGAGTATCATTAAGTTGAACAGCTACTTTGCTAGGAAATTCAGACCATGACCTTGGTCCTTCTCCATCTTTCCTCTCTTTGAATCTGCTAATGATATCCTGCAATACGTGAAGCAAGCTTGTTAGACTGACAACATGACAAACAATCTATATGTACTCTCCATCTCATGCGTGGTGACGATGGTGTAGAAATTAACAAGAACAGTTCATAAGTATGACTTTTTATTAGTAATTTAGTCCATTGTTTATTATTTCTTACATAAGACCTCCTAACTCATGCACATGAACCACAAGAAGAGACGGCATCAGAGACTAAGAGTGACAGTGCAGCATCTCTATACTCTGCTAATGTTCCTCAAACTCGGATAGAAGTGTCCAATTAGGGTGTGTGTTGTCCAACTAGAGCAAACTAGGCTATTTAATAAAAAGTTCCGTGTTCTTGGCTCAAAATGAAGTGCCCAAATGTTATTATACCTATCTCAATGTTTACTGTTGTGTGTCGCACTGTCGCACATGGGTATGCAAAGTAATATGAATAGTTGGAGTGACCTAGATAAAGTGATATCAAACAAAGTTTCAGATAAAAACCCTGCTTTCAGTTCATAGCTTTCGAAATATACTCTTCCTTGAAAATGTATGACAGTACGAACTCTATTTATTCTGGAACGTAACAGAGTAACGGATAATTACCCAAATTTACAAAGTCCAATGATTTTTGTTTATAAATATTTCCACTCCATGTCGTTCCCCTAAGGTTACAATTATCTATGGTGGTGACAAATCAAAGGCAGTAACACATTAGCATGAACAAATCAACGAGGAAAGAAGGGGTAACCTGTAGTGAAGCACTGCATAAAAAGAATTGCTGCTTGAGACGCAACAGCTTTCCACCTTCTGTAGCATCTCCTGGATACAAAACGGCACAGATCTGGAAGTAGACAAAAAAGAAATATTAAAGAAACATGTAGATCAGTCCAACTATCTCAAAGTAAGTAAATCTTGATGCTCACTTGCTGAGCTCTGGAATGGAGTTGCAGAGAAGATTCATATTGCCCATCGTTAAACTGGAAAAGATCAAAGTCCGCAGCAGAAGCTTTTGCTTCCCAAAGGCGAAGACTTATAGTGTTCTTGGTCTTGTATCCTGGGATAGGGACATCATAGGCCAGAGCTTGAAAAACCTCGCCATCTACCCATTTCCGCCTGAGATACACATAAAAAAATGCTCAAGCTGTAGAGGGATATGTAGGTCACATTTAAGTATCAAAGCACTCCATTTGCTGATGATGTGATAGACTAGTAAATCTTTATAAGGAATACTTACGATCCATCAGGATTGACCTCAACATGACCGAAAAATCTCACAGGATATACAACATCATGCCTGACAATTTCCCAAGGACTGAACTTCTGTGGAATTTCAAAAGATTCTATGTAAGTCTAACGGAAGAAATGTGAAAATATGTAAGTAATAGGGCTCCTTAAAATAGTTCCATATTAATTAATATGCAGGAAGGCAAAATTAGCTAATACCTCAAGCCAATCTTCAGCAAGTTCTTGTTGGCCCTCTTTGGTAATTATCTGCTTGAAAAGACCATGTCTGTATCTCAAACCATATCCCCATGCTGGGAGATTCAGTGTAGCCATGGAATCCAGAAAGCACGATGCAAGCCTCCCTAAGCCACCATTTCCAAGAGCTGCATCTTTTTCCTACAACAATTGTATTGACACCAACTCAGCAATTCAGCATGTGCGGTTGACAACTACCAATTACACAAATCATCATACAACACATTAATAGACCATATTCTCCTTAGTATTATTAGGAGTAATGCCGGCACCATAACGCACACAGACAAGTAGACAACAGCTAGAAAGCGATGAGCCAAGTGTCCGAGACTTGGCATTTTACAGGTTTCAGGAGTACAACAACAATGTTACGTAGTTTCTCAAGGGCCAAGGTGAAGGGCAAGGGGGTGTGAGATATGGGCACCGTTAGCCTTACCCTTGTATTAAGAGTACACAGAGATTGTATCTTGCTTATACCCAAAAATAAAAACTACGTCAAAAATTGCACCAATGACTGTTACTACACCGTAAAAAGAAGCGCCACCAGTTCAGTGAGCCATTATTATTGAGATTATCATACTAAAGAATAACGGGTTTTAGCCCTATTGAAAACGGAAACATTTGATCACAAGTGAAATGGAAATAGAGTCTACAGAAACGAGGTAACTGCTCTTGGCAAGAATCTTTAATCATAATGAAATCTGTTAAAAAAAAAAGTCATACCTGTTCGACAATCTCCTCAAGCTGATGGCCAAGCTTATTCAACGCATCAGCATAAGCATCTTGAATGTTCAAGTTCCCAATAGCATTTGTCAGAGCTCGTCCTTGCAGATACTCCATAGACAAGTAGTATGTCTGTTTTGGATCAGTCTTGTGAAAGTGAGCATAGGTCTCGTTCCATTGCTGCAACAAAATGATTCAAATAATATACAGACAATTAGTTAGCCTATTATATGTCTTGACAATTCCCTACAGCAAAGGCTGCAAAGCCTAATAAACGCTAACCCTTCATCTTATCAAGAGAGAGTAGTGTAAAAACAAGTCAACAAATAAAGAATCAAGAAATCACAACCTATGCGATATTGAACTCGCAAAAATATTCACATCACGACATACCAATATACCATGAAATTAAGTCTTTCTAAGGACACATAAGGCAAAATATAGGCGCATAAGGCACTGTACTTCATATATGCTAGGAACAATCCTAAATGCCAACTAGTTAATATAACTTCTACCTGCTGACAATAAAAGGTAACAAGATTCCATGATTGTTGGAATCGGTACCTGAGTTAGACGATCACGAACACTCTCAGCAGTGGCATAGAACGCCTGCTCAGGCTCAAACTTCAAAGGGGAAAAATGAGGGGTGAATTTGGCATGATAGTTGATATTGGACGCTATCTCAGTTGGTTCTTCGGACAGTGGATGTGCCTCAGCTGGAATTTTTGAAGCAATTCCATGCTTCTGTACACCATTCACCGTCTTCTCAGTTCCCATTGACAGCAGTCAAAAGCTCTTTTAATCTATATATATAAACCAAAAAACACCAAACATGTTATCAAAGATCAAACAACCATTCTAACAATAATACTCAAGCAATAACAGTAAACCTTCAAAATTTCCAGTCAATTTTGCTATTTCAGCCACAAAACACTAGCATGTCAGTCTCAATGGCACACTCATAAAATAGACAAAAAATTTAAACCTCGTATTATGATATGTTTACCCACATATGAGTGTCCCAAAACGAGCGTGTTGACCACTATAACCCAAAGTCTACTTCTTTTGTACTCCAGGCATATAGGGTAGATTGTCTCTCCTGCTAGACCCGTATATAATGGAATCTCATCTTAGTCTATCAACATAAACAATATAAAGCTTTATTTTTTTAGCTTAATGACAAAAATTGGCAGCCACAAACTAAAACTTATCATACACAAATCAAAACAAAAACAATACTCCATTACTCCGTATAACTCGAGCACACACATACGGTCTTATCATAAGACGGACAGACGGTCACAAGCAAGACTTGCTGTAATTAACACAAATACTTACTTGTGATGGTCACAAGTTATGACGGCACTCACAATCGATTGCAATGCAATGTCAATCAAAAGCCCCAAAATTAAACCTCAATTCTGTCTAAAACTGATCTCAGTAACAAAAATTTACTATTTGATTGAATTTACACACTTCTTCACAAGACTCACAAGCCATGAGGGTGGTACTTAACGACCTTGTGTTCAAATCCCATCATCATCATATTCGCCCTCGTGGCTCCCATTAAACAAAAAAAAAGAAGGAAAATTCAACATTATGCAATACACACATTGCATAATAACAGAATCTCCCAATTTCAGTTAAATCAAATAGAAATCGAGGAAAGCACAAACACAATAATAAATCAAGCAGAAAAATATATGAACTTAATTATGAGCAGTAGAATTTTATGGAAGAAAATTCCTCAAAAAAAACTAAAATGAACTTTAACCACTTAACAAGCAACCATGCAGCATAATACAAAATCTTGTTTAAGCCAAGATCGTATGGACTAATAAAAAGTTTTTAAGATTAAAACGGATATATCCGTTTCATTGGAGCACAAAATCCATGAACTAAAATAAGCAGGAAATTAGTGAGAGTAACTAAAGAGAAAAGTATCATACTTTTTTGGAATATGAAATGGAAGTAGAACTGAGAGAAGATCTCCAGCACTTAATATAGTAATAATGATAATTGATAATACTATAACAGCATAAATAAAAATGGACCGTTAAAAATTATTTGCATTATAGGATTTGTGAAAAAATATAAAATTAGCAAAGATATTTAGTGATTACGACAGAAAAAGAGGAGAGTGAGAGAAAAAGAATATGCGAGATGAAAGGAAAAAAGACGAAAAATGATTGTATAAAGCATACAAATTCAATACATACTCCTACTGTTCTACGGAGCATAAGGTGTCGTTTGGTTGTCATAGCAGAATTAATCTCTCGTTAATTTCAAAAACACAAAGACTTTTGGTTGACATGTAAGAATTGAATGGACACAGAAATTTCAAACTACCCAGGGGGAGCTAGCCCAGCTAGGTAATCAAACTCCTCCACCCCTGGAGCTAGGTAATCAAACTCCTCCATTACGGAGGAGTTTGCAATTCCTAGAAAATGTAAATCATGGGATTTTGGGTAACTAAACATCTCTATTTTTTCCAATTCATAGGATTTTTGAATTCCTCCACATTTCTAATGGCAACCAAACGATGCCTAAATAAGTCTCTCTTAAGAAGAATCATTGTCAAGATTAAAACGGGATTAAATACATGTCACTTGCATTAAAGACAATTTTTTTGCTAATATCTAAGCATTTTGTTTTTGTCTTAACTATGAAAATGGTAGTTATTTGACCCGTCTTAAACTATAAAATTGATTTTTCAAGTGAGATTTTTAGTTCACCTTAAGGAATGTCATTTAAATTAAGAATGGATACTCACTATTTTACCATAATATACTTACTGCATGTTGAATTATTTAAGTTATATCGCTTACTCAAAGGTAAATGGGAGTGGAATCGATGTGGTTTAATCGAGTTTAAAAGAGCTAATTTTAAGCTCAAACTTGCCCCAAAGTTTTTGGATTTGAACTTTGGAAGACCAACAAATTAAAGGGTAACTGGAATCAAATTTATGTCCTTCGTGCGCATAACACAAAAAAAGAGAATTAAAGAATTAAGCTTCCCTTTGTTTTAAGAATGTGTTAAGAGAATTAAAGAATCAAATTGGGTTTAGGCACTATTTGTTTTTTTTTTTTTTGGTGCTAGGCACTATTTGTTGTTTAAACAGTCCTAATGGCTCTCATAAGTCATAAGTCATACCCGACTAAAATAAAGTAGAAAATAAAAAGTGGTTGTAAAATGTTTTTTAAATTAAGACAGTTTTAAACAAGACCAAACCAGTTACACAAAATCTCATTTGTGACGGCACGTATCCGTCACTTTGGAGTGACGGATACCAATTTTCCTCACAAATGACCCAAATAGAGGAGAGAGGGAAGCACATGGGGGTGTCCCCACCTTGTCCCCCCTATTCGTTTTGTGAGTGGCATTATCTGTCACTTGCTCCGACCCGTCTTCAGCAAGACTAATTGAACCAGTTAACAAAATCTCATTGTACATTGTCCTTTCAAAAAGACCTCTCACAACTCTCTTCCGATTAAAATAAGAGCAGGCCGGAGAGAGGCTAGTACCACCTACAAGAGTACTATTCTACCAAAGTATGGGAAATGTTGAAATTGATGATGAGATGATATCTTTTGGAGTACACGTGGCAGCTTTAGAAGGGCACGCCTTACGATATTTTAGCTTATCTTGTGGATCCCAAAACAATTAATGGAAGAGGTGTACTGTACCCTGTATAGATTCAGCTGATTCTCGTCTTCTTCCTTCAACTTGGAAAATTGACAATTTTATGACAAACTCACGCAAAATACATGCAACTCTCAAGTCTCAGCCATCAACAATCAAGATGCTTTTTTACCGGTAGACTTGTGAAAAGATTCTGCAATATCAATAACAATAATCAAATTCGACACATTTTATATTCCGTTTTGAGTCAAGTAAATCTATATAGAACGCAAAATTTACCATCATGGATTGAAAATTCGTAGCAAAAGTTGGGATCGCAACTCGAAACCTCCAATTAAACTGGTGAGCATCATGTCGAGTCAAATGTCCATGGATGCTGCCCCGGATAATCAGTGTATGCCACTGTACTATCAATAATTTCTTAAATACAATTATCAATAATTTATGGCACAAAATACAGGAAAAATGATCAACTAAAAACGTAAAAAAGTCGAATAGAGTTGATTACAACAACTGCCAACATCTTGCCTGAGCTATTGTGAGAATGAAGGCAAAGACTCAGAGTAACTCAAAAGTTCACATTAAACATCATCAATGTGGGGATGACATGTGCATCCACATAACAAAGGAAAAAGATTGTTACCGAAGGCGTCTTACCCTAGTGGTTAAGACCGAGGTATTATGACAATAGGTCACGTGTTTGAATCCCCTTCTCCCTTATATTGTTCTGGCTTTATGACTCATTTGACACCAGAAAAAATCGATTAGTCTTAAAAGTGAAGTTTTGAATTCTATTTATAGTTCTGCGTTTGTTGAAGTTTAAAAGCATAAAAAAGGGAGTAAAAGAGAGGAATAAAACTGACAGATAGAGAGGTGCGGAACATGAACCTCAAAGTTGTCCTGACTCCTGATATTACCAGGCCAGGCTCTATAAGGCTCTCGCTTAGCAAGGGAACAAAATGAGGTACATCGGAAATTCTTTGTAACTTCTGTGCCTACTATGCTTCAATGCAATCCTTCATGGACGGTCAGGAGTCAAGACAGTCGAAATGCCGCAATAAACTCCCGGGAAAGTTCTAGAATCTTCTCGGTTCATTGCTAGGTTACTGGCAATCTGGCATGCGGGTATGCCTTCTCTTGGTTTATTCAAGGTGCCTGCATAAACGTGATGATTAGTTATCTTTTGATCACATTTTGTTCAAAAATTAAAAAAAAAAACAAATTCCTCGTCTAGTTTCGAGAAAATGTAGGAACGTGTCAAATCTACATAAGCATGTGAGCGTAAAACTGTGAGGTCTTGAAACGGTCTCATGTGACAGTTGGGTAACATTAGACTTACAGAGAACTAAGAGAAGAGCAAGAGCTTATGCTGAGAATGTGTGTTTACTCCATTAGTGATACGAGTCATATCACTCATGAGTATATAGGTCTCATGTATATTGTCATGTGAAGCATGTTCCGAACTAATAATTGTCATGTGAAGCAATGATATTAAACTTCCAGAATGAATGCAAATTTATCACTGAAGAATTCTGAAAACAGGACTGAACACATTCTGATACCAGCACTGAACACAGCATTCACTCATCTAGTTAAATGGAGAAAGTATACATGGGACAATATAAAGTAAAGGAGTCGGTAAAACGTTCTTACTTGTGAGACCAACCCACTAAATATATACGAGTAATTAACACGACCCATAAATGAACATTAATATGATACAGAGATGAGAGTAGATATCACAGATTCACAGCATATAAATGATATAGTTTTACTTAATCTTTACTCAACCCTCTCTTTTCTTCACACAGCTGAATATAAACAACTAACATGATGTACCAATTTGCAAGTTTTGTTAGTTAGGGAGGTTGAAAAGAACATACCATCAATAACTACGGAGTATGGCTGCATGAGCTCGATCAATTGCAATGTCCTATCTTTCAACAAACTCGAGCCCAAAATTCTTGATTACCTGCATTGCATTTTATATTTGGTAAACGTCTTTGAAGTGACAGTCTTATCAATCAAAATTACTTCATTCCAAATTCAACGTATTCATTTGACGTTAGTGGCCAACCAATGTCATGACTATCAAATTTTCCAAATATGTGCAGAGAACTAGAGACACCATGTAAAATTTGCAGGTTTGATTTATCAAAATACTACTTTCACATTAAAAAATTTAGATAGTGGTGACCACTATTTATTATGAGAATACATAGGTCAAAGTCAGCATTATTTGACCACCAAAGTCAAATGAGAATGATATGAACGGGATGTAGGGAGTAATTTTACTCGTTTAAGATGCAGGACTCCCCTTCCGGAAAGGCATCTGCCGACTTGGACGCAAAAGCTGTAAAAGCTAAAAAACAACAGTGATTTTCCTTAAAGCAGCTTCAAGTGTATGAAGAAAATACCTGTTTTTCTGAAGGCTCAAAGCTTTTCTATCAGCATGAACAAGTTGAAGTCTCCAGCTTGTTGGATAAGACGTAATAGGATGCATTCAGTTCAGAGTGTGTCAAAATAAGAAGACCTAATCAGCGATAATTAGAAGTCCGTTTCACCCAGGAGCGAATTCAGTGCACAATATGTTTAGCAACCAAGATAAGAAGAATCAATCAACCATAATTTAAAAGTCCATTTAAGCCACGAGAGACAGCTATAGCAGGTGTATTCTTAAGTCGAAGATATTCTAAGATGTATGTGCATCACACACTCTTTTACCTGCAAGGAAATGTTTGTTACACATTTCCGATTTTCCGCGGGCCACATTACTAGCAGACCATATCAAGCTGACCCAAAAATCCAACACATACAAAAGTCTCTTTGTTGACGGTCCTCTTTGCGTCCAAAAATTACAGTCAAAAAGGTTTGAAAATTTCCTAGAACACAATTGTTTCCTATACATGTACTACATTTTAATATTTACAGCCTATAAACGCACTTGTAATATTTCTATGATATGATGAGAAAAATTGTGAGAGATCCAATTTCTTCGTCCCTCCAACTCTCTCTGCCACTTACATTTCCAACGTACGCCATAATATCTACACCTAGCTGGCAACAAGGCTACTAATCGGCTTCAGGAATCTGCAAATCAAATATGTACGAAACTGTGAAAAAAAAAGGTGAACCTAAGGAATGAGCGAAATGCATAGCTTAACCATTTTTTGTTAATAAGGTTCACATGATGATAAATAAAACTTTAGGGGGTGTGTTTGGATAGCAAAAGTGGGGGAAAAGGGAGGGAAGGGAAGGGGAGGAGGGAATGGGGGAGGTGATTTTCCCTCCAAATCTTTCCTATGTTGGAGGGGGGAAATTTTGCCTTGTAAGAGGGAAAAGAAGGGGTCCATTTTCCTTCCCTTCCAAATCCCTCTACCTTCACTTTGCTAACCAAACAATGGATTTCTCATCCCTCCAATTCCCTCCCCTTTCTTTCCCTCCAAATCCCCTAATCCAAACACACCCTAGAAGTACTAAACACAGAACACCTTCAAAAATCGCCAAACAATGTTGTGAATGAGCCAAATCATAATGACAACGGCACAAAGCTAGTTCTAGTGGAAACAGGGGAGAAGGGGTTGCCTATGTCTACATAAACAGGAACACTAACGCGAAAGCATTTTTAAGACATCGTGAAATAGAGGGCCGATACCTACCAGCTTCATCAAAATTTACTTGCTCCCCGGTTGAAAATTGATTCCAGAATAAAGCAGCAACGATGTACAAGAAAGACGTAAGCCACAGAAATCCTTTGAACGAACCTACAAGTTCAACAAAATATCCAGCTCCTACTGTTCCTAGAATGGCAGCAAAAGTTCCAGCTGTGTTGGCCAAGCCTGTAGAAATACAAATATTAACTGAAGTCATAACGTGCTAACCAACACTTAAAGCTTCAAAACAAAATTGTAAACTACACAATTAGGTAAAACAACAAACAAAATCCCAATTACCATGTAAGACACCAGTATATTGTGGTGCGATTTCCTAGCATCAAAAGAAGAGAGAAGAAAGAGTTATGTGGAACTCAAGCTTAAGAAACTAAATGCCAGTAGTTATATAGGGCTTTAGAAAACACAAACCTGAATATTTACAAGAAAACCAGAATGACTGAAGGCCTTTAGCCCAACAGCTAATGTAAGCCAGGCAGAAGCGATAGTCGGGCTTTTAGCAGTTGTTAGTCCAAAAAGAGCAATGGCAGGACCAAAGAATCCTATGGACTGCATATAAAAAAGACGTTCTAGTTTAGACAGTGAATGATCACCTACTGCGAGTCACTTTAGGTGGCTATCAGGCCGAAGTCTACCAACTTTTTAGAATTTGATTGTTTGAAGAAAGAGTTAAAAACTTTTATGTATTATTATTAATGAGCAGTACTCATGGTATGTATGTTAAAAAATGAATTCTCTAGCGGGGGGAAAAAAAGAGAAAAAGAAGACAGGAAGCAAGCTGTCCATTAAGCTACAGAAGAAGTGAGGATTCCATCGAGAAAAATAGCTGCAAACCTGCATGATTTTTCTAGTCAAAGTGATACTTAGACCACGCTGGATCAAAATGTCGGAGCAAGCGCCTCCAAAATATCCCACAAGAGCCATCATAGTCCATGGAACAGCACTAAACCATGCTGCTTGTCTAAGATCAACATGGTATACCTGCATTACATGTTTAATCGATTATTCAACAAGGCATACACCTTTTCAGAAAAATGACTACATTATACGATAAATAATCAGGCTGTGAATTGGTCTTACACTGTTAAAATACAAGGGCATCCATGAAAGTATAACAAAGAACCCCTGCACATAAAAAAGTTTTCTTTAGCGTTAATCAGAAACAAACAAACAAACAAATGGTTTAGCTGTCCTCTGAATTCTGAAGTAATAATATCAGCACTGCTGATCAGAACATAAAGGTTAGCAGATCAAAATAACTATCATTACCCAGCTATGCATAGCATTTGCTACCATAAGCGACCACGTAGGAAGCTTGGACAGCAGCCGTTTGAAAGGAGGGATTGTCATAGCCTTTGATGTCTTCCTGGTGGCATTAGGTTGGGGAATCTTTTGCCGCTGTGCAAGTATGTACTTCAGTTCATACGCAGATATCTGAGGGCTTCTCTCTGGAATACTGGATGTAGCAGACAACCATACCAAAACCCATAGAAATCCAGATAATCCAAATATCACAAATGGACCAAACACACCAGCTCTAGACATGAGAATTGGAGACAGTACAAGACCAATAGCACTTCCAAGTTGAAATCCAGCCATCGCTAGGCCAACAGCTCTTGCTCGTTCTACCTGAGGAAACCATCTAGGACAAATAATTTCAAAAACTGAAACTCAGAAATCTGTTTCATCATCACTATATAAAAACAATAGTGAAGCATCCAATCAAGACGCTACGCCAATAAGTTTTTCACCCTTCTCGACTCAACGTTATGCTCTGAAGAATATAACATGGTTTTTATTCAACATGATATACATTAGTACCTCGATATCATGTTGTTCATTGAAGGAAGAGCAACACCTTCTGCGACACCAAGCATAGCTCGCATGAAAAGCAGAGCCCAGAGAGACTTCTCTGCTGCCCACGGAGTAAGAAAGGTAGCAAGTGACCATAAAGCAACACCCCATCCCATCACAGTCTTCCCGCCATAGTAATCAACAAGAGCTCCACCAGCAATAGGGGACACAAGGTAGCCCCACAGGAAAGATGACTGTCATCATAGCTGAAGCTTCGGTCAGTAACAGAACAAACAAGTATCACTCAAGTTCTAGTTTATTAAGCATATATAATCAATAATTTGATGAAATATTTATAATATCGTATGAAGTCTAGCTTATGAAATTACTTCAAAGTTCAAACCAGACTCTCTTAGAATCACAGAACTGATCAAACAATTTAGATGTCTGCAATCAACATAAATTACACGCGACAACTTGAAATTTCGAAATGCCAAATACGAAAAAGAGAACGGCAAAAAGTAATAAAAATAGCATAAAGATCAAACAAAATGCACCATAAATCAAGCAAATAATATTTCAAAACACCCGAATGACCGTCAGTAGCTCCATTAAACACCTCTCTAACTCCAATCAATTATGAAATCTACAACATACACCAAACATCAACCGAATAATCACCAAGTAATTCAGAATTCGTCAACCTAATGAGTTGTTTTCTCCACTTGCTCTGAAGATCAATACAATTAATGAAATCATACGAAATGCACCAAACATCAAATTTATAATCACTCAATGATTCAAATTTCCTCAACCTAATAAATTTTCTTCTACTAATTTAGAAGATTAACACAACACCTATACAACTATACCACAAATACAAGCTTTAGCTACATCGCTAATACTAGCACGATAGCATGTCCTCACGCACGTGCACACTACTCAAACAAAATAGCCATCGACAAATCGTTGAAATCACCAAAAAAATCCAGAGTTCTACAAAAAACAGTAAGAAGAGCATGAAATTGACGAGCAAATAGATAGACAGAAAGATACTCCACCTGAGCAACGGCAAAAAGAAAGACTCCAGCTAATCAAGAGAGAAAGTGGAACATATTAGCATGATAATACAACACATATACAAGCTAATCTGACAAAAATGCACCAAGCATCAAACGTACATCACTCAACGATTCAAAATTTGTCAACCTAACAAATTTTTTTTTTACTAATTTTGAAGATTAGTACAACACCTATGCAAGATAATCTAACAAAATGCGCCAAGCATCAAACGTATAATCACTCAACGATTCAAATTTCGTCAACCTAGTAAATTCTCTTCTACTAATATCGAAGATCAACATAAATCCTATACAAGCTAATCTAACAAAATGCACAAAGCATCAAACGTATAATAACGCGATGAATTAAAATTCGTCAACCTAATAAATTCTCTCCAACTAATTTCGAAGACCTGTACAAGTTAAATTTCACAAATGCACCAAGCATACATAGAATCACTCAATGATCCAATTTCCCTCAACCTAACGAAATTTCTTCTAGTAATTTCGACGAGCAACACCTTACACAAGCTATAGCTAAATCGCTAACCATAACATGACAACAAGTCCTTGTACACATGCATAGTACTCAAACAAACAATACTCCCTCCGTCCCCGGACATTTGTTGTCATATTCCATTTTGGGGTGTCTCAGTCAATTGTTGTCCTTTCTATATTAGAAATGCATTTGATGAACAATTTGGTCATTCACACTCAACTTGGTCCACATGTAATTTAGTAAGTGGCCCTCTGGCCTCTCCTCTTTCCTTGGTCTTTGTACCAAAATCAAAGGACAACAATTGACGGGATAGGGGTACAAAACAAACAACTAAAATACAAGGAAAAAAAACCCTCCATAAATTCTAATAAATCATCTTCTACTAATTTAGAAGATTTATACACCACCTATACAAGCTAATCTGACAAATGCAACAAGCATCATTCAACGATACAAAATCGTCAAGCTAGCAAAATTTCTTCTACTAATTTCGAAGAGCTAGAGCAAAATCTGAAAAATGCACTAAGTATCAATTGAAATCACTCAACGAATCAAATTCCGTCAACCTAACGAAATTTCTTCTACTAATTTCGAGGATTTGTACACATGCATAGTACTCAAACAAATATACATCAACAAACAGCTAAAATCACAATAAAACACGCAAAACCTCCAGAAGTTCTAATAAACAGTAAAACATGAAGAACACGAAATCGACACGCAAATCGATAGATAGATAGATAGACCTGAACAACGCCGGCGAAAGAACGACTCCAGTTATTAGTAAGAGAAAGCGGAACAATAGCGACGGACATAACAACACGATCAGCATTACATAAAGCTAAAGCTAATCCAAGCATCATCACAACCTTCACTCTTTCCGACGTTACAAATTCAATGAAACTCGGCGTTTCTATCTCTCCGCCGCCGCCATCCCCGGCGGCAGCTAAAGCTCTATATTTTCCGGCGAGATACGGCGGCGGAGCGCGGCGGAGGGTAGGTTTGGATGGGAGGAGAGAGACGATTCCAGCGGCGGAGAGCAGTGGCGGAGATATGCGTTTTGTGACGGTGAGAGGAGAGAGAAAGCTAGGGTTCCGGCGAGTATCGGTGGAGAGAGAAGGGAGCGGTGGTAAGGCGGTGATGGTTAGTCGAGTGGTGGTCATGGTGGTTGAGTTAGTTGGAAGAGAGAGAGGGAGTATGCTAGAGTTTGTTGGATGCTCAGTCAGACTACTACTAACACTAGTACGGAGATTTGACTTGGAGATAATGGAGGAATATTACAACTTACAAGTTTCCTAATCCCCTATCCCCCTATATACTAGTAAAAGAATAACATATCTCAAAAAATTTCCGCTTACATTTCTCAAGTGAGTTATACTAAATAATATTTATTTTCTATTTAATTTGTATTCACTATCTATATTTACTAATAAAATCTTTTTTATTTACTATTAAGAGAATAATATTTCTCTTATTTCCCTCCAAATGCATCTATCTAATTCAAGAAACAAGTAAAATATTCTTTCTTTAAACTATTATCTTTTTTATTAAACTATTTAGTGTAGATTAAAATTATAAACTATCTTTTTTATTAAACTATTAACTTTACTAATTGTTATAATTTTTTCATCAAAATAAATTAAATTTGATGTTAAACTATAAACCGCACGTTGTAAATTTTTCATTAAATGGTATAATTTTAATTTTAGAGAATAATTTGACACATACTTACCATTAACTTTGTGATAATAGAAATTTCGTTAAAACAATTGGAGAATTATTTAAATAAAGAAATCATTAATTTCATGGTAAAAAAAAATATTTATTTTATAAAAGTACACATTTCATAACGTTACTATTAGTTTTTCATTATAAATCACCCTAAAAAATAAATACTCTATATATACCGCGCATAGCGCGGGATCTATGCTAGTTGAGATACAATCATTTTTTAAGCCCAATGTGAGATAATTGCTAAATCCCACGCATCATTTTACTATATCCCACGTATTTTTTCTCTATATTTCATTTCTACCCTTACTCTTAAAAAAAATTTAAAAAAAAGGGAAAAAACCCAAACTACCCGCCTCTTTCCCCGACCCCCTCACTCGCACCAGTCACCACCCTGACCACCCTCCTCTCAGCAGCCAGCCCCATTCCCTGTGCTCATCACCATCGTCGTCGACCGCACAGCCCTCGAGTTTTTTAGCGCATCTACCCAACTCCCTCTTGTGGACATGGGGCCACGGGGGCGCTTGGGAACAAGCGTTTGCATTTGTGGAGTCGCCACCAATTTATTGTGGAAAATTGGAAACCGTTCGAATACCTCGTGCCATGTCAAGACACAAAGTAGTGACATGAACACCAAGAACTCGTCACCCTTAGCATTCTATGTCTAGAATGACTCTCGTGGATGCCAATGAACACGGATGTTCACAGAGATCTGGAGTAAGGGGTGAGGGTACGTATTAGGAAGCTCTTTTGATCGAACACCTAATCCCGCCCGCCTCGATAGCGGCCTCTACTAATGATTAGGGAAGTTATCTATACTCGATGTATTGTCGATTATATGCATGCAATGCAACATCCAAGTTTTAATCCTAACATGTGAAGAATTAGACTAAGTCGGTGAACAATTAATTTAGCATACAATAAATGTCAAAGTAGGGATTTAAGCTCAATTATATGTGAAGGCATACAAATGATACAATAAAAGAAATACAATAAAATACAATAATGAAAATTACAATAATTACAATGGATTCAATTGATTTATGTCGAAAATACTTCCAAAACGGATAATTTGAAAAAGAACAAAATAAACAAATAAGCGAACAGGAATTTGGCGATAATACGATTAATAGTTAATTAAATACGTAAGCTAATTAAACTAGGTCAAGGCAGAACGGAAGTTCGAGGCAAATCAACTGGAACAGTAGCAGAGTCTGCTATGTTTATAATACTCCGTATTTATGAGTCTTTGGGTACTCTATCGAGTAGGCCTTACTCGTCGAGTAAGGGTGAGTTGCGTTTTAAAATAGTTTCGACTTTGGGTACTCGATCGAGTAACTAGGATACTCGATCGAGTAAGGGGGCACTCGATCGAGTACCTTAGCTACTCGATCGAGTAGCTCGGTTAGCGGGTGATAATTCGACGGGTTTTATTAATAACACGGATTAATATATAAATCTTTCCGTCACTTTCATAATACACTTTTACAAACCTAATAAAATTAAAAGGGAGATTCAAGTTACGTTCTTCGCATTCATCCGTGTTGTTGACAAATCCCGGAGCTTGAGAGGTTGGATTCCATCGTTCTTTATACCTTTGTGATCCTTGCGTCGAGGGTAAGATCTACATACCAATTTTATAGTATTTCGTCAAGTTTCGTTAAACCCTAATTTTGGGATTGGGGGTTTTGTGTTAGTTTTGTGATTGTTAGTAATTATGTGATTATATGTTAGGAGGAGGATTCGTAGAAAAGGATTTGTGATACAGCTGTTGAGACCGTCTGATTGTGTTGCTGATCCAGGTAGGATTTCCTACTCAGTATTAGTCCCATAATGGGATATTGGTTGATGTGTTGTGTTTGGTTGTTTGATATAGTAATTGTATTGTGATTGTGGTTGTGATCGTTGTCTATGGTTCGCGAGGCGTGGCCTCGGTACCGAGTGGGGTCACTTGCGGGAGTGGCTTCACGCCCTAGTTTCGCCTATACATGGAACCCGCCACAGAAGGGATGTGCACATTAATGGACAGGGGTTATCGCTCACTATGTGGAGCGGGGATTTGGTGGGTACTTGCAGTGCGGTCCCCCAGCGGCGGTAGTCCGGTGGACGATCGGTGATTGAGATTGTTGGAATTGGTGTGGTTGTGTGTGTGATGGTTAAGTCATCTGTTTATCTTATTGTTGATATATATTGAGTTGTGTGATTAGTATCTTGACCCGTTTAAATGTTTTAAAAACTGTGGTGATCCATTCGGGGGTGGTGAGCGGTTATTGAGCAGGTATGATATGACGCGTATGGGATAGCCGGGATGAGTCATCACGTGGCGGTTAGAAGTCTTCCACGTGTCGACGATGTTTTATAGTTTTGATAGTTTTAGCGATGAGACCGTCCGAGGATCTTGTATTTTCTTTTTATCAGTTTGGAATTGCTATGTAATCACTTTAAACTTTATTTACTTTTAAAGTTGTTTCGTTATTGTCTTATGAATATCATGCCTCGGGTAACCGAGATGGTAATATCTTCATACCTGAGTGGTCCTGGTAAGGCACTTGGAGTATGGGGGTGTTACAAATGGTATCAGAGCGACGATCCTGAAACCTGTAACCAATGAATTTAATGAATATAGGAGTCAATTAAAATGAACCGGGGGTAAAGGTTGTAGGAGCTAATGCAAAGGCTTGGGAGACGTCCTAAAGTCGCGAACTCGCCCTACAATTTTGAACCGGTCACCATGGGATATGAGTCGGGATCGCTATGTGTTTATCTTGTGAATTGTGTACCTATATGGTGATGTGTGGCATGAATCGGTGGATGTATATATGTGGAGAATGGGGAATGTGTAGAAAAGATGGTGATGATGTGATTTCGTAAGCTATTGATTGAAAGCATGATAGTTGGTTTACAATGTTGTTTTGAATTGTAGGAAAAGTATATGAGAATGATGAATGATGTGGTAGAAAAAGGAAGTAGTTCATATGTGATAATATGTGATGAATGATGATGTTGCAGGATGGATGATTCATAATGTGGCATAATAATAACATGTGCATAGGAATGTTGTGTCGTATACGTATATTTGGTTTGCATAAGGTTGCATGATAAGTTTATGTACTTGTCCACTATTGTTCATGTGTATATGTGGTAAGAAGTGTGTAGCTGTAATGAATGAATTGGTTGGAAGAGATTAAGTAAGTAATTGCATAAAAATATGAAATTCATGTGTGGAACATGTTTATGTGGGTAATGGATTTTAATAATATGGCAATGTTTGTAACATGTGAATAGGGGATTTTATGTTGTATATTATGTTATTGTGTACGTAAAGTTATAAAATAAAAGCATGTGGTAAATCGTGATTGACAAGTTAAATAATCTATGTGCATGATTAATGTTGTTGCTTGGCTTTTGAAAATAGTAACATATGATTATGAATACTGGTTTTATGAGTTTTGGACTGGTTTTGTTTGCTTGGTTGTTGTTTAAGTTGTTTGGAAGTAAAATCAAGTAGTTGTGTTTTTCGATTATAAAGAGGTTGTCTTTAAACTGTTATAACTTGAGATGTATAAATGATTTTGATGTGATTCCAATTGGAGGTGATAGCTTGTCCTTTTACGATTCTAACGATAGGTCACACGCCCAAAATGACCAAATAATAAGTGAGTTATGACTGTTTTTCTGGCCTGGGCAGTCTTGAGAATTGGGGTACTCGATCGAGTATCCTTGGTACTCGATCGAGTAAGGGGGCACTCGATCGAGTACCTCAGTTACTCGATCGAGTAGCCCTGGTGATTTGTTTTACGTGCTTCTGATCTTCACCTACTCGATCGAGTAAGTCCCTTACTCGATCGAGTGGCCTGTACTCGATCTAGTGACCCCTGTTTTGGGTCATATGCTTGCCCTTTGACTTCGTTACATATTATGTTTAATTCAAAGGTGTTATTTTGCTTCTTTATGCATGGTTTTACATGTATGTTGGTCTTGATACGTAAGTTACCCAATCTTATGGTGTAGTGAGTGGCACCTGTAGTGAGTAGGAGTTCAGTTGGAGGACATGAGTTATATGTGTTGTGATAGATAGTGGAAAAAAAAAAGGAAGATTGGTATGGTGTATAGAGACATAGAGCATGTTTTGTGAGATGAGATGAGTGATATGTTTGTATGTTGAGTAATGTAAAAGTAAGTGAATATGGACAAGGGATGATGTGAGTCTAAGGAACGTGAGAATGAAAGGATTGAGAGTAAGGATGTGGATAGTGGCAACTTGAGATGTGTAAAGAATTATGGAGGGAGATGGTTAGGAGTTGAGTGGGTCAAGAATATATGTAGTGAAAGTTCGTTTTAAAAGGGGGTTGAGAATAGTGGTATATAGTGAACTTTATGGAGACATGTAGCGAGGTGGATTTGTAGACAGTGAGTGAGTTTGGAAGATTTGGTTTATTAAGAGGTGAAACTACGTGTGATTTCTTTGGGCATTTAACGGTATGAAATAAATTTTGATTTCTAGAGATGTACGAAGGAGATGCAATTGTTTGAACAGTGAACGTTGATTTTATGGATAGATTAGTGGCAAGTGTGAGTGATAGCATAATAAGAGAAGATCCATGGTAAGAAAGAATGAGATGATATCGATATAAATAATGGGATGTGAGTCTTGGAGCAATGAGAAAGCAAATTTAACACTAAAGAGTTAAGAATAAGTAATAAGGAGTTTTATGGTTAATTGATTTTGTCGAGAGTAAAAGAAAAGAATGAGGGGAGTAAAACTAGGAAAACCTTGGCCGGAGTTATGTGATATAAAAGTAAGGAATCTTCAAGATGTATGATACTATCATGGGGATTTGAGTTAACGGTTACATAGGAGTCTCGGGACAACATGATTATTCATGGGTTTTGAGGAATTAAGGGAGTAAGAAGTTGGTAGAATATCTGCACAATATGAGATTTTTGGTGGAAAGTTAGATGACGATACAATTAAGATAGTATTGGGAATAACGTTGAGGTAATTTTGTTCATGGGTTTGATGTTCTTTATTTGGGGATGTTAACCAAAGATAGGAGAAAAACCGTGTTGTTTTGATATGAGTGTAAGAGGTTGGATATACGAGCAGTTGTGGTATTGTGGTGTTGTCACTAGTGGTTAAGGGTGATGATAGATAAGAAAGACAAAGCCCATCATAGAGAGGTTGATTTTACAAAGGCCGGATTGATATGTATGGTTGTAAGGGAGTATAAGATGTGGTTATATGAGGCGAGCGCTAGTGGTTGAATATTAGTGGTATGGCATGAGGTGATGGTTATGCGAAAGGGAAAATATGTTATGAGGGGCATATGAGTTAAGCTCGGGCGACAAGTAACCTTTATCGAGTGGTAACTTACGTGATCAGGATTGACTAGTTGGATGTGATTGTGGGTCTATGATGTGTATAAATGTTTGTGTGAGGTTCTGACCTCACGAGAAGCGGTATGGTGTGATAGTTATAAAGATGTTATATGAATGTTTGTGATATATGTAGGGTACGACAATCGATGGAATGGGGCTAAAAGGTAATAATGTGATTGATCTGGCATGGATAGTTAAAATTGTATGTGTATGAATGATACTTGTTTATTAGTGAAATGGTAAGGATGATGTTCATGAGATTATTATTTGTTTAATTCATATAACATGTTGCATTATGATTTAGTAAAGTGGATTTGAGTAAGTTTTTCTTATCCGAGAAGTTATGTTGAGTCGGTGTTTATGGGGCTGTGTGTAAGTTGTGATGACTATCGATGTGGTTGTGGTGCTTCGAGTGGTGATCCGGGCACGGTACATAGTGTTGTGATACGGGTATTTTTGCATCTTGCGGTGTGGCTGTTTGGTGGCGGTGTTGCGATGTCACACCGGTTGTAGTGGAGTAGGCGGGATGATTATGATACGAGTTTTCAAAAGTACATACCGATCCATACATAGATTGTTGTTTTGTTTGCTTGATGCCTCCTGTGAGTTTCAACTTGTACGGATAGACAGTTGTTTTGTTTATTGATGTTTTCTTTACCAGGTTAAGTTTGAGAATGAGGGTATAGTATGATATGAAAGAGAGTTGTACATGTTTTCGTTGTTATCATGATATAGTGACATTCATTGATGGGACACTGATTGTGAGAAGTTGATCTGATAATTTTGATCTTGTTTTAAGTTGAGGCATCAGTAGTCATAGTCATGATCTGATATATGCGGGTGGTTCATAATCCTTTGTTGAGACAGTGAGTGTAGGGTGTTGAGTAATTAGTGTCGTGTTAAGTTATGTATGAGTCTTCTTAGTAATGAAAGAAAGGAACTTGAGGATCTAGTGTGAGTGTACGTAACAAGTGTGGACCGTGAGTTATGCTTTTGGCGATAAGAGTTTTATATAGTCTATATAGAGAGGTATGTCATGTTGCGATAATGTGGAAGAGTTGGAGTGTTGGTTATGCTAAGGGTTTTGCGGTATTAGTTAGAAGGAGTGCGAGTGAATTGAAGTATGAGAACTGTTTAAGTAAGAAAACCTTGGAAATAGGAACGGTTATAGAAATGAGGTTATAGGCGGTTATCCTTGACATGTGGTGGTGATGAGGATGATGAGATGATTTAATTAAGGATTTAGTATTAGTGAGTTACGGGGACGTAACATTTGTCTTAAGAGGAGTAAGATGCGTTAAAAGTGAGTTTCATGGTTGTGCATGTTGTAAAATAATTGGAAGTAGAGTGTTAGCATAGCGTAAAGGAGGGATTTGTTTTGTGGTTGATGTTGTTAAAAGGCCATGTGTAGACACCTCGTTTCTGCACCCCTCGCAAACCACCCGGTGATGATTGGGCCGCATGTTTGATACGCGGAACGATTAGTGACGATTAAATAAGATTATCGTCAAGTGATTGCTCAAATATTAATGTCAACCTCTTAGTTGTCATCTACGTGCCGATACGGTCGTTTTGGCGATAATTAGAGTACATTCGAGTCCGGGTCAAAAACCGTCTCCATTTTCGATATTTGTTAAATCCAGAGTCGAATGTTCTGGAATGTTCCGGATATTTCTATTCCATATTTCTCAAATTTTATCTTTTGGCAAATAATATCCCGTAATATTCAAAAGATAATCGAATTATTTCCGTCCTACCATAACTCAAACGCGAAATCTTTCTTAAACAGAGGAAACCTCACGGGAATAGACGCAACGACAGTCTTGCGCCTCTTCCAAGAGACGCAGGGGCTGCTGCGCCTCTTCCCAGGCCCTTCTTTGCATGATTTACGTATCTTTTTTATATCTTTCCGAGATTCACTTCCAAAGAGTCTCCGAAACCCTATTCCTTCACGTGATTAGTATAAATAGGAGCTTTCGTTCCTCATATTTCTCACGCGAGTGTCCGCCCTTCTCTTCTCCCTTTGCATTCTAGACTTCGTTCTTACTAATTGGCGCCTACGTGCTTGGACTTCCGACCACGTAAGCTCGGATCTTTCCGGTACCAGCCTCTCTCCGTTGCATGACCGACCAATTTGACCACTACACTCAATCAATCTAATCAACTTGTTAAATCGTTTTCCTCTTACGAGGGCATTCTCTTTCCTTGCATTTCGCGTCGAGCATCACTAATCGATCTTCTTAGTTCTTCTCGTTCCGTCAACATGTAAGTCTGAGGGTGTATTAATCTCTCTTTTATTTATTGTATTTTTATTATTGTATAACAATTGTAAGGTTTGTGTCGAAAACACCATTTAAAACCGATTTCTAAAACCGTCTTTAAAACCTTTTTTTTGCGGATTTCCGGTGAGGATGATCGTCGAGAAAAGACGCAGCAACCGCTGCGCCTCTTCGAAGGAGCGCAGCACCTGCTGCGCCTCTTCGTGAGGCTGCCGCAGTTCCTGCTTCTTTTCTTCTTCCTCCGTCCTCTGTAGTTCGTCTCAAATTTATTTCTTTTGTTTTGTTCGTCTGTTAATTCTCTCACATGATAGCATATAATTCATATGTATATTATCCATCATCATTAACATGTTTAATTAAGTCATAAATCCGACTCAAATCCCTAATAATCAATATTTGCGGGTTTTCGTCATTAAATTCAATTCGGGTTTTAGAAGTTCAATTCGTTCATATTGAGTTTCTGGGATTCATTGTTGATATATTTTCACCTGCTTGTTCAATAATTCGTCAATTCATCATGTTTAGTTTATTAATTCGTTTAGTTAGTTAGTTTAATTAATCATTCATTAATATCGACCCTTCACATAATTAATCCGTCTTATTTCCGTCTCATCCATGTTTTACTGTTTTATGACCTCAATCATATGTAAATAATTCATTAACCACTTTCATCCGAGTCTAATATCGTAATCAATCCCTAAAATTAACAATTAACATTAACGATTTGCGCTCGGCTTCAAACAGGCCAGAACTCACCCTTGGAACAGACGCAAAGAATCAGCTGCGCCTCTTCCAAAGGGCGCAGAGCCTGCTGCGCTGTTCCAGGGTGAATTCTGTCCCTGAACTCCTTTTCTGCCTTGACCTAGTTTAATTAGTAAGCGTATTAACTAACTATTAGTCGTATTATCACCTTCTGACTTGTTCGTATTTCTTTGTTTTTATTCTTTTATTCTTTTTTATCAAATCATCCGTTTTAGCGGTATTTTCGACACAAATCGCCTGTTCCCTTGTAATTAATGTAATTTCAATCATTGTAATTTATTATTATTGTATTTTGTATCATTTGTATGTTTTCACATGTAAATCGATCTTGAATTCCAACTTCGACATTAATTGTATGCTAAATTACATGTCAACCGACTTAGTCTAATTCTCACATGCTAGGATTAAAACAATGGATGTTGCATTGCATGCATATGGCCGACGGTATATCAAGTACGAATAAACTCCCTAATCATTAGTAGAGGCCGCTATCGAGGCGGGCGGGATTAGGTGTTCGATCAAAAGAGCTTCCTAATACGTACCCTCACCCCTTACTCCAGATCTCCGTGAGCACCCGTGTTCATTGGCATCCGCGAGAGTCATTCTAGACATAGAATGCTAAGGGTAACGATTTCTTAGTGTTCATGTCACTACTTTGTGTCTTGACATGACACGAGGTATTCGAACGGTTCCAATTTCCCATAAAAATTGGTGGCGACTCCATACAAAATGCAAACGCTTGTTTTCGAGCCCCTTCACCAAGCGCCCCCGTGGGCGGCCCGCTGTCCACAGTTTGGCGACTCATTGGGGAAATACACTTACGTGTAGCTAAGGGTGAAACTTGAACAAGGTTAGGGAATAAGTTTGTACAAGACAATTGTCGGTTTTCATAACTCGGTCTTCCTAGACCGTTTAATTCGGCCTTCCTAGGCCCAACCCAACCCATTCGACCAATCGTCCCGTCTAAACGGTCCTAATTCTTATTTGGGCCTAAGGATGGATAGCGATTGACGTCATCCATACCATGATGCTTACTCTTGTTTGTATCAAGGGCCTTCACTACTTGAGGAAATGGACTAGGAATCGGCCTTACTCTTGTTTGGCACGAGCCTCTCCACAGACTTCGGGTTTGATGGTTCGGTATGGCAACCCACCCTTTAAACCAAAACCCTTCTAAATGCACTCAGCATCCCGTTATAATGCTTGTATAAATGTGTAAACCTTATGTGATCACCATTTCTAAACAAAACCATGACGAATTTTCAAAAAAAATCAAAACCCGTTTTCAATCAAGAATTTCGAAATAGGGCCTTTAATTAGCTCAAAATCCGGTCAAAACTCTGTCCGTTCGTCGTGTCAAAATTCGGGCCACAAGCCCATTTCAAACCTCACCTCGAGTCCACTCCTACAACTACACTACAGTTGACTAGGACACACATTTTCAAAGACCTTGTCTTTCTTCAAAACTCACTCAACACAAGTGGCACACACCCACTTCACGAGTCAAAACTTTTTTAGCAAGTGTGATAGAATGGTCGATCGTGTTTTGATTCGTCGCCGATCTCTTATCCAGTTTCCAAGATGCCTGGGTCAAGTGATGAAACGAACCTCCAGCAAATTCAAGAAAGTAATGATCGAATCCTAGCCGCGATAGCCCAAATGCAAATTACCCAAGAACAAACCTATGACCGCCTTGAGCTTATCGAAGGCCGTATCTTTGATGTAGAGGGAAAGCTACCTCCCCCTAAAGGTGGAGTGCTACAATTCTCCGATGACGAGTCTAAAGATGAGAATCCTGTCCTAGGAACAACCGCAGCTGAGAAAAGACTCCAATACCTAGAGGAGCAATTGATGTACCTTAAGGAGGATGACATTTACAGGGAGAACAATCGCAAGTATGAAGCCGTCAATTCCAAATTGCCCACTAACTTTAGCATGACGGATATCCCTAAGTTTAAAGGACATGAGAACCCTTTAAACCACATCCGCGCCTTCAAGGACTACATGTCTATTAAAGGCATCAAACCCGAGATGTTCTTAAGGATCTTTCCTTCATCTCTTGACACCATCCCAAAGCAATGGTTCTACACTTTAGATCACAAAAAGGTCGCTACTTGGGAGGACGCCGCCATCGAGTTCTCAAAACAATATGCGGATAATGCTGAAATCCAAGTCAACATGCGTACTCTAGAGGTTCTTACCCAAAATGATAAGGAAGGATTCACCGACTTCCTAAGTAGGTGGAGGAAGACTAGTACTCAACTAGTTGAACGCCCGGATGAGGCCACTCTTGTGGAAAAGTTCGTGGATAATCTCAAGCCCATATATGCCAACCATTTGAGATATCAAAATATCAAGACCTTCAAAGACTTAACCATGTTAGGGACACGAATCGAAGATGACATCCGCAAAGGACTCTTGTCCAAAACGGTAGGTCGAGGATACCAAGGGTCCACGAGTCGTTCATACGGCTCTACTAGCAAGACCGACGAAGTTAACCTTCTCGAGCCTTCCAAGAAAACTAGCCCACCAAGGAAGTTCACGAACCTTGGAGATACGTACTCCAACGCTCTAAAAAGACTAATGAAGCAAGGTAAACTCCAACCCATTGGACCTACTCCCGAACCTGAAAGGAAGTCCAAATTCTGGGATGAAAATTCCTACTGTGAATACCATAGGGGCAAGGGGCACGACACAGAAAAATGCTACAAGTTGAAACACGTGCTTCAAGACATGATTGAAGATGGTCGACTTCCAATTCCACCAGGAGGTAAGCCCAACAACACTCAGAATCCTCTTGGAGTTCTAGTGATTACAAGTGACGAATCTACCTTAGATTGCTCACACCTCATTTCTCCCACCGAAAGTGAAATTCATGCAATTGAGAAAGAAAGACTCTACTCTACCATCTCCCCTACCATCTCCGACTTCATCGCATGGGCAAGGAGTGTAGATAGACAAGTGTGGGAACTAGAAAACATGGTAATGATCTTACGCGATCCCAAGGCAACGCCTAAAGAGCGCGTACCATTGACCTTCTCTCAAAATGCTACTATGCAAGAAGTAGTCGCCGTGGTGGATAAACTAGTTGATCAAATCATACAACTAGAAAGTGATACCATGAGGATGAAGGAACTAGCTGCGATCAATGGAGTTTGGGCCGATGACGACGAAGACGAGTATCTCATTGAAAACTCTTTGGTCAAGGAAATAGTCCAAAATGGTGAAGACCAAGATGTGGATCACCTAACTCGGTCGGGTCGTCCATACCAAAGCACTACTCAAAACGGTCCAACCAACGTCATCACACCAAATGACAACGAAGACGACCCCACTGATCATTTGCTCAAGCAATTACAGAAAACCAAGGCTGATCTTTCAGTCTGGCAACTAGTGGCAAGCTCATTTCCGCATCGCCAAGCTTTACTGCAAGCTTTGGCCAAATTGAATGTAGCACATAACTCTTCTCCTGAAGATGTAGTCAACTTGGTCTTCCAAGAATCACCCAAGCTAAGTAATCCTATTACTTTCTCAGATGAAGACTTGCCACCTTTCGGCGCCAGTCACAACCTTGCTCTATACATCACTGTCATCTGTCTAAAGAAAAATGTGCCAATGACCTTGGTAGATGATGGCTCATGGTCAACGTCATACCCCTCAAAACGGCATACAAACTAGGCATGAAAGAGTCGGACTGGACCCCTACAAATCAAGGTGTACGTGCATACGACGGTACACGACGAAAAGTGGTTGGACTTGCTAACCTAACCATAGCAACGGGACCAATCGAACGAAAGGTTAAATTCCAAATAGTGGACATCGAAGCTTCATTCAACATACTTCTGGGAAGGCCTTGGATTCATGCTTCCAAAGCGGTAACATCCACCCTTCATCAAAAGATCAAGATCCCACTAAATGGCAAAGTTGCGACGATCACTTCGTCACCCATCAAGGCCATAATCGAGAAACAATCAAATAATCAAGTCCTTGCGGATCCCATATACGAACTTGGGGGCTTCCAAAGTGTAAATGTCATAGAAAGTGAGTTGGCACCCTTATACTATAATCCCTATTCCAACTTGGTGGTCAACCACATACTCAAAAATCAGGGATACTTCCCTGGAATGCCTTTGAACCCGACTCGGAAGAACACCTTCGCGCCATACAAGAAAGGCAACTCATCGAGAATACCACTTGGACTAGGGTACAAACCCACAACAGAAGAAGTTCTCGAAATGCTTGCCCAAGTCCAAAATCGCAAGTACGTAGGAGTCCAAATGAGGCCATATCTCCCTACCTTGAATGGATACTTCGTTCAAGAAGGAAGTTCGGAACTCTTTCATGGATTTCCCGAACCTTGGCACTACCTCGAGAGGAAGTTAGCCGGAATCGAGATCTTTCACGATTGCTACTTCATCCCTCCAGAAACGGTTCCTACCGTCAAAACCCGTCAAGCACCTTGCTTAGACGAACAAGCTGTTAGCCTCCTGTTTGGAGAGGACCGATTTGTTAAGGCCGCGCAGGATGAGATCATTACTACGATACTTCAAGACGATCGCTTCAACCCCACCGCGTTGATCACAGAAATCGACACAAAGCAGCAGAAAGGATGGAGAAAATCAATCAAAGAAGACTCTTCAAGCTCACCACTGGAGAAGGAGAGATGTTCAAAGAAGAACCAGAAGACGACGAGTTCGAATCAGAATCAGAGTCGGAGTCGGAGTCAGAGTCAAAGTCTAGAGAAGTCATTAGAGAGTCTACTCCTGTCGTCATCCCCACTCCCTTCGTTTCTCCTAGCTTGTTTTCAAGTAGCCACAGTAGTTCGGGAAATGCCCTAATTATCGTCCCTACCGCCACCGACCATGGATCAGTTGGCTTCTTTGTTTCAACTTTACTCGAATCTTAATATGAATAAATCGGGTTACGCTTACTCTTTGCGTTATCTTGAGTGCAATTCTGTTTATGATGATATCGAGAGATGACCAAGACCCGGACTTGACCGAAATACCTCCCTACGTAGCCAAAGAAATACTACGGGAAGGGGAAGGGGACTGTAATGAGGACACCGAACCCATCAATGTAGGAACCGAACTAGAACCCAAAGAACTTAGGATAGGGACTACCTTGAGCTCTACCGAACGGGCCGATTTCATAGACCTCCTAAATGAATTCAAAGACGTTTTCGCTGGGTCCTACAAAGACATGCCAGGAATCGACAGGGATATCGCCGAACATAGGATCCCGATTAAACCAGGTTTCAAACCTCCGCAAATGCAGAAGCTTGACGAATGAGAACAGAGTGGGCTCTAAAGATTAAGGAAGAAGTTGACAAACAATTCAAAGCCGGGTTCATCAAAGTTTCCGAGTATTCTGACTGGGTAGCCAACATAGTACCCGTGCCCAAAAAGGATGGGAGAATCCGAGTTTGTGTTGACTTTAGGGACTTAAACAAAGCAAGCCCAAAAGACGACTTCCCTCTACCTCACATCGACATATTAGTGGACAATACTGCAGACCACGCATTACTATCCTTCATGGATGGATATGCGGGTTATAACCAAATCAAAATGGCCATGGAAGACATGCATAAGACCGCGTTCATCACCCAATGGGGAACCTATTGCTATACAGTAATGCCGTTCGGATTGATCAACGCCGGAGCTACGTACCAACGCACCGCGACTACACTCCTACATGACATGATGCATAAAGAAGTCGAGGTATATGTAGATGACATGATCGTCAAATCCAAAGAAAGAGAGGGACATATTGCGAACCTTCGCAAGTTCTTCGCAAGGCTACGGAAGTACAACATGAGACTCAACCCTCAAAAGTGCACATTTGGGGTGACATCTGGCAAACTCCTAGGATACGTCGTTAGCCAACGAGGCATAGAAATAGATCCTTCCAAAATCAAAGCTCTGATCGAAATGCCACAACCTCAAACGAAAAGGAAGTCGAGGGATTCCTGGGAAAAGTGCAATACATAAGTCGATTCATATCGAAACTTACGATGATTTGCGAGCCTATCTTCAAGAAACTCAAGAAAACAGACCACACCATGTGGGACGACGATTGTCAAAAGGCGTTCGACAGAATCAAGGAGATATTGGCTAAACCACCAGTGCTCATGCCACCACAACAAGATCAACCTCTTGGTTTGTATCTCACGGTAACCGAAACCGCCATGGGCGCCATGTTAGCTCAAACCGTAGGAAGTGAAGAAAGAGCTATTTACTACCTAAGTAAGAAGTTCTTGGAATACGAGTGCAAATACTCCCAACTCGAAAAGACATGCCTCGCTCTTGTGTGGGCAACGAAAAAGCTACGTCACTACATGCTTAGCTACTCCGTCAAGATATTCTCCAAAATGGATCCAGTCAAATACCTCTCCGAGAAACCCGTCCTCAACGGACGCTTTGTGCAAGATGGACCATGATGCTCTCGAATTTGACCTCAAATATGTGCCACTGAAAGTTATAAAGGGTCGCGCCGTCGCCGAATTCTTCGCAGAAAATCCCATCAACGACGCACAAACCATAGATACTTGGTCATTTCCCGACGAGGATATACTTCAAACAGATGTAGACTCCTGGGACCTATACTTCGATGGAGCATCAAACCTAAGAGGATTTGGGATAGGAGTGTTGCTCATTTCTCCTGAAGGTGAGCATACACCGATTGCTGTCAAACTCGACTTCGAGGTGACAAACAACGCCGCAGAATATGAGGCTTGTCTGATTGGACTACGAGCGGCAGTAAGCTTAGGCATCAAAAACCTCCGAGTGCACGGGGATTCGTCACTAATCATCAACCAAGTTACGGGATCCTGGAAAATCCGAAGTGAAAGCCTAGCACCCTATCAGGCTAGAATAGACCAAGTCGCTCAATTCTTTGATCACGTAACCTACTTACACCTACCTCGAGAAGAAAATCAATTTGCAGACGCTCTTGCGAAACTTGCATCTTTGATAAACATGCCGGATTACATGATGGAAATGCCTTTATGTATCGAACGACGGTCGGAGCCGGCTTATGTCCATCAAATTACCGATGAAGAAGAAATCGCACAGGAGCCCTGGTTCCAAGCAATCCTGAATTTCAAGCTCAATGGTACCTATCCGCCAGATATGGACAAAAGGGGACAACGCGCTATACGCCTACTAGCTTCCCAATACATCCTAATGCAAGGAGAATTGTACAAAAGAACACCTCTTGGTGTAGTCCTACGTTGCCTTGATCATTCACAGGCACGAAAAGTGATGGAAGAAGTCCACGACGGAGAATGCGGTCCTCACATGAGTGGACCTATGATGGCAAAGAAAATCACACGTCTAGGTTACTATTGGACCACAATGGAATCCGACTGCATCAAATATGTGAGACATTGCCATAACTGTCAAATCTTCGGGAACGTACAACATGTCCCTCCTTCGTTGCTCTATACGATGACATCTCCTTGGCCATTCTCCGCATGGGGAATTGTTCCAAGTATCCCACAGACGGCGCCAATTGTTCCGGGTGTAATTCCAGAGCAGATGTTTGTTACCACTCGTAGCTAGTAGAATGATGTCCTTGCTTGAATCCTCCTTGCGGTCTCCTGAAACGATGAACAAGCGAGGCTCGGCTTTGGCCGAGCGTACTCACTCCGACGCTCAAGTCAGTGAACTTAGAGAGAAGTTGTTGTAACTTGGCTAAGAGTATATTGTAGAGAGATAAGGAAGATATTACCAGATGAATAGTGGTTATTAGGTCAATTTGTGGATCCTTTCCTCAATGAAGGTTGAGGAGTATTTATAGGCATTCACCTTTTGTCACGTAGTGGCCAAGTGGCCAAGTGGCTATCAGGTGAAAAGACCGTTGTACCCTCGGCCGATGGACTGTGGCCAGGCTCGCCGAGGGTCTTGGATATGAGTACGCGGATTGTGTCCCGGCAGCTAGTTGTCTGCCGAGACCCAGGTGACAGGACGATGGGCTCCATCGGCTAGACTGTCTAAGTCGTTTGACTTTGCTGTGGATACCCTTGACTTTGCTCAATATGTTGACTTGGTCAGCGGTGCAGAATATGCCCCATCAGACATAATCGGGAAAATAACCCCGGCCGGAACAGGAGGTCACTGTTTCATCCTAGTAGCAATTGACTACTTCACCAAGTGGGTAGAAGCGGCTTCCTACACCGCTCTCACGGCCAAAAATGTAGCCAAATTCATACAAAACAACATCATCTGCCGATATGGTTGCCCACATGAAATCATTAGCGATAATGGGTCCCACTTCCAAGCCGAAACCGAACAATTGCTAGCCAAGTACAAGATCAAGCATCATCACTCCTCGCCCTATCGACCACAGACTAACGGCGCGGTAGAGGCGGCTAACAAGAATGTCGTCACAATCCTCAAGAAAATGACTGACAATTATAGAGATTGGCCAAGCAAAATACCCTTCGCTTTGTGGGGGTATCGTACATCAGTTAGGACGCCCACTGGGGCTACTCCTTTCTATTTGACTTACGGCATGGAAGCCGTACAACCAGTCGAGCTAGAAATACCATCCTTGCGTATTCTGCTAGAAAGCCAAATCCCAGAAGCCGATTGGAAGAAAGATAGATACGAAGAACTCATCCTCCTGGATAAACGTAGGCTTCGTGCCTTACATAATGTCCAGACATATCAAGCACGTATCAAACGAGCTTTCAACAAAAGGGTTAGGCCAAGAAACATCAAAGAAGGAGACTTAGTACTCAAATCGGTCGAGCTCTTTTGCAATCGACCCAAGGGGAAAATTCAAGCCTAACTGGGCCGGACCATATCTGGTCAAATCAATAATCCCAGGGGGTGCGGTTAGAATCACAGACCTAGACGGGAATGAGTTCTCAAACCCCACAAATCTCGACCAACTGAAACGATACTATGCCTAGAATAGGACAAAAACGCGCCTCGCATAAACCTAAGTGTCGCTCTTGTGGCACTAAATAAACGGCCCCTGGCCCATTTGAATGTCACTATGCTCTTGCATCTTGGCAAACTTGTCATCCTCATATCATCAAACAAACTAAATTCGCACCTCCCGAGTAAGCAAAAGCTCATGCTTATTTTCTATGTTCATTACAAGCTCTTGCTTCGAACAGTTATTCTTTTACATTTACTCGAACTACGCGCAAGGGTTTGATTTCGCTTTCTCTAAGTGAATACGTAGGCAATCCTTCACGGGATTCAACCCACCATTATATTTAAAATGTAAATAGAAGGACATTTGCATTGCATATGAAATTCGACAAGAATAATTAAAGAAAATCACAACGGTTTCATAACCATTTAACCTTTTTATTTCATTCAATTTCTAATAATAATAATACGACAAATAATAAAAATAGATTAGGCTAGGATTCTAAAAATCCCTCCTTATTACAACAATAATAATAATAATTAAATAATAAATAAGACTCGGGCTATTCCTCCATCTTTCCCTTGCCCTTGTCGTTCTTGTCATATTTCTTGTCACGACCTCGAGCCGGGCGCTCTTGCACCACTTCAGACCTAATCACCAACGGTCTTTCTCGAGGCCTGACTCTCCCATTCTTGCCAACCACCACCTCTGCGACAGGAGTAGTCTTCGATTTCTTCGAAGGATGAATGACTTGGAACCCGGCTTCTTCTTCTCCTTCTGTCAGATGCTTCTCCTTCTCTTTCTCTCCCTCTCGCACCTTGTAGTCAACGGGCTCGCGCTTCCTCGCCTCTTTCGCGCTCTTCCGAAGTTGCGGCCTTCCTCCACCTCAGATAAGAGTCCGACACCCACAAGGCGTTGGAGGAGAAGTTCAAGAACCACATGTTTCTTTGGGCCCATTTCATAGCCCACTCTCTTGACTTTACGTAGTAAGCGCCATAGCGATCTGCATGGAACGGTGTCAAGCCTAGGGATCATCTGCTTCAACCCGACTTGTCTCATCAATCTCTCGGGAAGATGCATACCATAAACTCCAATCCAGGAATGCGCACGGACCTAGTAGGATCCAAAGAAGACACTCGATGTGAGACTTGAGGTGCCACCACGGAACGATCCACCGATCGGCGGGCCATCATCGGTCTTCAGACTTGTTCTTCCAATAGTCGCAGACCCGGGTGAAGTCCACCATATACTGTAGTGTCCTCATCGAAATCATACGGGCATGATAGGAAAGTGCATGAACTGGGGGCTCGAGCAATCAGAGCCATTCCATAAGCCAAACCTACCAAAAAACAGGTATTAGACACCCGCAAAAAAAAACAAAAGAAAAAAAAAACGAAAACGAAAAAAAGAAAAAAAAAAACGAAAAAAAAAAAAAAAAAAAAAAAAAAAAAAAAAAAAAAAAAAAAAAAAAAAAAAAAAAAACGAAAACGAAAAAGAAAAAAAAAAAAAGAAAGAAAGAAGGGTGTTTTTACCTGTAGGATAACGGGACTTCCCAAGAACGGCAGATCACGGTTGGATTTCCTATTATCCAAACCCAAAATGATCTCCCTGGCATAGACAAGTGGGCTCTGCGCGACTCCATTTGCTCAATAAGACCCAGAAGACGAGGATCGCCTCTCAAATCTTCATCAACATGTCCCTGGAAGACATATACATGCAAAGAAACAAAGCCAAATGCTCTCCTCCTAGCAACATGAGAGAGACAGTAGGGTCGGCCCCCGTTGATGAATCGATCTATAAAATCTAACATCCTCACGCCTTTCGGAGTAACTAAGCGATCCACCTCCAGTCTAGTAAGTCCAAGCAAATCTCTAAACTTGCTCTTATACCCTTGAGCGAAAGAGAAGGGATGGCGGTAGATGTTCGGGTCCCACCCGCCAATAGCGACAATTTCCTCCGGAAAAGGACAAATATCAACTCCTGGGAACGCAAAAACATGATAATTTGGGTCCCAATAATCAAGGCAAGCATCCAAGAACGGTTTTACAACCTTAATGAGTTTCAAACTCAATAAAGACCCAAGGTTATAAGCACCCATATCGTGCTTCTCAATGTTCGAAAACTCATTAGTCCATTCCTTCAAGCGAATCTCCAAAGTATCCATGATGATAATTTTCTCTTGAAAATTTATTGGGAGTTTTTATGTGAGGCGACGAAGGAGAGACGGAAGAATTATTTGATTTAAAGCTTCGGCGACGCTTCTATTTATACTAATTGATGTTTCCAAAAATCCGTCAGAACCGACCTGCTGGGGAACAGGCGCGGCACCTGCTGCGCCTCTTCAAAGGGACGCAGCTCATGCTGCGCCTCTTCCCCAGCCTCACTTCCGTGATTTCCGTGTTTGGATCTTTCCTAATTCTATAAACAAATAATTTCCTATTCCTACGGGACTTTATTTTGGTAAATCCGAGAAATTTACCATGCTTCAGGTTTCCTTAATCCGCGGACACGCATTTCGAGGCGACATCGACATTTTCCGCCATTTTTCTCACACTTTTATATTTAATTTTCATTTTAATTCCTTTTTATTTCAACATTTTACTTAGTCATTTCATTTGCTTAATTTTTTTTTTTTTTTTTTTTTTTTCCATTTTCTAACTTACAGATTTCTCTTTTTCTTTTTTTTCGGGGGTAACCCTCCCTACCGTCCGGTCATTTCCGGCAAAATTTTTGCATTTTCACGTTCCTTTTGAGTCTCATTTTGCGCTAATTAAAGGCCCTATGTGTATATAAAATGTATGTGTTGCGTGATTTTCTATGTAAATTTCGGCAGCATGACGGCATAAACCGTTGTCTACCAAACCTGTTCAAAAGCTAACCTGCAGGTACAACCAACACAACCCAACAAAGAAAAGGCACTCGGTAGTCGTATATACAACAAAAAAAGCAAATGTACAAGCAAACTGGGGGCTTCGCCCCAAACAAGTCCAAATGTACAACTGGGGGCTTCGCCCCAAACAGGTCCAAAAATCCAAGAAAACTGGGGGCTTGCGCCCCAAAACAAGTCCAAAAATGTTCAAAATCAAAACCACGCAGACTACTGCTGTGCACCCTCCAGCTCGGCAACCCTAGCCGTAAGAGCGGCAATCTCGGCGTCCCGAAACTCGAGCTCCCTCGACAAACGAGCCGTCTCCTCCCGAGACTGGGTCAACTCTCGCTCCAGCTCACGATCAGCCTGTGGACAATAATAAATTGGCTCATGTCAATCAATCCAAACAAAACTGAAAAAATCAAAAATCAAGAAAAAAAAAAACAAATGAGGTTCATACCTGACGACCCCGACCACCGATGAGTGCCTCGATGGCGGTAGCTCGCAGCCGGTTGGCCACCCTCCATAATGCCACGAACCGAGATGGCGCGACCTGCATTTCAAAAGTAATTCTCAGCAAAATTGAACAAATTCAATCAAATGTGTTCTTACACGAAAACTATGCAAAATAGGAACTCACCCTCCGAATCAGATGCTGCCAGTCATCTAGGCCAGCATCCGTCACAGCCACGTCAAAGTCACGCAGCTCGGAGATCGTCGTCCTCCCAGTAGCGTCAGTGTACTCGAAGGTCTCGGGATACTCTGGGGGCTCGATGCCCGCCGCCTCAACCTCCTGCAAAAACAAATGGCTCTCGTTAATCGATGATCTTCCGTCGCAATTCTCGAAAAATCAAAATCCAACAAGAAGACAAAAGATACTCACCACTACTGGCCAGTACGCCAACCTTCCGTAAAGGAATGCCGAATAATCCTCGTCAGGGAGAAGAAGGTCCTCGCCACTAGCACCAGCCAAGTCCGCCTCCCTCTCAGCCTCAGAAGGCTCCCTAAACATCGTCCTAGGAGGATCGACGGGAACCGTCAACGCGCCCCGGAAGCACTGACGAGCTAACCGCTCGCCCAGATACCACACAGACCCATCGACGTCCACAACAAAGAAATGACTCGAGCTCCTAGGTCGAAGGACCTCAGCAACAAAAGGAGGCGCTCCAGCGTACTCCGCCCAAGGTCTGGGCACCCACTGCGACAATATCAAGGCAAAGGTCATTCCTATGATCAATTTAAAACAAAGTATAAGAAAGTGCGAATGAATACAAATGGGATACTCACGCTGCTCAGCTGAAGAGCGTTCACATCCCGCCGGTAGACATTGTGAGAAGAGCGCTTGCTCTTCGTCCGGCACATGACCCAATCCCTCACCACGGGTAGGTCCTCTCCAACGCTCCGTCCTCTTGGGCGCGAGGCCCTAAAGTAAGAGTACACCCACGCCCGCAAAACGAGAATAGTCAATGACGATCTTTCGATCTTTGATAAAAGAAAGGAATTTACTTTGGTCTAAAGGACGGTTCATACCTCCAACAAGAGTCTGGTCCGACAGCGGCGCCGGAGAAGTCCCCTTCTCCATCAACTCCGGACGAACCATGGCCCTCATAAAGCGGATGAGGACCGCAAAACCAGCAGTGACCCAGTCCCAACGCCCTAGGGAGCTCAGGTCAGAAAGAAAGGGGATAAGCTTCGTCGACAGCCTCTCACCCTTGTCTCCGAGGTAAATCGAAGACAAGAACCACCAAAGCCATAGACGAGCCCTCTGCTCAGCTGTACAGGGAGGAGGAGCCGTCTCCCTCCCATCGATCACCACCGAAGCCGGGGTCTTCCCCGCGAAGTAGTCTCGAACATAGGTACTGGGTACCAAACCCGGCACCGCAACAGCCTTCGGCGACAAGTTCCAGCCGATCAACCTCCTCGCCTCGGCCGAATCCGCCCTCATGCCAGTCTCCGGCCACACCATCTCCTCAGTCCCGCACGGCAGACCAGAAATCATGCCGTAGTCCTCCAAGGTGACTCCCACCTCACCAAAAGGCAGGTGAAACGTGGAAGTCGTATCCCAGAATCGATCCAAGAAAGCGCGGACCAGGCTAAGGTTGGCCCGCAACTTCCTCTTCACGATGTCCCTCCAGACCTGAACCAGAGGACCGAACGCTCCACGCTCGATCATGGCTCTCTCCTCCTCCGACAGCCGCTCGTAGTGCTCCATCGCTGTCGTATACCCCGAGAATGACCGGATGTTCCCGGCCTCCTATTATGATTTGAAACAAAGCTATCTTTAGTTTTGAGTAAATTTGAAAGAAATTTGAACAAAAATAGAAAAGGATAGGTAATGAGTTAGGGAATTCCTATTTACCAAGCTCTTCACCGTCCTGTAAGACAAGTGACCCTCTGCAGCCCACACAAGGTGCCTACTCTCCCAGGTCTCAGCCCACGCAGGAGCACCTCTCAGCTGACGACCTCCTCGGCCGAGGTGGGCCCGTCGCGGAATCTCCTCCTCCTCAGCAGCCTCCTCCTCGGGAACCTCGTCCGCAGCAGCCATCACCGCAGCGGTGAAGGCCTGCTCCAAAGCCTCCTCAACAACAGCGGCGTCTATGTCCATGGGATCTCTCCCAGAAGTAGAAGCATCGTCACCTGCAAACATTAAAGCAAATCCAGGCCGCGTCCCATGACGACAAGCCTTTGTTAAGAAGTTTTCGAGCCTTCAAGGCCCCGGGAATTCCCCATTTCTGGCCATCCTTGGCCATATTCCCACCAATTCAATCACTCATGTGATGAACTGAGTCAAGTCAAGTCCGAGTCAAAGCCTAGTCTCGGGTTCGAGCCGAAAATTCGGCAGCATTTCGCTGTAATGGCGTTTATGCCCTAAAAAGTGTCCTGAAAAGTTGTCACAAACCAAAATTCCAAGATGGTAGAAAGTTTACCCATCATCCAAGGGTCCCAAATATCAAGTTTCATCACAAATGGGCAATCCTAAGGCCATTTTCGAAGCCATTTACGATCTAGCTGTGAAACCGTCTCAAAATTCGCTCAAGGGCTCAAAACTCGATGAAAATTCAAAGTAAATACATGGTTATGTTCCTAACATTACCTATTATCCATTTCTAGCATCAATTTGGCAAGACAAATCCATTTGGGGGAAAAGCCCCAAATTTTCGATCAAAAGGGTCGAAAACCCTAATGTTCGCGGCTCAAAATTCAACAAATATGGAAGATTAATGCAAGATTAAAGCACATACCTCGATTAGTCATATTTTAAGCAAGCTTTTGAATCCAACCTCGACGAAAATGGTGAAGATTTGAGAGAGAATGGAGTGATTTATGTTTCGAATAAAATGAACATAAACCTTCTGATTTCGCGTTTTTACGCAGAATTGCCAAATTGAACAGACGCGGCAGTGTGCGCCTCTTCCAAGAGACGCGCTCTTCTTGCGCCTCTTCCTTTTGTTCCCTCCTTGCGGGTTTTCAAAAATCCGTTATGAGTTCGTTATTCGTGGGCCCATCTTTGGTGCGCCTCTTCTTCAATGCTATTATGTTCTTTTGGTCCGTTTCGACGATTTTCTTTCGTTCCGCCCACGTTTTATCCAACAGCCGGCGATTTTCGCAAGATATTGTCCGAATTCATTTTATCCCGCGCAGCAGTATTTCGCAGTATTGCTCAATTTTTATGTCCAGCGCAGTAGTATTTTGCAGTACTGCTCATTCAAGACTTTCTTTCTGCGACGATCAAGATGTTCCTAGTCGTCTATCCCCAGCGCAGTAGTATTTTGCAGTACTGCTCATTCAAGGTTTCCCCCACGACGATCAAGATGTTCCTAGTCGTCGGCATATTCTCCAACCCCGAGTCCGCTTGAGGCCAACGCAAGCAGATTCAACCTCCAGATTTCGCCAGAGTTCGCTTGAGACCGACGCAAGCGGATCCCCAGCAGTTTCTACCGACGTCCTGCTGTTTTCAATATATCTCTTGTTCCCCGCGAAGTTCGATTAAATCTCAGGTATGGTCGCTTCTTATGGCTGGCGAGCCTCCTTACGTAGTCTAATGGACTTTAAACGACCCTCCCCGATAGTCGACAGACTCTAAAATGTTCCCGACGATAGGTCCTTGGCTCAGAACCCCTTGAGCCGCCTCGCGTCGCCATAGTCGTCAGGTTGTAATCTTCGATTGACCTGATGGCTATACTTTGACTTTCGCCTTGTCCAAGCCTCGGTCAAAGTGGGGGCTCAGAGACACCTCGTTTACGCACCCCTCGCAAGCCACCCGGTGATGATTGGGCCGCATGTTTGATACGCGGCGATTAGTGACAGATTAAATAAGATTATCGTCAAGTGATTGCTCAAATATTAATGTCAACCTCTTAGTTGTCATCTACGTGCCGATACGGTCGTTTTGGCGATAATTAGAGTACATTCGAGTCCGGTCAAAAACCGTCTCCATTTTCTCGATAGCCGTTAAATCCCGAGTCGAATGTTCGAATGTTCCGATATTTCTATTCCATATTTCTCAAATTTTATCTTTTGGCAAATAATATCCCGTAATATTCAAAAGATAATCGAATTATTTCCGTCCTACCATAACTCAAACGCGGAAATCTTTCTTAAACAGAGGAAACCTCACGGGAATAGACGCAAGGCAGTCTGCGCCTCTTCCAAGAGACGCAGTGGCTGCTGCGCCTCTTCCCAGGCCCTTCTTTGCATGATTTACGTATCTTTTTTATATCTTTCCGAGATTCACTTCCAAAGAGTCTCCGAAACCCTATTCCTTCACGTGATTAGTATAAATAGGAGCTTTCGTTCCTCATATTTCTCACGCGAGTGTCCGCCCTTCTCTTCTCCCTTTGCATTCTAGACTTCGTTCTTACTAATTGGCGCCTACGTGCTTGGACTTCCGACCACGTAAGCTCGGATCTTTCCGGGTACCAGCCTCTCCGTTGCATGACCGACCAATTTGACCACTACACTCAATCAATCTAATCAACTTGTTAAATCGTTTTCCTCTTACGAGGGCATTCTCTTTCCTTGCATTTCGCGTCGAGCATCACTAATCGATCTTCTTAGTTCTTCTCGTTCCGTCAACATGTAAGTCTGAGGGTGTATTAATCTCTCTTTTATTTATTGTATTTTTATTATTGTATAACAATTGTAAGGTTTGTGTCGAAAACACCATTTAAAACCGATTTCTAAAACCGTCTTTAAAACCTTTTTTTGCGGATTTCCAGTAGACAGACGTCGAGAAAAGACGCAGCAACCGCTGCGCCTCTTCGAAGGAGCGCAGCACCTGCTGCGCCTCTTCGTGAGGCTGCCGCAGTTCCTGCTTCTTTTCTTCTTCCTCCGTCCTCTGTAGTTCGTCTCAAATTTATTTCTTTTGTTTTGTTCGTCTGTTAATTCTCTCACATGATAGCATATAATTCATATGTATATTATCCATCATCATTAACATGTTTAATTCGTCATAAATCCGACTCAAATCCCTAATAATCAATATTTGCGGGTTTTCGTCATTAAATTCAATTCGGGTTTTAGAAGTTCAATTCGTTCATATTGAGTTTCTGGGATTCATTGTTGATATATTTTCACCTGCTTGTTCAATAATTCGTCAATTCATCATGTTTAGTTTATTAATTCGTTTAGTTAGTTAGTTTAATTAATCATTCATTAATATCGACCCTTCACATAATTAATCCGTCTTATTTCCGTCTCATCCATGTTTTACTGTTTTATGACCTCAATCATATGTAAATAATTCATTAACCACTTTCATCCGAGTCTAATATCGTAATCAATCCCTAAAATTAACAATTAACATTAACGATTTGCAGTTCCGGCTTCACAGCCAGAACTCACCCTTGGAACAGACGCAGCAACTGCTGCGCCTCTTCCAAAGGGCGCAGTGCCTGCTGCGCCTGTTCCAGGGTGAATTCTGTCCCTGAACTCCTTTTCTGCCTTGACCTAGTTTAATTAGTAAGCGTATTAACTAACTATTAGTCGTATTATCACCTTCTGACTTGTTCGTATTTCTTTGTTTTTATTCTTTTATTCTTTTTTATCAAATCATCCGTTTTAGCGGTATTTTCGACACAAATCGCCTGTTCCCTTGTAATTAATGTAATTTCAATCATTGTAATTTATTATTATTGTATTTTGTATCATTTGTATGTTTTCACATGTAAATCGATCTTAAATTCCAACTTCGACATTAATTGTATGCTAAATTACATGTCAACCGACTTAGTCTAATTCTCACATGCTAGGATTAAAACAATGGATGTTGCATTGCATGCATATGGCCGACGGTATATCAAGTACGAATAAACTCCCTAATCATTAGTAGAGGCCGCTATCGAGGCGGGCGGGATTAGGTGTTCGATCAAAAGAGCTTCCTAATACGTACCCTCACCCCTTACTCCAGATCTCCGTGAGCACCCGTGTTCATTGGCATCCGCGAGAGTCATTCTAGACATAGAATGCTAAGGGTAATGATTGCTTAGTGTTCATGTCACTACTTTGTGTCTTGACATGACACGAGGTATTCGAACGGTTCCAATTTCCCATAAAAATTGGTGGCGACTCCATACAAAATGCAAACGCTTGTTTTCGAGCCCCTTCACCAAGCGCCCCCGTGGGCGGCCCGCTGTCCACACCATGGCCGTGCTTGTAGTAGTGTGATGTTTAGGAGTTCGAGAGTTTTGATAGTGGCATGATGATGTTTATGAGTGTAAGTAAACTTCGAGGACGAAGTTCCTTTTAAGGGTGGTAGAATGTAACATTCCGTTTGATGTTTATCTAGTTGGTAGAGTTGGTGTTAAGAGTTCATGGTTTCATGTTCTGTAAGTTGAGGTTTTGTTTTGAGTTCTTAGTAGCTTTGTTGCGTCTTGACCGAGTTAGTATGTTTGTTTTTATGTATGGGTTGAACTTCGGGGACGAAGTTCTTTTTAAGGAGGGAAGACTGTAATACTCCGTATTTATGAGTCTTTGGGTACTCTATCGAGTAGGCCTTACTCTGTCGAGTAAGGGTGAGTTGCGTTTTAAAATAGTTTCTGACCTGTTGGGTACTCGATCGAGTAACTAGGATACTCGATCGAGTAAGGGGGCACTCGATCGAGTACCTTAGCTACTCGATTGAGTAGCTCGGTTAGCGGGTGATAATTCGACGGGTTTTATTAATAACACGGATTAATATATAAATCTTTCCGTCACTTTCATAATACACTTTTACAAACCTAATAACATTAAAAGGGAGATTCAAGTTACGTTCTTCGCATTCATCCGTGTTGTTGACAAATCCCGGAGCTTGAGAGGTCGGATTCCATCGTTCTTTATACCTTTGTGATCCTTGCGTCGAGGGTAAGATCTACATACCAATTTTATAGTATTTCGTCAAGTTTCGTTAAACCCTAATTTTGGGATTGGGGGTTTTGTGTTAGTTTTGTGATTGTTAGTAATTATGTGATTATAAGTTAGGAGGAGGATTCGTAGAAAAGGATTTGTGATACAGCTGTTGAGACCGTCTGATTGTGTTGCTGTTCTAAGTAGGATTTCCTACTCAGTATTAGTCCCATAATGGGATATTGGTTGATGTGTTGTGTTTGGTTGTTTGATATAGTAATTGTATTGTGATTGTGGTTGTGATCGTTGTCTATGGTTCGCGAGGCGTGGCCTCGGCTGAGTGGGGTCACTTGCGGGAGTGGCTTCACGCCCTAGTTTCGCCTTCTGTGGAACCCGCCACAGAAGGGATGTGCACATTAATGGACATGGTTATCGCTCACTATGTGGAGCGGGGATTTGGTGGGTACGGTTGCGGTCCCCCATCGGCGGGTGGTCCAAAGGACGATCGGTGATTGAGATTGTTGGAATTGGTGTGGTTGTGTGTGACGGTTAAGTCGTCTTTTATCTTATTGTTGATATATATTGAGTTGTGTGATTAGTAATCGACCTCGTTTAAATGTTTTAAAAACTGTGGTGATCCATTCGGGAGTGGTGAGCAGTTATTGAGCAGTATGATATGACGCGTATGGGATAGCCGGATGAGTCATCACGTGGCTTAGAAGTCTTCCATTTGTGTGTCGATCGATGTTTTATAGTTTTGATAGTTTTAGCAGTAGACCGTCTGAGGATCTTGTATTTTCTTTTTATCAGTTTGGAATTGCTATGTAATCACTTTAAACTTTATTTACTTTTAAAGTTGTTTCGTTATTGTCTTATGAATATCATGCCTCGGGTAACCGAGATGGTAATGTCTTCATACCTGAGTGGTCCTGGTAAGGCACTTGGAGTATGGGGGTGTTACATGCGCCCTCTCGAACAGGCGAAGCAGAGCTGCGCCCTCTGGAACAGGCGCAGCAGTTGCTGCGTCTGTTCCAATGGTGAGTTCTGGCTGTGAAGCCGGAACTGCAAATCGTTAATGTTAATTGGTGAATTTAAGGATCAATTATGATATTCGACTCGGATGGAAGTGATTTAACAGATTAATTACATGCAAATGAGTCATAAAAGCAATAAAACATGGATGAGACGAACGTAAACGAATTAATTACATGAATGAAAGATTGATTAGTGACATAGGTGAACTAAATAGGTTAAATATGACAAATTAATGACGAATTAATGACGAATAGACAGATGGAAATATATCAAAGGTCGAATTCCAGAAACTCAATATGAAAGAATTGAATCTCTACAACCCGGATTGATTTTAATGACGAAAACCCGCAAATATTGGATTACTTGGGATTTAAGTCGGGATTTAATGATGAATTATACGTATTAATGATGATAAATAATATATATGTGAAATTATTGTGCTATTATGTCAAAGAATTGAAGAACAAACGAAAACAAATAACGAACGACGAATTGACAGAGGACGAAGGAAGAAGAAAGGAAGCGAGAATCTGGCGGCTTCACGAAGAGGCGCGAGAGGTGCTGCGTCCTTCAAGAGGCGCGGCGATTGCTGCGTCCTTTCTCGACGGCCATCTTCTGGTAATCCGTAAAAAGGGTTTCAAAGCGTGGTTTTATAAATCGGTTTTAAGAAGTATTTTCGACATAAACCTTACATTAATGATACAAAAAGTAAATAACAATAAATAAAGAAGGATTTACACCCTCAGACTTACACGTTTGACGAAAGGAGATGAACTAAGTTTATGATTAGTGATGCTCAACTCGAATGTAACGAAAGTGCCCTCGTAAGAGGAAAACGATTAAGAATAATTAAGTTGATTGATGTGGAGTTGGTCAAATTGGTCGGTCATGCAAACGAGGCTGGTACTCAGAAGGATCCGAGCTTACGTGGTCGAATGTTCAAGCACGTAGACGCCAAAAAGTAAAAACGTGGTCTAGAATGCAAAGAGAGAAGAGAAGGGCGGACACTCGCGTGAGAAATATGAGGAGCGAAGCCTCCTATTTATACTAATCACGTGAAGGAATAAGGTTTTCGGAGAAACTTTGGAAGTGAATCTCGAAAAGATATGAAAAGATACGCAAAATACGCAGAAAGGACTGGGAAGAGGCGCGCGATCAACTGCGTCTCTTGGAAGAGGCGCAAAGACTCGCTGCGTGCGTGTTCCCAGTGGTTTCCTCCTGCGGAAGAAAGATTTCCGTGTTTGGTTTATGGAATAACGGATTAATCTTATTTTCCTTAATATTTTGTATGAATATTACGGGAAATTCTTTACCAAAGAATAAAAGATTGTGAAAGATTTATAAAATATGGAATAGAAATATCCGGAATATTCCAGAACATTCTGACTCGGGATTTAGCAGTTATCAGAAAATGAAGACGGTTTTAGGCCCGGACTCCAAATGTACTCTAATTACTGTCAAAACGACCGTATCGGCGCGTAGATGACAATTAAGAGGTAGACATCAATGTTTGAGCAATCACTTGACGATAAACTTACGAATTGTCACAAATCGTTCCGCGTACCAAACATGCGGCCCAATCATCACCGGGTGGTTTGCGGGAGGTGCAGAAATGAGGTATCTACAGAGCCCCTACTTTGACTGAGGCTTGGACAAGGCGAAAGTCAAAGTATAGCCATCAGGTCAATCGAAGATTACAACCTGGCGACTATGACGACGCGAGGCGGTTCAAGGGGTCTGAACCAAGGACCTGTCGTCGGGAACATTTTAGAGTCTGTCGACTATCGGGGAGGGTCGTTTAAAGTCCATTAGACTACGTAAGGAGGCTCGCCAGCCATAAGAAGAGACCATACCTGAAACTTCTTGAGAGACGTTTCCGGAGGTGCATAGGAGCTAGGGGTAAGCGTAGGAGCTAAGGTTAAGACCTAAAAGATAAGTAAGGACTGTGCTAGGGTGTGGGACCCTAAAGGAAAGCATCAATGGGAAGGAGGCCCAAAATATAATTTCAAACTAAGGGGTAACTAAGGCTTGAGTGTTAGAACCCTGCCGGTCTGGGAACCTCTGGAGAACGACACCTTTATCGCACTCCGTGGGGAAACAGGAAATATTGTGGGTAGCAGGACACAGGCGGGAACTGCTGGGAGAAATCTGCTTGGGTCGTCTTCAAACAAACTTCAGAATAACTCGAGAAGGACAATTGTATGTCGCGAACTCACGTTGGGGAAAACCTTATCAGGAATTTATCTACATGTCTCGAGAGGGATTGTCTATCCGCTTACTCTCGCTGGGGGAATATAATGAAGGCGTGTCGAAACACCTGTCAAAGAATACCTGCTCGTTGTGACAAGCAAGGTCTTGGAAGCAATAAATAATGTATAACAGTCTGTAGTTGGCTTAGAAATGCGGGTCTGCACGAAGAATTATCGTCAAACGGACCGAAAAATATAAAATAGCATCGGGGAAGAGGCGCACCAAAGATGGCCCCACAAATAACGAACTCATAACGAATTTTTGAAAATTCGTATGAAGGGAAGCTAAGGAAGAGGCGCAGCAAGAGCTGCGTCTCTTGGAAGAGACGCAACACCTGCTGCGTCTATTCCTGGAGGTGTCTTTTCTGCGTAAAAACGCGATGAAACAGGGAGTTCACCTCATTTGTTTCGAAACACAATTCATCAATTTCTCTCTCAAACTTCAACCATTTCCGCCAAAATTTGATCCAAAAGCTTGCATTCGCCATGACTAATTGAGGTATGTATATCATTCTTGCATTAATCTTCTATAATGGACGAATTGGATCGACAAAATTTAGGGTTTTCAACCCTAAAATGTCGAAAATTTGGGGCTTTTCCCCCAAATGATCTTGCCTTGTAAAATTGACCATGTAAATGGCTAACTTGTAGTATAAGGATTATAACCATGTATTTGTTTCGAATTTTGATGAGTTTTGAGCATTTGAGTGAAATTGAGACGGTTTCACAGCTAAATCGTAAATTGCTTCGAAAATGGCCTTTGGCTTGCCCATTTGTGATGAAAATTGACATTTGGAATCCTTGAATGATGGGTAAACTTCTTACCATCTCGGAATTTTGGTTTGTGACGGCTTTTTCAGGACACTTTTCTAGGGCATAATCGTCGTTATAACGAAATGCTGCCGAAATTTCGACTCGAAACCATGACTAGGCTTCAACTTAGGCTTGACTTAACCCAAATTACCACATGAGTGATCGGGTTTGTGGGAATACGGCCAAATATGGCGAGAAAAGAGCGACTTCGGGCTTCTAAAAACTCGGAAATCCCCTAATCAAGGCTTGTCGTCACTTGACGCGGCCTAAATATGCCTTAATTTTGTAGGTGACGAGGCTTCTACTTCTGGGAGAGCTCCCATGGAGATAGACACTGCTGTTGACGCTTCTCGTGCTCTCGAGGAGGCTTTTGCTTGCGCTAGGGCGGCCGGGAGGTTGCGAGACGAGATCCTCGAGGAGGAGGTTGCTGAGAAGGAGGAGGCCCCAAGACGGGCCAACGTGGGGCGAGGAGGTCGCCAGCTGAGGGGAGCACCTGCGTGGGCTGAGACCTGGGACAGCAGGCACTTGCTTTGGGCTGCGGAGGGTCACCTGTCCTATAGGATGGTGAAGAGCTTGGTAACCTTGAATTCATTACTCATCACTCATATTCTTTCGTTTCATTTGCTCCAATTTCTTTTCCAATTTCATTCAAACTAAAGATAGCTTTTGTTTCAAATCACAATAGGAGGCTGGGAACATCAGATCGTTCTCGGGCTGCACGACGGCTATGGAGTGCTACGAGAGGCTGTCGGCGGAGGAGCGGGCCATGATCGAGCGGGGAGCGTTCGGCGCCCTGGTGCAGGCTTGGAGGAGTGGCAACATCTGATTTGGAGAGCCGCTAATTTGTATGATTTTTGTGTAAGAACACGTTTGATTGAACTTATCCAATTATTAAGAACTTCTTTTTTTGAAAATGCAGGTTGCGCCGTCCCGGTTTGTGGCGTTATGGAGGGTGGCCAACCGGCTGCGAGCTACTGCCGTCGAGGCACTTGTCGGCAGTCGAGGTCGTCAGGTATGAACCTTTCGTCATTTTTAAATTTTCTTATTTTCTTATGATTGTTTGAAATGATTGACACGAGCCAATTTTGTTACTTGCAGAGGGAGCGTGAGCTGTAGCGAGAGCTTGCCCAGTCTCGGGAGGAGACAGCTCGTTTGCTGAGGGAGCTCGAGGTTCGCGACGTCGAGGTTGATGCTCTCGAGGCGAGAGTTGCGGAGTTAGGCGGCGACCAGTAATAGCTTTGTTGTTGTTTGTTTTTGTTGGCTGTATCTTGCACATTTGTACATTTTAGGACCTACATTTTGGACATTTTGGATTTTGCTTGGGACTCGAGCCCCCAGTTTGTTGTACATATCCCTTTTTTGGTTGTATATGATGGCCTGAGTGCCTTTGCTGCTGGGTTGTGTTGCTTGTACCTGCAGGTTAGCTTTGAACAGGTTTGGTAGATGATGGTTTACGCCGTCATGCTGCCGAAATTTACATAGAAGTTCACGTAAAACATACATTTGATGATGTATGGCCTAAATTAGCGCAAAACGACTGACTCAAAAGTGCAAAACATGCAAAGAAATGCAAAAGATGCAAAAAAATTTGCCGGAAATGACCGGACGGTAGGGAGGGTTACCCCCAAAAAAATGAAAAAAAATAGAAATCTATAAGTTAGAAATGTAACGTGGGACGGGAGCGAAATGATTCCCGAAAAAAGAAATAAATAAAAAGAAGCACATAAGTTTGATTTCCTAAAAAGGAAGAAAATAGAAAGAAATATGTAAGTGTGTTAAAATGACGAAAAAAGCTGATATTGCCTCGAAATGCGCATCCGCGAAATTAGGAAACACGAACTATGGTAATTTTCACGTATTTACCAAAATAATAACCCGTATGAATAGGAAATTATTCGTTAAGGAATTTAGGAAAGATCCAAAGCGGAAATTCACATAAACAAAGCTGAGGAAGAGGCGCAGCAGGAGCTGCGTCCCTTTGAAGAGGCGCAACAGGTGTTGCGCCTGTTCCCCGGTGTTTCCGTCCTGGCGGATTTTAGGAAACAGATTTTAGTATAAATAGAGACGTCGATAGAGGTTTTATTCACACAATTCTTCCGTCTCTTCCTCGTCTTATTACATAAAGTCCTCAAAATAATCCTTCATCATGAATACTTTAGAGATTCGTCTAAAAGAGTGGACCAACGAGTTTTCCAACATGGAGAAACACGACATGGGTGCTTATAATCTTGGATCATTGTTGAGCTTGAAGCTTTATCAAGGTGGTCAAACCATTCCTAGATGCTTGTCTTGATTATTGGGACCTGAATTATCATGTTTTTGCTTTCCCCGGAGGTGACATTTGCCCGTTTCCTGAAGAAATTGCCGCGATCGGTGGGTGGGACCCAGAACACTTGCCTGCTATTCCTTCTACTTCACAAGGGTATAAGAATAAATTTAGAGACTTGCTTGGATTGACAAGAATTGAGGTGGACCGTCTAGTGACCTCGAAAGGAGTGCGAATATTGGACTTTATTGACCGATTCATTAACAAGGCCGACCCCACCGTCTCTTATGTTTCCAGGCGAAGGGCTTTTGGGTTTTGCTTGTTACATGTATATGTCCTTCAAGGGCATGTTGATGAGGATTTGAGAGGTGATCCCCGTCTCCTGGGCCTAGTTGAACAAATGAAACTGCGCAGGAGCCCAGCCTGTTTATGCTTAGGAGAGATCTTATTGGGTTTGGATAACAGGAAAGCCAATCGCGACCTACCTTATTTGGGAAGTCCCGTTATTCTGCAGGTAAAAGAACACTTTTCTTTTTCTCTCTTTCTTTTTTCTTTCTTTTTGTTTCGTTTTTTTTTTTCCCGTCGTTTTTTTTTTCTAATACCCGCTTTTGGTAGGTCTGGCTTATGGAGCGCCTTCGATTGATCGAGTCCCCAGTTCATGTTCCTTCTTATCATGCTCGCTCGATTGCAATGAGGATAAGGTTTTACATGGTGGACTTCACTCGGGTCTGCAATTACTGGGAAAACAAACTGAAGAGTGACGATGGCCCCTTGATTAGATGGGTTGTACCGTGGTGGCATCTCAAATCTGTCACTGGAGTATCTTCCTTGGATCCTACCCGATCCGTGCGCATCCCGGCTTGGAATTCATGGTATGCATCTTCCGGAGAGGTTGATGAGACAGGTTGGACTGAAGCGAGATGATCCCGAAGCTTGACACTCGTCCCCAGATCGCTAGTAGCGCTTACTACTGGGAGCTGAAGGGAGTGGGCCATTAAATGGGCTCAAAGGAACGTGTGGTTCTTGAACTCTTCTGTTAGTGCCTTATGGGTGTCGGACTCTTATCTGCGGTGGAGGAAAGCCACTACTCCAGAGGAGCGTGAGAGATTGAGGAAGCGCGAGCCCGTTGACTACAAGGTGCGCGAAGTGGAAAAAGGAGAAAGAGAAGCATCTGACTGAGGGAGAGGAAGAAGCCGGGTTTCGAGTTGTTCATCCTTCAAAGAAACCGAAGACCTCTCCTGTCGTGGACAAAGTGATTGGCAAGAATGGGAAGGCTAGGCCTCGAGAAAGACCGTTGGTGATTAGGTCCGAAGTGGCGCAGGAGCGTCCGGCTCGAGGTCGTGACAAGAAATATAACAAAAATGACAAGGGCAAATGGAAGATGGAGGAATAGCCCAAGTCTTTATTATTATTTATTATTATTATTATTGTAATAAGAAGGTGGGGTTTTAGAATCCTAGCCTATTTTTATTTTTGTTTTAGCATTATTATTATTATTATGTAACGTATTATTATTATTATAAATGAATGAAATAAAAGAGGTTAATTGGTTATGAAACCGTTGTGATTTTCTATTTATTATTCTTGTCGAATTCCAAATGCAATTGCAGATGTCCTTCTATTTACATTTTGAAATTAATGGGTTGTATCATGTGAAGGATTGCCTACGTATTCATTTAAAAATAAAATCAAACCCTTGCGCGTAGTTCGAGTAAATGTAAAAGAATAATTATTCTAAGCAAGAGCTTGTAATGAACTTAGAAGATAAGCATGAGTTTTTTACTTACTCTTAAGGTGCAATTTAGTTTATTTGATGATATGAGGATGACAAATTGTCAAAATGCAAGAGCAGAGTGACATTAACTTATTTCAGCTTAGCCGGGGGCCGTTTATTTAGTGCCACAAGAGCGGCACGTGAGGTTACGCGAGGCGCGTTTTATTCTAGGCATAATACCGCTTTAGTTGGTCAAGGTTTATCGGGTTGACAAATTCATTCCCATCTAGGTCTGTGATTCTAACCGCACTCCCTGGAAGTATGGACTTGACTAGAAATGGCCCAGCCCAATTAGGTTTGAATTTTCCCCGTGGATCGACAGGTAAAAGAGCTCTAACCGACCTGAGTACCAAATCTCCTTCCTTGATGTTCCTTGGCTTGACCCTTTTGTTGAAGGCTCGTTTGCTACGTGCTTTATATGTTTGGACATTATGTAAGGCGCGTAGCCTACGTTCATCCAGGATGATGAGTTCTTCGTATCTATCCCTCTTCTAATCGGCTTCCGGGATTTGACTTTCGAGTAAGATACGCAATGATAGTATTTCTAACTCGACTGGCTGTACAGCTTCCATGCCGTAGGTCAAATAGAAAGGGGTGGCCCCAGTGGGCGTCCTAACTGATGTGCAATATCCCCACAAAGCAAAGGGTATTTTGCTTGGCCAATCTCGATAGTTGTCAATCATTTTCTTGAGAATTGTGACAACGTTCTTGTTTGCCGCCTCTACCGCGCCATTAGTTTGTGGTCTATATGGCGAAGAGTGGTGATGCCTAATTTTGTACTTGACTAGAAATTGCTCAGTCTCGGCTTGGAAATGTGATCCATTATCACTAATGATCTCATGTGGGCAACCGTATCGACAGATGATGTTGTTTTGTATGAACCTTGCCACGTTTTTAGCTGTGAGACTAGTGTAGGAAGCTGCTTCTACCCATTTGGTGAAATAGCCGATTGCCACCAATATGAAACAGTGACCTCCTGTTCCGGCCGGAGTTGTCTTCTCGATTATATCAATTCCCCAGGCATAAAATGGCCAAGGAGATGTCATCGTATAGAGCAATGAAGGAGGGACATGCTGTACATTCCCGAAGATTTGGCAGTTGTGGCAATGTCTTACGTATTTGATGCAATCGGATTCCATTGTGGTCTAATAATACCCCAAACGTGTGATTTTCTTCGCCATCATGGGCCCACTCATGTGAGGACCGCATTCTCCATCATGAACTTCTTCCATTACTTTCCACGCCTGTGAATGATCGAGACAACGTAGGATTACACCAAGAGGTGTTCTTTTGTATAACTCTCATTGCATGAGAACGTATTGGGAAGCTAGTAGGCGTATAACGCGTTGTCCCCTTTTGTCCATATCCGGTGGATAGGTACCGTTGAGTTTGAAATTTAGGATTGCTTGGAACCAAGGCTCCTCTGTGATTTCCTCTTCATCGGTGATTTGGTGGACATAAGCTGGCTCTGATCGTCGTTCGATACACAAAGGCATTTCTACCATGTCATCTGGCATATTAATCAAAGATGCGAGTTTTGCAAGAGCATCCGCAAATAAATTTTCTTCCCGAGGTAGGTGTAGATAGGTCACGTGATCAAAGAATTGGGCGACTTGGTCTATTCTGGCTTGATAAGGTGCTAAGCTTTCACTTCGGATTTTCCAAGATCCCGTAACTTGATTGATGATCAGGGACGAATCTCCATGCACTCGGAGGTTTTTAATGCCTAAGCTTACTACCGCCTGTAGTCCAATGAGACAAGTTTCGTATTCTGCAGCATTGTTCGTCACCTCGAAGTCGAGTTTGACAGAGATCGGTGTATGCTCACCTTCAGGAGAAATGAGTAACACTCCTATTCCAAATCCTCTTAAGTTTGATGCTCCATCAAAGTAGAGGTCCCAGGAGTCCACATCGGTTTGGAGTATATCCTCGTCTGGAAATGACCACGTATCTATTGTTTGTGCATCATTGATGGGGTTTTCTGCAAAGAATTCGGCAACGGCGCGCCCTTTTATAACTTTCAGGGGCACGTATTTGAGATCGAACTCTGAGAGCATCAATGTCCATCTTGCTAATCGTCCGTTGAGGACGGGTTTCTCGAAGAGGTATTTGACCGGATCCATTTTGGAGTATATTTTGACGGAGTATCTAAGCATGTAATGGCGTAGCTTCTTCGTTGCCCACACAAGAGCGAGGCATGTCTTTTCGAGTTGTGAGTATTTGCACTCGTACTTCAAGAACTTCTTACTAAGGTAGTAGATAGCCCTTTCCTCTATTCCTATGGTTTGAGCTAGCATGGCGCCCATGGCTGTTTCGGTCACTGTGAGATATAAACCAAGAGGTTGATCTCGTTGAGGTGGCATGAGCACGGGTGGTTTAGCTAATATCTCCTTGATTCGGTCGAACGCCTTTTGACAGTCATCATCCCACATGGTGTGATCTGTTTTCTTGAGCTTTTTGAAGATAGGTTCACAGATCATGGTGAGTTTTGATATGAATCGACTTATATATTGCACTTTTCCCAGGAATCCTCTGACTTCTTTCTCCGTTTGAGGTTGCGGCATTTTGATAAGAGCTTTGATTTTGGAAGGGTCTATTTCTATACCTCGTTGGCTAACGACGTATCCCAGGAGTTTGCCAGATGTTACTCCGAATGCGCACTTCTGAGGATTGAGCCTCATGTTGTACTTTCGTAGCCTTAAGAAGAATTTGCGAAGGTTCGCAATATGACCCTCTCTATCCTTGGATTTGACAATCATGTCGTCTACGTACACCTCAACTTCTTTGTGCATCATGTCATGTAGGAGTGTGGTTGCGGTGCGTTGATATGTAGCTCCGGCATTGATTAACCCAAACGGCATAACCGTATAGCAATAGGTTCCCCATTGAGTGACAAAGGCGGTCTTATGCATGTCTTCTATGGCCATCTTGATTTGGTTGTAACCCGCGTACCCATCCATGAAGGATAGTAACGCGTGATTTGCGGTATTGTCCACCAATATGTCGATATGTGGTAGAGGAAAGTCATCTTTAGGACTTGCTTTGTTTAAGTCTCTAAAATCAACACAAACACGGATTCTCCCATCCTTTTTGGGTACGGGTACTATGTTGGCTACCCAGTCAGAGTACTCGGAAACTTTGATGAACCCGGCTTTGAATTGCTTATCGACTTCTTCCTTAATCTTGAGAGCCCATTCTGTCCTCATTCGACGAAGCTTCTGTTTTACGGGCTTGAAACCTGGCTTAATTGGGATTCTATGTTCGGCGATATCCTTGTCGATTCCGGGCATGTCTTTGTAAGACCAAGCGAAAACGTCTTTAAACTCGTGTAGGAGGTCTATGAAACTGGCCCTTTCGGTGGGGTTCAGGGTTGTCCCTATCCTAAGTTCTTGGGGTTCTAGTTCGGTTCCTACGTTGATGGGTTCAGTGTTCTCTATTACTGATCCCCCTTCCCCCTCTTGTAGTATTTCCTTGGCTATGTAGGGAGGTATCTCAATTGAGTATGGGTCTGGGTCATCCTCAGTATTATCATAAACAGAATTGCATTCAAGATAACACAAAGAGTAAGCAGAACCTGATTTATTCATATTAAAGTTTGAGAAAAGTTGAAACAAAGAAGCCATCTGATCTGTGGTCAGCGGCGGTAAAGGGACAGTTGTTGGGGCATTTCCCGAACTACTATTACTATTTGAGGCTAAGCTAGGAGAAATAAAGGGAATGGGGGTGACGACAGGAGGAGACTCCTTAGTGACTTCTCTAGACTCCGACTCTGACTCCGACTCCGACTCTGACTCGAATTCATCGTCTTCTGGTTCTCCTTTGAACATCTCTCCTTCTCCAGTGGTGAGCTTGAAGAGTCTTCCTTGATTGTTGGTCCACTTGATTGATTTTCTCCATCCTTTCGGCTGATTCGCGTTTGTTTCTGTGATTAACGCGGTAGGGTTGAAGTGGTTGTCTTGAAGTATCATGGTAATGATATCATCCTGCGCGGCTCTAACAAATCGATCTTCTCCAAACAGTAGACTAACAGCTTGTTCGTCTAAGCAAGGTGCTTGACGTGCTTTGACGGTAGGAAACATTTCTGGAGGAATGAAGTAGCAATCGTGAAAGATCTCGATTCCGGCTAGCTTCCTTCCGAGGTGTTGCCAAGGTTCGGGAAATCCGTGAAAGAGTTCTTGACTTCGTTCCCTAACAAAGTATCCATTTAGGGTAGGGAAATATGGTCGCATCTGGACTCCTACATGCTTACGGTTTTGAACTTGAGCGAGCATCTCGAGAACTTCCTCTTTAGTGGGTTTGTATCCTAGGCCAAGTGGTATCCTTTTTGAGTTGTCTTCATTGTAGGGTGCGAAGGTGTTTCTTCGGACAGGGTCAAAGGCATTCCAGGGAAGTATCCCTGGGATTTGAGTATGTGGTTTACCACCAAGTTGGAGTAGGGATCGTAGTATAGGGGTGCCAATTCGCTTTCTATGACACTTATGCTTTGAAAGCCCCCAAGTTCAAGTAGTGGATCCGCAAGGACTTGATTATTTGACTTCTTTTCGATTATAGCCTTGATGGGCGACGAAGTGATCGTCACCACTTTGCCATTTAGTGGAATTTTGATCTTTTGGTGAAGGGTGGATGTTACCGCTTTGGAAGCGTGAATCCAAGGTCTTCCCAGAAGTATGTTGAAGGAAGCTTCGATGTCCACTATTTGGAAGTTAACCTTTCGCTCAATTGGCCATGTGGCTATGGTTAGGTTAACGAGTCCTACGACCTTTCGTCGTGTACCATCATATGCACGAACACCTTGATTGGTAGGGGTCCAATCCGACTCTTTCATGCCTAGTTTGTATGCCGTTTTCAAAGGTATGACGTTGACCGCAAAGCCATCATCTACCAAGGTCATTGGCACATTCTTCTTTAAGAAAATGACAGTGATGTAAAGAGCCAAGTTGTGACTAGCGCCAAAGGGTGGCAAATCTTCATCTGAGAAAGTAATAAGATTACTTAGCTTCGGTGATTCTTGGAAGACCAAGTTGACTACATCGTCGGGTGTGGAGTTATGTGCTACATTTAGCTTGGCCAAAGCTTGCAGTAAAGCTTGGCGATGTGGGAATGAGCTTGCTACTAATTGCCGACCGAAAGATCACCTTTGTCTTCTCAGTAATTGCTTGAGCAAATGATCAGTAGAGTCATCTTCATTATCATTTGGTGTGATAACGTTGGTTGGGCCATTTTGAGTAGTACTTTGATATGGACGCCCCGAACGAGTTAGGTGGTCCACATCTTGGTCTTCACCATTTTGGACTATTTCCTTGGCTAGGGAGTGTTCAATGAGATACTCGTCTTCATCGTCATCGACCCATACTCCATTGATTGTAGTTAGTTCCCTCATTCTCATGATCTCGTCCTCTAATTGTGTGATTTGGTCGACTAGTTTATCAACCACGACGACTATTTCTTGCATAGTGGCATTTTGAGAAAAGATTAGTGGCGCATGTTCTTTAGGTGATGTATTGGGGTCATGTAAAGTTGTCACCACATTTTCCAATTCTCAAACTTGCCTATCCACACTTCTTGCCCATGCGATGAAGTCGGCAATGGTAGGGGAAATGGTAGAGTAGAACCCTTTATTCTTGATCGCGTGGATCTTGTCTTCGACTGGAGAAATGAGGTCTGAACAATCTAAGGTAGATTCTTCACTTGTGATCACTAGAATTCCACGAGGATTCTGAGTGTTGTTGGGCTTACCTCCCGGCGGTATTGGTAGTCGACCATCCTCGATCATGTCTTGAAGCACATTTTTCAATATGTAGCATTTTTCTGTGTCATGCCCCTTACCCCTATGATATTCGCAGTATGAGTTCTCGTCCCAGAACTTGGACTTCTTTTCAGGTTCGGGCGTAGGTCCTATGGGTTGGAGTTTGTCTTGTTTCATTAGCCTTTTTAGAGTATTGGAGTAAGTGTCCCCAAGATTTGTAAATTTCCTTGGTGGGGCACTCTTCTTGGATGGCTCGAGGAGGTTAACTTCATCGGTCTTGCTAGTGGAGCCGTAAGAACGACTTGTTGAGCCTTGATATCCTCGACCTACCATTTTGGACAATAGCCCTTTACGGATGTCATCTTCGATCCTTGTTCCTAGTACGGTTAAGTCCTTGGAAGGTTTAATGTTTTGGTGCCTCAAATGATTGGCATAGATGGGTTTTAAGTTGTCCACGAATTTCTCCACGAAGGTAGCCTCATCCGGGCGTTCAACTAGTTGGGTACTAGTCTTCCTCCACCTACTTAGGAAGTCGGTGAAACCTTCTTTGTCATTTTGGGTAAGAACCTCCAAAGTGCGCATGTTAACTTGGATCTCAGCATTATTCGCATATTGCTTAGCAAACTCGACCGCGGCGTCTTCCCAAGTAGCAATCTTCTTGTGTTCTAGAGAGTAGAACCATTACTTTGGGATGGTGTCAAGAGATGAAAAAAAGATCCTTAAGAACATCTCGGGTTTGAAGCCTTTGATAGACATATAGTCCTTGAAAGCACGGATGTGGTTCAAAGGGTTTTCATACCCCTTGAATTTAGGGATATCCGTTATGTTGAAGTTGGTTGGCAACTTGGAACTCACAGCCTCATACTTGCGATTATTCTCCCTGTAAATGCCATCCCCTTTAAGATACATCAATTGCTTCTCTAAGTATTGGAGTCGTTGCTGAGCTGCAGTCATACCCATGGGAGGGTTTTCGTCCCTGAAATCATTCACGAAGTCATCCACGATTTCACTTTCTCGAGGAGGCAACCTTGCTTCTACGGCATAGATCCGGCCCTCGATGGTGTCAAGGCGATCATACACTTGGTCTTGGGTAGTTTGGAGTTGAGCTAGCGCGGTTAGGATTCGATCATTACCATCTTGGAGTTGATTGAAGTTCACGTCACTTGTTTACGGCATCTTGGAAACTGGATAAGAGATCGACGACGAATCAAAACACGATCGACCATTCTAGCACACTTACTAAGGAGGATATGTTTTGACTCGTGAAGTGGGTGTGTGCCACTTGTGTCAGTGAGCTTTTGAAGAAATGCCAAGATTTGAAAAACGTTGGTCCTAGTCAAGTTTAGTGTAGTTGTAGGAGTGGACTCGAAGTGAGGTTTTGAAATGGGCTTGGGCCCGAAATTTGACTCGACAAATAGACAGAGTTTTGACTCGGTTTTGCGCTAATCATTGGCCTTTTTCGATATTTACATTTTAAAAGGGATTTTGATTTTACAAAAATCGTCATGGTTTCGTTTAGAAATGGTGATCACGTAAGGTACAAACATTTATACAAACATTATAACGGGATGCTGAGTGCATTTAAAAGGGTTTTGGTTTAAAGGGTGGGTTGCCATACCGAACAATCAAACCCGAAGTCTGTGGAGAGGCTCGTACCAAACAAGAGTAAGACCGATTCCTAGTCCATTTCCTCAAGTAGTGAAAGTCCTTGATACAAACAAGAGTAAGTACCATGGTATGGATGACGTCAATCGCTATCCATCCTTAGGCCCAAATAATAATTATGACCGTTTAAACGGTACGATTGGTCGAATGGGTTGGGTTGGGCCTAGGAAGGCCAAATAAAACGGTCTAGGAAGACCGAGTTATGAAAACCGACAATTGTCTTGTACAAACTATTCCCTAACCTTGTTCAAGTTTCACCCTTTTGGCTACACGTAAGTGTATTATCCCCAGCGGAGTCGCCAAACTGTGGACATGGGGCCACGGGGGCGCTTGGGAACAAGCGTTTGCATTTGTGGAGTCGCCACCAATTTATTGTGGAAAATTGGAAACCGTTCGAATACCTCGTGCCATGTCAAGACACAAAGTAGTGACATGAACACCAAGAACTCGTCACCCTTAGCATTCTATGTCTAGAATGACTCTCGTGGATGCCAATGAACACGGATGTTCACAGAGATCTGGAGTAAGGGGTGAGGGTACGTATTAGGAAGCTCTTTTGATCGAACACCTAATCCCGCCCGCCTCGATAGCGGCCTCTACTAATGATTAGGGAAGTTATCTATACTCGATGTATTGTCGATTATATGCATGCAATGCAACATCCAAGTTTTAATCCTAACATGTGAAGAATTAGACTAAGTCGGTGAACAATTAATTTAGCATACAATAAATGTCAAAGTAGGGATTTAAGCTCAATTATATGTGAAGGCATACAAATGATACAATAAAAGAAATACAATAAAATACAATAATAAAAATTACAATAATTACAATGGATTCAATTGATTTATGTCGAAAATACTTCCAAAACGGATAATTTGAAAAAGAACAAAATAAACAAATAAGCGAACAGGAATTAGGCGATAATACGATTAATAGTTAATTAAATACGTAAGCTAATTAAACTAGGTCAAGGCAGAACGTAAGTTCGAGAGGCAAAATCAACTGGAACAGTAGCGTGAGTCTGCGCCTCTGAAGAGGCGCGGCGATTCTTTGCGTCTTTCAAGGGTGAGTTCTGGGCCGGAGCGCAAATCGTTAATGTTAATTGGTGAATTTAAGGATCAATTATGATATTCGACTCGGATAGAAGTGATATAACAGATTAATTACATGCAAATGAGTCATAAAAGCAATAAAACATGGATGAGACGAACGTAAACGAATTAATTACATGAATGAAAGATTGATTAGTGACATAGGTGAACTAAATAGGTTAAATATGACAAATTAATGACGAATTAATGACGAATAGACAGATGGAAATATATCAAAGGTCGAATTCCAGAAACTCAATATGAAGAATTGAATCTCTACAACCCGGATTGATTTTAAGGACGAAAACCCGCAAATATTGGATTACTTGGGATTTAAGTCAGTATTTAATGATGAATTATACGTATTAATGATGATAAATAATATACATGTTAAATTATTGTGCTATTATGTCAAAGAATTGAAGAACAAACGAAAACAAATAACGAACGACGAATTGACAGAGGACGAAGGAAGAAGAAAGGAAGCAGGAACTGCGGCAGCCTCACGAAGAGGCGCAGCAGGTGCTGCGTCCCTTCGAAGAGGCGCAGCAGTTGCTGCGTCCTTTCTCGACGGTCATCTTCTGGTAATCCGTAAAAAGGGTTTCAAAGCGTGGTTTTATAAATCGGTTTTAAGAAGTATTTTCGACATAAACCTTACATTAATGATACAAAAAGTAAATAACAATAAATAAAGAAGGATTTACACCCTCAGACTTACACGTTTGACGAAACGAGATGAACTAAGTTTATGATTAGTGATGCTCGACTCGAATGTAACGAAAGTGCCCTCGTAAGAGGAAAACGATTAAGATTAATTAAGTTGATTGATGTGGAGTTGGTCAAATTGGTCGGTCATGCAAACGAGGCTGGTACTCAGAAGGATCCGAGCTTACGTGGTCGAATGTTCAAGCACGTAGACGCCAAAAAGTAAAAACGTGGTCTAGAATGCAAAGAGAGAAGAGAAGGGCGGACACTCGCGTGAGAAATATGAGGAGCGAAGCCTCCTATTTATACTAATCACGTGAAGGAATAAGGTTTTCGGAGAAACTTTGGAAGTGAATCTCGAAAAGATATGAAAAGATACGAAAAATACGCAGAAAAGGACCTGGGAAGAGGCGCAGCAGTCACTGCGTCTCTTGGAAGAGGCGCAGCACCTGCTGCGTCTGTTCCCAGGTGGTTTCCTCCTGCGGAAGAAAGATTTCCGTGTTTGGTTTATGGAATAACGGATTAATCTTATTTTCCTTAATATTTTGTATGAATATTACGGGAAATTCTTTACCAAAGAATAAAAGATTGTGAAAGATTTATAAAATATGGAATAGAAATATCCGGAATATTCCAGAACATTCTGACTCGGGATTTAGCAGTTATCAGAAAATGAAGACGGTTTTAGGCCCGGACTCCAAATGTACTCTAATTACTGTCAAAACGACCGTATCGGCGCGTAGATGACAATTAAGAGGTAGACATCAATGTTTGAGCAATCACTTGACGATAAACTTACGAATTGTCACAAATCGTTCCGCGTACCAAACATGCGGCCCAATCATCACCGGGTGGTTTGCGGGAGGTGCAGAAATGAGGTATCTACACCTTTCCAATCCCCGTGCGTCGAACTGATATTATATGCCCTCGAGTCGTCCCCGGTGATCTGTGGGCCCAACTATCGTCGAATTCGCCCCCGTCCCCAGCCGACCTAACTCCTCTCCTCATTTTTCGCGCGTCGAACAGTGGTGGTATGCGGCCTCGAGTAGTCGCTAGTGGTCTATGACTTGAAGTCATCGTCGTCAATGGATCTCATGTAGGCCCGCACTGTCGTCGGTGGCCTGTGGGACAGCGCCATCGCCGGCGACCTGTGGGACCGCGCCGCTGCCGGTGGCATGGGTTTCGTCCTTGCGTTGTTGCCGTCGCACAATGTCTTTCCCTCTCTCTATTCTAAATTATTTTAGAGTTGGGTGGTTAAATGAGAGAGGTAAAGTTGGGAAAGAAGGAAAATTAGCGCGGGATTGAGTAAAATGTTGCGCGGGATTTAGCAAGTCCCTAAATTATTGATAGATTATTTTTTCTGTCGATTATATTTTGTTGATTACGTTGGACCTTTATTAGTTAACTAGGTTTAAACCCGTGAAAATTCACGGGCTTGTTTTAAAATATTTAATATAAAAGATTGCATTTAATTATTAATATTCATAAAAACTACTCTCTCCAAATTAAAGTGTTTGCCCTATTTCTCTATTATATGAGTCTTGTATTTTAATGAAATGGGGCAAACACTTTAATTTGGAGGGAGTAATATTTTGATATTGAAATTATTTTTTCAGCATGTTCGTGACCCACACAATATGTCACTTATTTATATTCTCGATTTTTTACTCACAAAGTTTCTTATGTGTATAAGGAGTCGTTTGGTTACCCATTCTAAAACACATGAATTGCAATTTATGGGATTTGCAAAATGGGAGAGTTGTTTGTTTGCCCCAAATCACATGAATTGAAGTTCCATAGGAACTCCAATTCCTTCATGATGTGAGAAGTTGCTTACCTAGACACCCCCCTCCCTAGGTAAGTGTGAATTCCTGTGTAATTAACTTCCTACATTCCAACAAAACAACATTCTTCCATTTCATGTGATTTACAAAATCATGGGAACTCTTATTTTCTTGGAACTTCAATTTCCTTAACGAACCAAACGTCCCCTAAGTCTACTATGTTTTTGTACGCCCTAAACAATGAGACCGCTCATTTATTAAGACAATGGATGTTAATGTTTATAATTATAATATTCTTATTGGTTGAAGTGTATGATAACGTCATATCCTAGGTACACCTAAGAATTTTTCTTTTATTGTAAATGCTTACCAAATTCACCAATTAATCTTTTTTATCCCAACTTACCGATTGTTTACTTTATCTATTTATAAATATTTTATTATATTAACTTGATTTGTCTCAAATATATAAGAACCCAATAAGGTATTTATGTTTTTTTTAATATAAAGTATTTTGTCACATGTAATTTATATGCGTTACAGTTTTTCCTTTACCCGTGTCCAATAATATACTTTGAGTAATGGTATAGGGATCATAAAATAATTATGTCTTATACTGTAACATTTTAATGTAGTTGAAATCTTTTCAAAATAGGCTACGGCTAGCTAAAATTTCGTTTATTTTAAAAAAAAAGTTACTTAGTATTTTTCAAAATAATTTTAGCTAATTTTCGGAAAAGAAAATAATAATTTCGTAAAAGATATTTTGAAAATCACGTGTTAATCCTTTTTTAATTATAATTTTAGTCGTAATTCATAAGTCTTATAAATTCAACTAAAATGTATTTCAAAATAGATTTTAATATATCATAAAATGAGACATTTATAACGCATTAAAGATCATTGAACATAAGGATTGAATATAATATTTAGTAATAATTTTTTATTAAAGGCAAGTTTCAATTAGTCTTTGTTTTTTCCTTATTTAGTTGTGTTTTATTTAACCGCCACATCAACTCTAGATGAAAAATTATGATGCCACCTCAGCACATTTGGCTATTGCATTAAAGAAATATATATGATGATATGATGATTCGGCACCTATTTTTATGTTTTTAGTACCTATTAGAGTATTGGATAGTATGATATTTAGAAATTTTCATTTAAAATCAAATGGGTTTGGTGTGGTGGTTGCTCATCTCATCCCTTAACCATGAGGTCAGGGGTTCGATCCCCCCTCATGGGAATGAAACAAACTCTTTGGCCAACCGTTTACCTCTTCGTGAGAGCACCCGCGGCGAGGGGTTCGATCCCTGCTCATGGGAATGAAGCAAACTCAAAGAAATTTTCATTTAAAACGCCGTATTAACCTTAAATTCTCGTTTGTATCAACATTTTTTTTATCGAGTTTTGTGATGTTTAGATTATTAACTTTCAATAAGTGTCCTAGACTCCTAGGAAACCTACTCTTTCATTAAGTCACTTTGTTTGCGTGACATTATTGAATTAGTTGTATCAAACTCGACTTGTTAAATTTCAGTTAAAATTATCAAAAAATTGTTAATATTATAATTATTATTTGTTTTTCTAGTTTAATGCAAAAGGAAAGTAAGTAGTAATAATAATAGGAATAATTGACAAGAATAATCCGACCTTTTACCACTCTTCCTAAAATAATCCGACCTTTTATTAATCTCAAAATAGTCTCACCTTTGTAGCGCATCTTCTTTAAATAAGTCATATGACTGATGACCTGAGTAACCAGTTACTTTTATTTTTTTACTTTTATTTTAATTTAAATCATTCTTCTTTACTTACCGCTATTCATGTTTACATGCCCTGATCATTTGTTTCTTCAATTTTGTTGCTTCTCCCACATTTCTCCTTTGACATTACCAGTTTACCACTTAATTATTCCTCTTTACACCTTCCACCAGACCACCACAACCACCATCGTCATTTGCCCTCCTTTACGTCTTATTTTCTCTCCCTCTTATCTATCTTCTGAAAAGAACATTGAAAGATCATAAAATTTGCAGAGTTTGATAGAAGTAGATTGTAACAATTAGAATAAAAAATTATCAAATTCAAGAGGAATTAATGAAAAAGTTATTAGACAAGTGGACCGTTGCTCTCCAATCTCTCCATATCTCCTATGTTTAGCATGTTAACTATAAGTAGTTCTTAGTATTATACTCTTGTAAATTGTAATCTTTGGCTTTAATATTTAGCTATTGTTTAGGTGAATTCTTGTATAAATCAATAAATGTAATAGCAAACCCAATGGACCAGATCATCAATCTTTCCCATATACTTTACTTCGTCCTTCTCCTCTGTCCAATACAAACTTATTATTCCGGGACCGTTTCCGATTCCGATTCTAGCAGAAGGGATATTATCATTAATTTCCGGAGTGAATCCCATCTTCTGCTATTGGGAAATTGAAATTGCAGAATTCAATGGAGAAAGAAGGGTCCACAAGACCGCAACACAATCGTTACAGGACGCAATAAAAATATTATTGGAATTGTAGATTAAGGTTAAGTGAGGAAAATGGAAATAACCGAGTTATGAGTTGTTCTTGGTGATATGATAAATTGTTTAGGCTGCTCAATAATTGTGGCTACTTATGGTAGAATGATTAGTGCAGCCGTTCAGGGTCTATTTTTTGGTCTTCATGCGCTCGATTCTATGCCGGCGTGAACATGGTGGATTAGTTGTAGTGTAGAATGTAAGAATGATTAATGCAAACACTCGTTTATTCCCCCTTTTTTTAAGGGAGAGAAAACACTCACTTGACCTGATATTATAGGTAACATTTACATAGAGCTCATTTTAAGAAGATAGTATATAAAGGTGGAATTATTTTGAGAATAACAAAAGGTGGGATCATTTTAGGAAGAGAGGTAAAAGGTGGGATTATTTTTATCAATTTTTCCATAATACTATAATGAGTACAAACGTATTTTAAAAATTAAGATTTTCAAGTAACAGTTATGTCACAAATGGACACATCACACATGAGAATTTTAAGTCATAGATGGACACATCACACATGAGAATTATTTTATATATTTGACAAATATTGATGAACATAATCCTCTTTTATTATATCCGCAACACACAAATATGCAATTTTATTCCACTCACAATCCCACCTTGTGAGGTTCAAATGCTCGATTATTTTGGGGCTTTTTTGACATTATTTAAGGGAAAAGTAATACTCCACTAAACAATATAGTGATTGTAAAAAAGGTTATCTTGAATCATGAGGGGTTGAGCTAGGTGTATCTCTAAACATCTCTTTTTTTTTGGGGTTACGAGGGAATCCGCAGTCGCTATTTTTGATGTGTACTGGATAAACTCTTGGTTGTACGTGATAGTCTGCAAACCACGTATAACTAGGTAAGCCACCCGAGAATGACATGCTCGAAGTCTATTAGGCATGGACTCAAGCCAAGAATGCTCCACAAATTTTTTGCTCTTGGGAAGACTTGAACTTGGGTTTCCTGGGAATTTTACCCAAATTTTAACCACTAGACTCCAAACTTACGGGCCTAAACATCTTGTTTAACAATGCTAGATGCTACTTAACGTATATACTTTAATAAGTGTTAAATCAATCCTTCCTACGTAAAGAATTCACTGGGATACCAAAATAAAATAGCTAAATAAATGACTGAAAGAAAGGGAGATTTTAAGGAGGTATGTGTAATGGTCTCACTGGTCTGCGCACTTTAAATCCGTAAATATTTTATATATGTGGATTATGTTTTGTATAAGTAAGGATTTGTAAAGATCATATTTCTTCCTGTATGTTGGATTTTGAATTGTGATTCTTAGTATAGCTTAGTTTTATGGAGTCTCATAGAACATATTGTTATTTTGCTACTGCTACAAGTCTTGTACGAAGTATCACATAAGTTTATTTAGGGAGTGCTAGTCAACAAAAATTGCTTCCAACCACAAGCTTCGTTAATTTTCTTCAACAAGTCTCACTTGTGATAGTCACATTAACTCGGTTGTCAGTGCGGCCAAAACTTATAACCGTCACAAGTAAGTATTGTGAATTTTCTTTGCTTGCTTTCAATACGGTCACATACAAGTTTTGCTAGTTAACGCTTTAAAGTTTGCTAAATAATGAATGTCGTCCTTCAGCAACAATGTCTCCTGATGCTTTGTTCTTAATGATGACGGAAGTCCCGGATACCGCTCCAATTTTGCCTAAGAGTCTCGATGTCACCTCCAACTCATCCTGTCAAAGTATAGATGTTTCAAAATCAAATACAATTTTCGCAAAGTCGACATAGATAAAATGTATACATGTTTAGCTTAATTTAAAAAAATCATAAAGAATGTCATGAGGATAAAGTTCAAGATGTCTTAAATTTACATATACGATGAATCAAGCATATGATAACGTGTACATCTGAACTACGAAAGAGATCAAAGTAATATTTGTTTGCTGCCGATAGTAAACTAAATAGAACATGGTTAGACTTGGGTTTTGCGACCACAACTATTCTTACTTAGTTACTTGTGACGAAAAGATACTTGTAACATTTCACAACCACTTTTTATTTTTTTACCATTATTTAAATCGGTTGTAAGACGTTAACAAAGCTTAAACGCGTTTCAAATGAGAATTTGTGTTGTAGCTAACACAAGGGACTCACATCAAGCTTGGCATTGGACAGGTAAGAGATGCACATGTTAACGGACACATTCATAGGTTTGTTAACTTTGTAAATCAAGGCATTGCCAACGATATCAACGAGGTTTGCAATTGCACCAGCTGCCAAATTTCCATCTCTATCCTGCCACAACATGTTCATATTTAGCCTACAACTTATGAGGATACAACTAGAATTTAAACTTCAAAAATTTGCAAGTATTTTTTCCTTGTATTAAGGGAGATAAATGTCGCTAATTTGGACGTGTTAGTTGATATTGTGAAATAACATTCATTCAATGAATTTTAGCAATTTTAACACACTGGAATAAAATTTTTGATCATTCCAAAATACAAAACCAAGGTCATGTACATATTTAACTCCCCTTATTTTTGCCGTATACGAGAATCCTTGAAACACTAAGATTATAAAGTGAAATATCGTGTTAAAGCGAGGAAAATATCGTTTTAGTGAAATAAGACTAATTTAAACTCGGGTGTACTGTACGTGAAGAATAAATCATGATCATTAGTAATCCAATACTACTCAATAATTAGCTTGAGATAATACGTCCCAGCCACCGGTAGTTTTCATAATTGTGAGTCATTTGGTTGCAAGCGAGAATTTGCAATGCCTAGGAAGTTACACATTACGTGATTTTAGAATTCACGTGAAATAGAAAATGTTGTTTGATTGCGTAAAAGAATTGTAATTCATGTAGGCAATCTCATTTACCTGGGAATTAGGTAACCAACTTCCTCCATTCATTAAGGGGAATTAGAGTTCAGGGAGGTTGTAATTCATGTGAACTGAGATTACAAAACAACTTACCCATTTTGCAATTCACATCAATGGAAGTTCCCGTGTGTGTAGAGAGTAACCAAACGATTCCTAAATACGGAGTATAGGATGACATAAACGAGAAAAAGGATTATACATCGGATGTATTACATCAGACTCCATATATATTTGAGTTTTTGTGTATTTTTTTCGAGCTTTATAAAGTTTAAAACTTACATGTTAGTTTTTTGACGTCAAAACTCAAATTTTTCTGAGCTTATATGTAATATTTTTGATTTATATTGTAATTTTTTTAATTTTATGTTTAAAACAATGAACTCAAAAATTTTCTAACAAAACTCATAATTTTTAAAATAAAATTCAAAAACTTTATCTTAATGCTCAAAAACTATATCATCTGATTTACTACATCAGATATATAGTCCACTTACTGTGACATAAACTCTAGATTACAAATAGACAAGACAGAGTCACGACATAAATTATTTTGTTTATTGCAAAAAATTGAACTGTAGATGAACATAGTGTATTAATTGATTTAATTGCAACATACAGAACGCGTGGGGCTAAGAAACTAATTGAAACTAAAGGAACTTGATTGAGCAAATAATTTGGGGTCAATATGTTACTTCCTCAGTTCCTCCCATCCAATGAAAAAATAAGAAAATTCTTGTGTCCTATAAGAGACCGTCCCCCTTACACCTTACCCCTTAAGACAATCCAACAAATGAAATACTCCGTATTATAAAAGTTTAAGTGTAAGGATACGGTCCTTCTAGAGGTACTCCTATGTTCACTTCAATTTTATACCGCATTTTCATATATCAGATGTATTTTAATTAAACATAGAAAAAAAAGTTGAAATAAATATTAACGAGATCTTACAATCAAACGAGGGGGCACTTTGAAGGAGCAAAATATGATCCCGGGTTCAACCCGATTGACCCGAATGCCACGGAGTGCAAAATCCTCATAGAAACTGGGTCCTACTTGAAACTCGTGCGGGTTGACCGCGACCCGAGACACGCTTTCGGACTCTTCCTCACTTAGTGCTACAAGTTGTTGGGCTCTTTCCATTATCTTCGCTTCACTCTTCAATAATATTGATGTGATCGTAAAATCAATCATTCATTTTCGTTGTTTTTGATGAATTAGGTGTTTTTATCATACTCAATTAAGTACTCTTAAAGATTAAGACACTCACCCAAAAAAAATTAAAGATTAGTGTTGAGAGATGGACGGATTAGGTATATAATTAGTACACCAACCAACCCTAGAAGACAACAAACTATTTGGTTAATTTATAACTAGTATAGATCCGCGCAAATGCGCGATTTTTTAGACAAAAATATTAGAAAATTTAACAATTACACTACTGTTTTAACTTCATTTGAAATTTAACTATGAAATTTACTATTAGTAATATTTTATATTTAGAGATAGAAACCAATTATAATAGGTGAGTAACATTATAACTTGAAAAAAAAATTATATTAAGAGGTGAAATAGAGAAGGTTCAACACTTTTTCTCCTAATAAAATTGTCGGTTTTACTGAAACCATTTTGTTCACTTTATTTCAAAATAAATATTGTAGTTATATCATCATAATCACTAAAGGTATAATATAAGCGTGAAGTAATGACATTAGTAATACAATTAGATAAGATGTGCATTGTAATAATTATACTTATGTACTCCGTATTCGTTAAATAACAAAATTAACCAAAATTTAAATGTTCGCATAGTATGGAGAAGGAATAGATATATTAAGTGAAAGTGGACGAAAAAATATATATAATTCGTAATTTTTTTCATTTTAGAAGTAAAAATATCCATGAATACTACATAAGTTTGTATCAAAAGATAGAATAATATAATTATTTAGAATGAAAATGTTTGCTAAATAACTAATGAGTCATAATTATATACATATTTATGCCTCCCCTTAGTCACTTTTGATACGGTACAGTTTCCGTGCTAGTTTATATTAATTATATGCCTTTTATGCTAGAATGTTGTTACTTCCGCTATTTGGTGTTTAATGTAGGAAAGACGCATTTATGGAGTAAATGGATCAAATGAGCACCGCGGAGTAGGCATGAAGGAATACACGGAGCATGACACGAGAATCTAGAAGAAAAAAGGAAGAGAAGTGAAGAAGACAACACGAAGAAAAGAGCTAAAATAGGAGAATACTCGATCAAGTCTGAGTACACTCGATCGAGTGGGTGTGTACTCGATCGAGTGTACCCAGGCTCGATCGAGTATACATCGAGCTGGCAATTTCGGCGCGATTTCCTTAAGTCGGTTTATCTTTATTATAAATACCCTAATCACGTCATAACTAGAACTTACGTCTTTTTTTACCCTAGAACTCTCTTAAAACCCTTAGTTTAGTATTATTGTGAGTTAATATGAAGGTTGGATTAATATAAGTGGGACACCAATAGGATGGATTATTCTTGTGAAATAATCCTTACTTTTATCGCAATTAGTTTATAGAAATCAACCAAACAACCTTCAAGGAATCGGTTTCCTTTAAGACAAACAAGATCTCACATGACTATATTTTGTCTTATAGATTAAGAATAATATCGAAGATTCCCTACGACCATGAATAGTGCCAAGATTCTCAATGTTACCATTGGTGTGGTATGGAGGGAGTAGCAAATAATTAATTACCGTCTCCCTGTGGATTCGACCCTTTCTTACTGCTAGCTACTAGTTAGTTGAGAATATGATTTATTTTGATAGGCCAACGACTAAAAATAACCTTATCAATAACTATACATAGCCATCATGTTAAGTTTTAAAAATAATAACAGTAAAATAATTTATCATATCATACGTATAATTAGTGCAATTTCATTTTTGACAAAATCAGAATATCTTATTAATAGTCTACTAGTATAGTTCCCGTGCTACAGCACGGTATTTTTTAGATTTGTTTTATAAAGAAATTTTCTTATTAAATTAATTGTATAAATTAACTATCCTTGGAGTTTAATGTTATAATGTATGGAGTACTAAATACTGTATAATCTTAGTAAGAGGTAGAAAATGAAAGTTTATTACCATCAAAAGACACTTTAAGTTGAGTTATTTTTGTCTGAAACTGTTTTTTACTTTACTGTTAAAAATAACACTATAATGTTATATCGTTATAATATGACATAAAATAAAATTAAGCAATGTAAGATCTAATTAAAATGCGTATTACCTTATAACGGAAATAGGTAAAAACAGTATGGAGTACTACTCATTTAAAAAGACAATTTACAAATAATTAACTAATATTTTTTATTTTTATTTTTTATTTTTAATAAAAAAATACATAAAAATTTGTTACGTCATTTAGAAAACCATATTTAGAGTCTAACTGATGAAGGATAATACTATAAAAAGAATATTTGGGTAATTTTAGAGTGTAACTGGTGAAGGATAACATTTATGGAAATGATTGTATACTAATAAATTAGGGATAATAATTGTTTCTTGTAAAATAGGTAAATATAAATGTAATATTGTTTCCATATATAGTTTCGAGAGCTTATTTTTTTAGGCGGGAAAACTACTAAGAGTTTTTATTCTCTTAGTAGTAGGGGGGATGCAAATTGAAAAATATATTATATCCTTTTAAAACGGAATAGAGATATTTATTGTTTGGAAAGTGTGACCTATTTGTAGATATGATATAGTGAAGTCTAATTATAGAATAAATCATTTAGGCGGGAACATTTTAGTAATATTTTACTCTTTTAGTATAAGGGGATTAGGATTAGGATTGTATTTGGTATTCAGTAGATTATTATTGGCGAGGTCGGATTATACAAGCAAATTATAAACGTAGTTGCTCTTTCATGTACATGTTTTACTCAATCATGTACTTTTTTCCATAACTTTTCCATAACATACCCTTCTCCCAAAAAATAAAAATAAGTTCTCTCTTATTCGCTTACCCTAGAAATCAACGAAATTCGTACTAATTAATCAATGATATAAATCTTAATTTTCATATTGAACAAGTAATAATTATGTTCTTTATTAATTATTGATCAATTTTCTGAAATTATATCAATTCAATACTAATTTAATTAGGGTTAACGTAAGAATTTCATGGTAACGTAAGAATTAGGGTTATGCTACTGAACTGAGTTTAGATTTCATTCACTTTTGTCCGTGTAATGGGATTGTTGTATTTCATCCTCCTGTCCAAATGTATTGTAAAATTTGGTAACATAGATTTATTGTGTTTGGCGTTAATGAATATGAAATTTAATGGGTCCATGTTTTTGATGTCAGATTGGAATATGTTTGATGTAAATGACGATTATCGCCTATCATAATTTACACATGGTGGTTGCGGAGGGAAGGGGGTTGGTGGAAGTAGGGTGGTGTTCGATGGGGGAATGGTGGTGGTTAGCAGAAGGGGTGGTGGTTGAGAGGTAAAGAGAGGAAGTTGAAGAGAGAAAAGTAAAAGAAAGTGTTAAAATGAGAGGGATAAAATGGGAAATTATGTCCATGATTAAGTAAATCATGTACATGAAAGAGCAACACCCATTATAAATGATGTATTTTAGTATTTGGTTGAGAGGTTTGACTAACATGTTCAATAACAATTAATTTTCCTTAATACGAAGCTATAAAAGGTTGAAAAATTTACGGAAGAGAAAATTGTCTTTTTCATACTTTCGTGATTTTTTTTTTTTTTTTTTTTTAATTTGGAAGAGTAAAAATAACAATTGTGAACTTTGGACTCAAATCTACTAATTTAAATATGTTGTTTATCAGACACTTTAAATAATATATATTGATGATTCAGGTAAACTACAATCCTCAAATGTGTTAAAAGACATTCCCCTTATACTAAAAGAATAATAAATCTCCCAAATTTTCCCGCCTAAATGAATGTGGTTATAATTAGGCTTTCATTATATAAGATGTGTAATTGGGCTTTTATTATATCATATCTGTAATTGGGCTTTCATTATATTATATTTATGAACTTTCCCTTTTCCCGCGGATAATGCAAAACATTAATAATAATAAATTTTACAATTAAATTTCAAATTGAGTTAAATATCAGTTGTATAATTGTTATTTTTTTAACGGAATTACTTTTTCACATACGGATTTTACTCTTTTGCATACATTTTTTCATAAAATTTCCATAATATACCCTTTTCCCTAATCATTATCAAATTTCTCTCTTAGGTATACAAATTCCCTAAAATCCAATCTAATTAATCTAAAAACTTGAATAATGAATTGTAATTTTTTCACTAGTGAAGTAATTTTCGTTTTTAGCAATTATTAAGTACACGTCTTATTAAAATTATTAGGTTTAATTTTTAGTGAAATTAATATGCAAAACAATTATTATTAATTAGGGTTTATGGGTGATGGAAAGAACGGTGGTTGACGGCTGCTCTGGGCGCGGTGGCTAGGGGTGGTACGATGACGGTGGTGCAATGTGAATTGTGAGAGGACGGCTTAAATACGGAGTGCTGCGATTGGTTTGCGTCGGATTCGGGTTGTCGGTTGGGGGTACTGCTGGACTGCAGTGGGTGGTCGAACGGCTAGAGGATAGAGTGGTTGGTCTGGGTGTTGGTTCGGACAGGGATGGTGTTGGTGTCATGGTGGGGAAGGAAGATGACGGGAGTGCATCGTTCCTATGTTGCTGTTATGTTTTTTTTTTTTTTTTTTTTTTTTTTTTTTTTTTTTAGTTCGTCCAGAGCGATGTTTGCTCCGACGACGACAGTAACGATGATGATGACGATGAACATATGTACTGATATTGATTATGAACCGCTTCTTAACGAAATGGATGATTGCTTAGCCTTTGAACGTACACTAATGAATTTAATTTTGTTGCTTGATTATTGTTCATGCATTTTTTAATACTTCGTAGTTTGTTTGGAGCAACGTTTGCCGGGGATTGATCGGCGGATGTGACCCGGAAATGGTGAACTGAACTGGTGAAGGGAGATGAGGGAAGAGAGAAGAAAATTAATTGGGTGAGGGAATAAAAATGACAAGGGTAATATTGTAAAAGTCGTATGTGAAAAAGCACATCCCTTTTTTAATATTCCTATCTAAAAAATCGCATTCGCGCGGGATCTATACTAGTACGCAATAAGAGATTTTCAAATATACGTGACCTTGTCTGCTTATTTCCATGGGACTAGTTCAAGGTGTGATGGCTTGAGCTCGGCCCATACCTGGCCAAACTCCACTCTAGTAGCAACTACCAACTCATCATATAGATATAACGCCAAGTTACCATGACATAGTTGGTAGTAGTGTGAACTGTGAAGTATTGTCTAAGGGATATGGCCATATGGGGTTCGATTCCTACTATCTACACATGTTATATACTCGATATTCTATACTCCCTCCCAGTCACTATAATGTTCCCCTTTCTATTTTTAGAAACTTTTACTCTTATTTTATTCATTCCCCTCTCCTATCACCAAATCTCACACCTCTTTTACTCCTATTTTACGTATTACTTTTCTTTATGTTTTGGCCCCACAATTCTTTATTTAACTACGAATAATTCATCCCTCTCTCCTTTCACCAACATCACACAACTCTTTTACTCATATTTTAATACTTTTTCTTAAGTATTGTGCCCATATCAAATGGGAATAATATAGTGACTGGAGGGAGTATTTATTTAAAGCTGCTTTACTTAATTTTTTTCTCAAATACTTTTTATACGAGTTTTTTTTAACACTTTTTATACAACGAGTCGGTACGAGACAAAACAATAGATCACAAATTCTCATTTCAGTCTTTTAGACGGTCTATTCCATCTGAAGGTTTTAAAGGGGCCTTATATAACCATTTTTACAAATTCTCTTTATAGACGGGAGATATCCGTCTATAGTTATAGACGGATCAAATATCCATCCACTTTAAACATAAGACAAGCAACAAGTTGTATAGTGGGGCCCAAAAATGTAACCACTTTATTATATTTGACCCATCTTTCACTTTAGACGGATATATCCGTCTATAGTGAAACTAATTGAACCATTTTTATGATCAAATGTGACCATTTTAAACATTTTACACCATTGTGTCAAAAACTTTTGCCTTTAACATGATACATGCTTAGGGTCAATCCTAATACCAAGTAGGGTAAGCTACTGAGTAAACTATTACTCCTATTATAAATGAGTCACATAAATAGGTAATTACTGCGTAAATCAATACTTTTCTGTAAATCTCTATGTATGGATTTATTGAGTTATTAAATCCAGACAAATGAATATGGGACCGATGCACTATGATTCTAAAATACAAACACCAAAGTCACACGGAAAAACTAACTTGTAGTACTTGTACGTGCTACACCATTACTCCGTGTAATAACATCATAACAGCAAATAACTCAGACATGACTCCACTGATAAACAAACACACTCTTGGACTCTTATTCCTCCTTTGAATAAATTAATACTGGTTTGAGACGGATATATGTGTCTTAAACTTAAAATTGTCTAATAATTAGATGATGTAATAGTATTTGGTATTTCGTTAAATAGGGTACAATTCAACTTATTTTAAGCTTAAGATGAATATGTTCGTTTTTATGAGAGACCGACAAGTAATTTATTCTATTTCGGTTGATGTTTTTGTACGCTAGCTTCTGGGACAAGAACCAACAAATTGAGACATAATTACATAAGTGGAACTCAAATAAGAAAAATATGAACAAATGACTAACAAATACAGAGTACTAGAGTAGTATGTAAACTATACTCCCTCCATTCAACTCCACTTTGCAACTTTCTATTTTGCGCACTATTTACAAATGGACGTTCAACTTTAATTTTCTCTCGATACATAAGCGAAAATATATTTATGTGAGATCTTATTTGATTCGTCTTTAAGAGTACATTAAAAATATCTAACTTTTATAATTTTTGCAAATACGCAGCAAATGATATTTATCGTGTAAAAGCTACGTTGACAAACGTGATAAAAGAAACTTGTAAAGTGGAGTTGAATGGAGGGAGTATGTATCTTAAGAGACGGTGTATTACTTAGTTATTACTCGATCTCTCCAATCCAGTACTACAATGAGTACAATCTACCCATTTGACGTTTTATGGACTACTCATTCATATTCTCTAAGATCTTCCACATTTTGTAAAACGGTAAAGTCACAAAGATTTTCCACTTTCTTTATTTGTCTATCATATGTGGTTAAAATTATTTACGATCCCACATTCTCTCTTTTACTTTCATTCACATCCACATATCATCATACCACTAAATTTTCCTCAAAAATAATTGTGGAAGAACTTGGAGAATAAGAGGGAGTATAAAACAACAATTCCACCTCATTTACTCCAATTATATATTATTTTTTTATTAAAATTATAATTTTCCGAAATTTATTTGTAGAACACAATGTATATATTAGTTTTACAATAAAATTTTATAAATTAATCCAGATCAATATTCCGTATTTAACTAGTTTGACTTTAAAAAGTAGATAAATAGTTTGAAATAAACGAGTGTATAACATTTATAAAATAATACAGAAGTATCATACTGAATTACTCACCACCGAGTATATTCCATAACTTAGCGAGAGACGATTTCTCATAACAACATGTGCAAGTTGTTGTCGTCTACAAAACATCGACAGACCGAATCTAGTAAAAAAATTGACAGTGACGAATCCAATGCAGTCACTCTTCCAACTACATCACTCTCCCTTTTTTCACTCCCAAATCTTTACTGTTTTTTCCATTCTCATTTTCCCCATAAACATTCACACATATTAACGCATCCACTCTTACCACACACACACTCTTCCTTGTATATTCCTCCTAAATGTAAAATTACCAAATTACCCTCACCGGAAAAATGTCGCAAAACCCTAAACCTCGCCGTCTTACTTCATGCCGCCGCCACCCCGACATTCCGACAACTACCGGACTTTGCGCTCCTTGTCTTCACGAACGCCTCTCTTTCCTCGCTCCCTCCACGTCATCCTCCACATTATCCGCCGCAAGTGCCGCCGCGCCGGAGTTACGGCGGTGTAAGACTTTCTCGGGGAAGAACCGTGACGACGTCGTTTTAGCGCCTGGTCGTCGATCTTGTGATGTCGGAGGTTGTGCCGGTTCGCTTTCGGCTTTGTTTGATCAAGAGAAGGATGATAATGGTAGTGGTGATGAGGTGATTGGATCGAAGAATGTTGTGATGACGTGGCCTGTTCCTGAGGTTGATGATGAAGGTGACGAGGACGAGGATGAGGATGATGATGAGAGTGTCCCGGAAGCGATAGTTGCGATTCCTAGGGTTTCGGATTTGGGGAAAAATGAAGGTGAAATTAATGAATTTGAGGAAGGAAAGACTATGAAAGAGTTTATAGATCTTGAGTTGAAATCTACTAGTGTTTCTAATAATAGAAAGGATTTCAAGGATATTGCCGGTAGTTTCTTAGGTGCAGCTTCTGTCTTTAGTAAGAAATTGCGAAAATGGCGGAAAAAACAGGAATGTAGTAGCTCTACTAGACCTTCTAATTGTAATGGTAATGGTGATAAGAGTTTGGGGGAGTTGAGGGTGGAGGATTTGAGAGGGAGGAGATTGAGTTATACTCAATCGGAGGTAGGCGATTACGGTTTTGGAAGGCGGTCGTGTGATACAGACACTAGGGGAGGTAGTGTCGTGTTAGGTCGTGCTTCGATTGATTGTGGTGCATTTGGGAGGAAGTCGTGTGATTCGGACCCTAGGTTTTCGATTGATATAGGTAGGGGGTCGGCTGATGAGAGTAAGAGCGAGTTTGTTGACGCCCCTAGGGCGTCTTGGGATGGGTATTTGGTTGGTGGCGGTGGTGGGAGGGCGTTGTCTAATCGTGGGAATGGGAATGCTCCTGTTGTTTCGGTTATAGAGAATGCTATGGCTACGGTTTATGGGTTTGATGATCGGGTTTTGGGTGAAGGGAAGGTTAGGATGAGTAATGGGGGGGATGAGAAGGATTCGTCAGTTAGGCGAAGAGATGGGTTTGATCGTTGTAGTTCAGTTAAGACGGATGTGGTGGTGATGTCGGAGGATAAAGGTTTGTTGTCGAATGCTAAGGTGTCTCCGACTGCTGCTATTGGTCTTTTCAATGGGACTAAATTGCTTATTACTGAGAAGGAATTGAATGAATGGAGGTTGAATTCTTTGAAGGATGACAGCTCGGAGAGCTATGAGACGGCTTCTAAGGATCTTGGGTCTGTGTCTAGTAGTAGTGTCGGGAAGGATGAGAAGAAATGTCGTCAGTGGAGCAAGTTGTGGAACTTTTGGGGTTCACTAAATAGGAGAAAAAGGGATAAATTTGGAGACGAAGAGGAAGAGGAAGAGGAACTCACGAGAGGAGACGGTCCAAGACCCGATGAAATGATCAGGAATGGTAATAAGGGAGGTCTAGTACGAAGCTATAGTACTTCGAGCTCTCGTGGCTCTTCTAGTGTTGTTGGATCAACTAATGGAACTACCACTAGAACGGATTCCATGTCCATTGTGAAAAGAAGACTAGATGACGGCGTTTTAGAAAGGAGTCGAAGTGGTAGGTATTCACCGACTCCTAATAATGTCGACAATGGCTTGCTGCGATTCTACTTGACGCCTCTGAGGAGCCGAAGGAGAAATAGGTTAGGAAAAAGTAGGTTGAAGAAATCGCATTCGTTGGCTAGAAGTGTGCTGAAGTTGTACTGAATGTAGGCATAATTTTTTAAGTTTAGACGCGATCAAGGGGTTTCCGCCTTCCGGTATCAGTGTATCATCCTTTTTGTAAAGACACTTGTAGTTTGTTTCAAGTTTCTCTTAAGATTATAATGTCTTATATTTTTGGAGCATTTTGCATTTAGAATAACAGCGTCAATATGTAGGTCAGATGATTTCCTTACATGAACTGTTTTAAGTGGTTATCTTTTGTTTTCGCCAAATCGATGCCTGTCTTTACGCTTCTGCTAACACGTAGACCTGACAAACACGGTCATTCGGGTTGGTTTGCTGTGAGCATATATGGTCGGTCTTAACATGAGAAACCGAATGTCAGAAAATGATCCCAGCAAACTATAGCACCTGTATTGGTATTGGTATTTTAGAAATCTAGAATACAACCCAATGAACTGTATTTAACATTACCCTTCTTTTAATACGGTAAATTAGTGGTTATTAAGCACTTATCGACAAAAAGTACATCACTTTTCATTACCTTGTCCGAAACGACCTCACTTTGTCATTGGGGTAGTATTGTCATCATCGACGATACAGGAAAAAAAAAAAGGAAAACAAACAGAGGAACCGTCTGAAGCTCTGAAATGCACAAACCTTAAATTTGGAAACAGAAAAATGGTTTAACTATATCATCTTTTCCCAGTCAGGTAATGAGACCTCACAAGTTGTGTAATATCGACATGATTAGGTCGCGGCCTTTTCAAAGGATTCACGGTGTTAGTCGCTTCCACAACCTGGTCATCGTCACTATCCACAACTTTGCATCCTGGTTTAGTTAGCATTCTTATGCGATTAGGAACATAAACATTGAGATAATAACTAACAATATCTTTCCTCGTCTTAGAGTGGAAATATCTCTCAGCCGGTTTAAGAAAACTCTTATCCTCTGACAATGGATTATTCTTTACAAGATGATCAAAAGTCGCTTTCTGCTTTGGCGTCCACGACTTGCCAACGTCTTCACCCATTTCATCGAACTTCCAACTCTTATAAGTAGGTCCCAGTTCGAACTGTAACCTCTTTCTTGCTTCGGACACATGTTTTTTTATGCATTGAGCAGATCCGCGAGCAGGACATGTACAAGAATCAGGTCTTCCTTTGCCAACTTGATCTCCTTCTTGTAGGGTATTTTCGTCTTTAAGCGGCCAGAATTTTGTACCTAACCACTTTGAAGTATCTGGATAGCTAGTTGAGCTTGCTTCATTGGACGGGCATTCCCATTCCGACACATCAGCTTGGAATCGCGAGCCAAGAGGTATAACAAGTCCAGGTAGGCAGCCGTCAAGATGTGTTGACCAACTCACTGACTTTTCGGGTGAAGGAAGGTTTCTTTTCTTTGGCTTGTGCATTTCAGTGTATGAAAGTGTAGCCTAGTTAACTTGATGGCTTCCCAAATCCCAATATTCAGGAAATGCTGCCTGTATACTTCTCAGCTATAGCCAAATTCTCTGCACCACCTTGTTTGATTTCCACAGAAATAGAATGCACATGTTAGCTAAGTAGCCACTGAAAAACGTATGGTACTCATGATCTGGATTTGAAACCTGTCAATATCAAAATATGCTATTATAGCTACCTTTACACCTAAAACATTCACGCGTAAAATGTTGAACAATTGGAAACGTCATCTAACTTCAAATCTTAGCTACGTTCTTACCTAGGCACGTATTAAAGTCATCTTAACCCACTAGAGCAATAAAGGTGTAACCATAACCAACTATGTTACTCTGATTCTTCATATTACCTTACATACTCGTGCCCGCCTCTTAACATTGGACATTGATAATGGAAGTAAACAAGTTTGGGAAGATGGCTTCATTATGGTGGTGAGTAAGAACCAAAAAGTAGAAGGATCCAATGTCAATGAACAATAAGATCACTCCTTCACATAAGACTCGTCCAAAAACACATTATTCACACAATGTCATTTCTTAAGTTACCGTCTCACTTGCTAGATGGTCTGTGCCGACCAATTGTTTACCTTTACTTTTGACACAAAGAACAAGAAGGGGTAAGAGGACATTTGTTGGTAGAGTGGTATTGGATGACAAGCGGGAAATAATGCAATTGGACTATTAAATTACTAATCAAAAGTCTTTTCAATATAGAAAAGTAAACAAATGAATGAAACAACTAAAATGGGAAAAGTAAACAAATAACAATTTGACCAATATTTTTAAAAGAAGACAATACATTCTACTGTGTATTAAACTTCCATATATTCATTGCTATAAAGCCACCAGACAATAAGATCTGAGCTCCATCTAGGACCATTTAAATCCAAAGAGTCTGAGACAACCAAAGTAGCTCATCCAGCTAATTGACCTGTTCCCACAATGCATCTCCAAAACCAAACTTAGATATCGATAATTACTCCCTCCAATTCACGCCAAACTATCCATAATGGAATCCTTTTACCTCATATATTTGTGGCCCATATACAAAACTACTTATTTGGGATTAATCAGCTTAAAAAAGATGCACATTACTGTTTCTAACTCCACTCTACCCAATTACTACTACTCTTTCTATTATAGAATCGAACCAAACAACTACAAATAAATATGGGGTTCTAACTCCATACCTCTACGGCTCTACCATATCACACTCCATTCAAATACTTAGAACCAAACACCCCTAAGTTTTTCTTGGTCTAACTAATGTAGATCTCGTGCGAATGCGTGATTTTTAAATTAATAACATAGAGAACTTAACAATTAAACTAATAATATGAGCTAGAAAAAACAATATTTATAAGAAAAAAAGCAGATATCATAGAAATTGCAAAAAAAAAAAAAAAAAAAAAGAGACATGTGATCTGCGAGGGACTCATCAAGTCATCATGATTCATGACAGACCTTGTAAATATCCTCCTTGCAAGCTTAAAACTTTCACCTGAGAGTGACAAACAACATAACTACTATTTATGTGTTAATTTAATCCTTTTTTGGTAAAATGGATTTGAAGTCAAATGAAAGAAGAAATTGGAAAGTGAGGTGGGGGTGGTGGTTGTGGTGGTGGATGGAAATTGAAAGATACTCCTACCACCTAAGATTTGTTGAAAAGAAGAGAAAGGGAAAAATAATTGCGAGTTTGGATCCTCTCTATTTCTTTTGCTTTAATTTTTTTATTTGATTTATATACAAGGGTTAAAGATGCTTAATGGGCTTTTGACAATTTGTGTTTTGGATTTGAAACAATCAAGTTGGGCTTTTAGGCTTGTTAGGCCTCTCATGGCTCAGTAAAAACAGAGTTATTGGTAGGAAATGTTTGAATAGAATTTTTGAAATGAATTGAAATGGATTCGATTTATTTTAGCGTTTGGTTGGAGGTTTTGTAATGGATTCTAACTCTATTCCAACCCTTTGAAATCTCATACCCATTTATACCCGAATTTTCTAAACTTCATTCCACCTTATTACTACTACTCTATCTATTTCAGGATCGAACCAAACACATATGAGCAAGTATAGGGTTCTAACTCCATACCTCTATAGTATCACACTTCATTCCAATCCATTCCAACGCTCTGAACCAAACAACCTCTAAATAAGAGCTTGTGAGAGAGAGTATTTACTCTTAAAAGTTTTTAGGAGAGGCAGTAAGGCACTCATCTCTTTCAAGATGATTCGTGATCAGAATGGATTGAAATGAAATGAAATATCTTAAGGGAATGGATTAAAATCGCATACATAATAATTCGTGTTTTAATTATTATTTAATTCACTCTAGAACTGTATTTGGGAAGGGGGGATTTAGGGGAAGATGAATATGTGATTATAAGAGGTTGTGGTAGAATTAGAATTCATTCCAAAATGTCCTCAATCAAACACTTGAATGAGTCAAATCCAACTTCCCCCAACCAAACGGAGAAACCAAAACATGAATGTAGAGCATACAAAAGAGCGGCAATGGATCCTCTCCATTACCTATCCCTCTCCATTACTTATCAATGGATGCGATTTAATTTCGAGAATAAATCGACGGCCTAGATTTACTTGTGATGGTGAAAAAATTGAGGTGGAGATGAAATGTCTTGAATGCATCTGATCCCTCCATTTTGACCCCAAGCGAAATTCTAACCATTTATAAGTAATGGATAGGTAATGGAGAGAAAGGTAATGGAAAAAATTCGGACCGTAAAAGAGATATGTTATTGACTTATTGTAGATGTAAAATCACTTTGTACTCTTAAATGAGAATATAGATGAAGAGCAAAATAAGTGCTTTTCATTTGCTACTATCATACAGATAGAGTGCCTCTATTGTACATACTTTCATGCAATGTCGAGTTTTTATTTTTATTTTTATTTTGACAACGATGAACTGTAATTAAAATAAAACAAGTTACAATACAAACGTAGGAATACTAGAGTCCCTTAAACTACTAGACAACCAACTAAACGAACTAAAATTACATCTGCACTTGATTGAAACAGAAAGACGAATGAAAGGCGGATGATAATGGTCATCAAACTGAATCAAGTGAGCTTCAATTCTTTTATGCCTTCCAACCGCTGCGACATTCTTCGTGAACCTGCAAAAAAAAGTTGAATGGTCGATAGAAACCAAATATCTTTTCCTCAAGTTATCACTTGCTCGAACTAGTCGACTTCGGCTATGAGAATAATCCATTTTACGGCTACAACTCTTGCTGGATCCTAACCGCGAGAAACTGAAATTGAACCAATGAGGCTTTACTAACTAGGAAGGAGTCCGACGATACGCGTACCTTCTTGTCAATTTGGAGAAGAACGTCCTCGTGGACCACCGAATCACGCACGGGTGTAGATTCACAACTCCCAACTTGCTCTTGAGACAAAGGTAAAGAAGAGGGAGATGTTGCTTCCCTTGAAGTATATCTTCATGGAGAGTTCCAGTCGGGATAAAAATTTTCGAGACGAGGGGACGAACCCTCAAGAAAGCCATCGATCTAGGGTGGAAAAAGTGTAGTTCCTTCCCAAGCAACAGATTCTCATAGTTTTGGGAGGAAAGACATAATTTATTTTGAACCTGTTTTTTGTTGGAGAAGGTATAATTAGAAGGTTTTGTGGTGTTACCCTCCGCTTACAAAGGTGGGTTAACCTCACATTTGTTGTCAGAAATGTTGTTGGAATGCATAGAATCTTGCTTAGCCTCACAACTGTGGCCGGAATCCGTAGAAATCATGGTCATGTCTGAAATATTATCGATCCCATGTTGGTCAGAAACTGCCGCACCATTCATCATTGATGCGGTATTATATGAAGCTGAAGGTGCAACATGCTTTTCAACCACAATATTACTAAATACAGGTTTCTTACCTTTTTTTTTGCAGTGCCCAAAGTGTCAAAAGGATGTGAAACTTGCTTCCCATTAGGATTCAATACTAATTTGTCAATCATAATAAGGAGCTCACAACTAGCTTCTTTATTATCCAGGTCAAGTTTTACAGCATGTTCAAAGTCCTCCAATGCCTCTTTTAGGAGATTTAAATGATGCAATGCCGAGCGGATCGACTTATCAAGTTCTCATTGAAATAGGATCCACACAAGGAAAAGCACTTGCCGTTCGTTGGTTATTAGGGGCAACCCAAAAACGTCCTGGTCAAAATATGGCTTTCAAATTAATTTCCGAATTAGTGGATGCTGCCAAAGAGAGTGGCGATGCCATACGCAAAAAGGAAGAGACTCATAGAATGACAGAGGCAAATAGAGCTTTTGCACATTTTCGTTAATCCATGAACCAGTGTTGCGTCGACACTTCTGTTAGGTGCAGTGTCGGGTGTTGACACGACACTTCGCCGGATACGACACTTAGGACGCCTGGAATACTGCTCTATGCGACACGACTCTCGAAACTGCACAGTGAAGCCGACAACGATGGAGAAGAAAGGAGTTTCACGGAAGATAGAATTAATTGGAGTTTATTTTTTTAAAATTTTGTAACGAAGATGATGGAAGATGAAGAGGCAATTTTAGGTTCAGTGTTAAATAATTAAAGAATAGTAAAAGAAGAGAGAGAACTATGGGAAAATGGTGAAATGAATACTTATAGCTGGCAGACTAGGTAGTTTTTTAGTGATTTATTTAATATTTTATCACATATCCCCATAGTGGACGGCACATGCAACTAGGAAAATTCAACTTTTTAACCTATTTATCCTTTGCCGTTTGTCTTGCTAACTCTTGTGGGCTCAAGTAAGTGGATTACTTTGACTAATTCTTGTGCACTTTAGATGATTATTTGTCTTCTTAGAGACACTCATGAATTGGACATGATCTCTTGCTTCTACTTTCAATATCTAAACTCCCTCAAATCCAAATAGGAGTTAATTTAAATTAGCTCTCCAAACATACATCCATGTAGCTAGTTTTGCATTAGTTAGTTTGCATTTGTAATTTATCTAGTTGCATTTATATACGATAGATTTGCATTGTACTCCATTTAGCATATAGATTACTTCGTTCATTGCATGTGATAAAAATCAAAATACCAAAAAAAAAAAAAAAAAAAATTGAAAAAACGAAAAAATTTCAAAAACATGTCTTTTAATTTGGTTTAATCCCTACATGGGTTCCTCTTTGGACGATGTAAATAAAAAAGTGTGGGGAGAGAACATTAAATTTCAAAACAACAAATATGTTCTTATTTTTCGAATATTGAAAATACCAAAAACATGTATTTCTTTTTCAAAAAATTAAAATCCAAAAAATATGCTTTTAATTTTTGAAAATATGAAAAATCCAAAAATATGTTATTTTTTTTCGTATTCACTCCCTATACTTTGTTCCATTGAGGACAATGTCAATATTAAGTATGGGGAGGGAAATATCCACTTTGTGCATATTGTTAATATTTGTATATATTTACTTGTAAATATTTATGAAAAATTTCAAAAAAAATGACTAAAAATTAAAAAAATTCAAAAATATTGCATTGTACATACACTTGTTGTTGGCTAACTTTTGGCATAGACATTGACCATTTGAGGCAAAAAGGAGCTAGAAGACTCGCTAGGTAAACTTATTCTAATCTCTTACTCCTTTACTGTTCTTTCTTTATATATCTTGTATGTTTGAAGGAGGATGAGATTTTTGGTGCCTTGGATGTTCCTTCTGGGAACTTTTGGTTTGTTGTGTTGGTGTTGACGTGCTGCTAGGTTTAGTCAATTAGTTATATGTTTATCTTATGTTCATTTCAGTTTCCGCATGCATTATAACATGTGCATATGTGTTTGTCTTAGATTAGAATCATCTGCATCGGTTTGTATATAAATATGCATAAATGTGGTCAAAGTTGGGAATAATATACCCCAAGGATGAGTCAAGTCCCAATCGTGCCTTCCCCCTCCCCGTGGCTTGCACCAGTGTCCATAGGTTAGCCGCGGGAAATTTGGGACCCGGCTAACGAGTCTAGGCCGCCCTGTGAGACCATTGATCGACCGTAGGCTAGACCTAAGTCTCGACCTAGCTACTCATATGTGAGGATTAGAGCCTCCTAAGGTTGGTACATTCATACCCAACCCTCATTTAGGATTGTGAGTAGGTCTCCTCGCGGGACGTGTTATGTCTAAACGCATAAGTGTGTCATTCCGTCCTTAGACCATGATTTGCATTTTATTTTTGTGCACAAGTTATGAAATAAAATTGTTTTCACATGCATATTAACCTCACATAGCCAAGTAACCTTGTTTTGTCCCTTCCATTATCTCCCTTTTTGATTCACCCTCTTTGAGTTTTAACCTTTCTATTTGGCAAACCCACTAAATCAACTACATTCCATAAACACCTTTCCTTGATCAAGAATTGGTCGGTTTTGTAATAGTGTTTTAGGAGGTGATTGGGTCATAATGGTGGATAGTTTACATATCCACTTAAGTCGGAATTTGGCATTGTATATAAACAAGAAGTTTTGACATTGAAATGAAAAAAAAAAAATATAGAAAAATGAAAAAAGTTTTGAAAAATCCAAAAAAAAGAGAGAAGTTGTGATTGTAAATACTTGTTTTTAGAAAAAGAGAAAAAGGCAAGCAATACCCCTCCTCATCACTTTAAGGGGTAGGAAAAGCCGTTGCTAAATAAAGAGGCAATTTGATGTTTTTCCAAAGTGAGTCGGGTTTACACAATTTTTGCTTGATTTTGGGAAACCGAACTCTTGTTAGGGTGTAGACGTTGCTCATTTGTTGAAATAAGAGGAGTATTTTCAAGTTTTTCCAATTTAAGTTGGGTTTATGCAATTTTTGCATAGTTTTGGTAATCAATTCTATGTTAGGACATAGACGTGTCTCATGTGTTGCAATAAGAAGTGGGATGTGACGTGTCGACAATTCTTGATTTGAACTCCACATGTCCAAACGGTGCTTGCACCAATCCCGTTTCGTCCTACTCCTTAGCCCCGTTACAACCCTTATTTCATGATTTGTGCATTGTTACATTTTGCATCTCATTTGGACATAGGACGGTCTTATACATTAGATTGCGGGCACGTTCTCACGAGTCGTAAGAGGAGAGTGTTTTGGTTACTTTTTGTACAAAAATACCCGAAATTCAAATGAGAGACGAGTGAAAACCGTGAGGATGTCGTTGACTTAGGTCCCCTTAGTCATGGGTATCTTGGTTGAATCTTGTGTTGGTTTTGTAATTCTTGGAGGTCTAGTCCCTATTTCCTCTTTCCCGCTCTAGAATCCGTTTCTTGAGCTTTATTGGACACATTAGGGTTGCCTGGGCCGCGCTTAGGGGGTTGGCACCTCCATTGAGACTCTGAGACGGTATTTCCCGACCTAGACCATATTTTTGAGATCAAAACTCGGCCACTTAGATGAGGAAAGTGGACCATCTTTTTTGTTAGATGCATTCTATTACTTTCTTGTGTGCTTACATGATGGATGCATTGCATTTTCCTTGCAAGACCTTACTTGCCTTACGAGTCGTGCTTTACCTCATAAGCACAACTACGTGAGTTGAAAGGGCGTAGAGTGCGCTAATTCTCGATCGGATTATGTAGTTGAATAATTAAGTGGTGCTTATATTGTGCACACACTTTTGATATTTAACCGTAGTATTACCTTGCAATTTGATTTTGGACTTACTCGAGGACGAGTAAGGGTTTAGTGTGGAGAGATTTGATAACTATGTTATCACCCTACATTTTTGGCCTTAAACCCTTCACTTTGTCTTCATTATGTTACACTCTTTAGCTAATTTAGCCAAGTCCATGGTCGATTTTTCATTTATCCATTTTGTATACGGCCTTGCGTGATTATAATATTATTTCACACTTTTCTAGGTGAAAGTGAGAGGTGATACGGAGACGGGACCTTTTTGCAAGGAGCAAAGCGGAAATCGAGAACCGTCTTGTAATTCTCCCAACTTCTATGGGCGTATCTACTCCAGGCCGGTGTTCCCAACCTTCATCCGGTGCTAAATTTAGCCTTGTGGGAGTTCATAGATTCCATCCGGTGTTCATGCCTCTATCCGGTGTTCCCAAGAGGCGGCCGGCGTTCCCAATGCCGGATAGAGGTCCTTTGGGCTTTTCTTTGATTTTCGACCTTTGTAATTTCGTTAATGGACCCTTTTGTATAAATACCCAACCCTATTTTCAGAAAACACAATCATTCCATACTAGATTTTAGATCAAAAAGTGAGTTGGTAGAGAAATATTTGGGGAACAAGTTTGAACATTGTTCTTCATCTTTTTTAATTATTCAATTCAATCATCTTTCTTGCCTTATAATTGTTGATATATTTCCTTTATCATTTCTTATTTTTCTCTTGTTTTAGTTTTTGATTTCATTTTCTTCTCTTTATGTTTCTTCTATTTTTGAATATTTGTTTTGCTTGAAGTTAAAGTTACCATCTTTTTGCCTAATTTCGTTTTGATTAAAGTTTGATTAGTTTAATATCATCTCATTGTTGCCAATTACATGCTTAGTAGTATAAATCAATTAATCATCATGTTTATGGTTAAAGTTGCCTCCTTTATTTGTAGTCTTGCTAAAATAGCCATGATTAGTGAGTAGTACCCTTGTTAGGGTGCGATTGGGCACTTACATGAGTGATTAACATGATTGATTCCATTTAAATTAGTCATTAAAGGAATATTGGTGGGGTTTACCTTTGGAATTGTTTTGTTAATGTTGTAATTTGGGAGCTTGGTTGATTGATGACCCTTGTCCACCAATGGGAATTGGTTAGGTCCTAGGTTGACCACCCATTTACATCCTTGGCCTATTTGGGCTGAACCCGGGAGGGAGAATCTAAAGAGGGTGCCTTTGGGAACAAGTTTGACCTTCACCTTTGGGAAAAGGGTTGGGAAGGCCGGGAATTTATCGTATGCTTATTGACTCCTAGCATTAATCGACTACCTTGGGGATGGCGCGCGTTCCTAGGGTCTTAGAGTATTGTATAGGAGAGTCCGAGTCATGAGCCCGGGAGGGAGTTGAGTCGGTAGTGTTGGAGTGTCCCCGGCAATAATGCGATCACATTGTTGATCATATTGAGATCACATGTTTAAATCTCATATTAAGAATACATGAGGGAAAGTAATATTTCTTAGTCAACTGGTCCACACATATCGGTAATGATTGGCTGACTAGAGTTTGACATTACTGTCGTACGACGGTGGTGACCAGTTGATCCCCTAAGGTCATACCTATAGGGTAATGCTCTTAATTGATTATTTAATTAATCGTATGACGATACGGGTTAATTAAATTCCTTAAAATTGACGAGTGATTTTGTGAGTAAAATTACGTGTCTTATTGTAATTTGATTAAATAAGATTCGGTCTAAGTAATCGAATTGTTTTATTACTTAGATTAATTTATTGTTTATGAAACAATTAAAAATAGAATGAATAATTTATTATAAATGCAAGTTATTGTAGTTTATAATTATATGACCCATTTTGGTACAAGTAATTATGAATTACTAATTATTTTTGTATGTGACATATTTAATTATATGATGATTTTTAATATGTTAAAAAAGTACATTATAATGTAACATGTCAAGTAACATGTCACATATGTCACAATTAACAAATGACAAAAATAAAATGGACTTCCCTTTTATTAGGTTTGTGTTGTCTAATTTATTTATTCAAAAGAAAAACAAGGATGACCCATTTTGATAGCCATGCAAACCTATTATTCTTGGGAAGAAAACAAGCTCATGCATTGGCCCCTCTCCTACCAAGCTACCCGGTTTCCCAAAGAGAAAAAGAGGAGTTTTTCTCTTATATTTTTCATTCTATAAGTTGTAAAAATATACATGTTATATTTTTACTAGTGGTTCCTTTTACTCTACATTTTTGAGAGAACAAGGAGAGCTCATAAAATCCTCCCTCTTGACCGAAATATTCAAGAGCATAATACAATTGTTTTGTGTCAATTTTTAAGGTAGTTTTTATTAATACTAGTCTCATATTAATTTAAACTATTAAGGGTATTATCTTGGTACAATCCTTGGGGAGAGATTCAACACTTGAATCTTATTTATCCATAAGGAAAGCTCAAGAACTAGCTAAGGTAGGTGACCTTACTAGTGCCCATATATCCGAAATATCAAATGTAAGGAACCGATTTTCTCCTTACTCTTGTATTTGTTTTGCATGCATAAGATCTTGAATTAATTTTATGACTAAATAAATTATTCACATATTCAATATGTAATCAAATAAGATTAATGAATTCCAACAAGTTGTATCAGAGCACAAGGTTGTTCCATGCAAAATCGGGTTTGTTTTTCCGAGTTAATTAGTTAACAAATAAAACTTGTTATTTAGGATTTATGAAGATAAATCACGAAATAATTTTGGATGTTAAAAGTTTCTGGTCCTAAATGGATTTTAGGTCATATAGGATGATTTATGGATTTTATTGTTCATTATATATATTATTGACATTAAAATGTGATCTTTATGAGAAAAATGTCAATTTTGGACGGAAAATAGTTAAACTTCGAATTTTTTAGTGACTTTTGAATATGATTTCAGAAATATAATCTACTGATTGCATGTTAAATTTCGTGTAAAATAAAGTCATTTTGCATAAAATTTGAATTTTATAAGTTAAAGTTGAATTTAAATGGGTTATTAGGTTAATATGAGTTAAATTTCGAATCAGGTCATGAAAATTTTATATGTTGTCACATGTATTTTTACTCAGTGTGTGTAAAAATTTTAGATGGATTGAACTCCTTTTGCATGATTTATGAATTTTTTAGTAAAAATTCAATAAATAGTGACTTAAATTAGCCTATAATGCTAAAACATATTTCATGACTTAAGAAAAATGTCCTATGTTGCTTATTTATCCCACTTATCATATCTAAAAGTGAAAAGTTGATTAAATTATTTTTCTTATGCTTTAATGATTTTATTTGTCAAATTCGACAAACCGCAACGATGTTTTTCTCGAAAGATTTTTGAAATTTTTAACCTAAGTTTTGAACATTATGAATGTCATGGAATTATTCCAGAATGTTCAAGAGTTTAAATTTCAAATTTTGAAATTATTTGAAATTATTTTAATTTAATTTGGAGTTTATTATATATATTTTGAGTCCAAATGAACAATATTAGAAATTCAAGTTGAATTATTGTCGAAATTTTTATGAAGACTAAATTTTGAGTCCTAAAAGGTTAGGGTAATTAACTTGAACATAAATGTGATTTATGAAATGTTTCATGATTTTAATATTTAATAATCATTCAAATCCATAAAACCGAGAAAAATATACGATATTAGCTCTTTAAAGGCGATTTTGCATAAAACTAAGCATGTTCATACATATTTTAATGCTGCATTTTATTTATGATTGTCATATTTTTGATTTATATAATTTTTGAATTATGTAATTTTACTTAGTATGGCCTTAGTTTTTAGTTGGTATTACCCGGAATGTATGGGAATATCGATTCGGTTGTAATTATTGTGATCTTGTATCACCGTTTTGTAATTTAATAGATTTAATTTTTATTACAAATGTATAATAGGAAATTATGTAATTTTTAATTATTACTTGTAATTCCGGAGATCCTTGAAGACGGTGCCATTTGGAAAGGCGTTCCGACAAGACGGTGTTGCCTTGGAATGTATGCCATGTAAAGTTCAAGGGACCAATGGAGTTGGTTTCCGAATTTGTAATAGTTAATTAAATTTTCTTTTTAGGAAGGCCATACTAGGATTTTATGCTTTATGTTTAGCATTTATTTATATGATTGCATGCATCGCTAAATCGCCATAACTAAACATGCATTTTATTTTATCGAGTCATCGACCGTGTCAATTATAATTATCGTAGTTCACCGCTTTAGTTCACTCAAAACGTGATAGATAATAAATTGACAAGACCTCTCACTAAATAATAATTGAGAATTAGTCTTACCAAATAGTAGAAACCATGAATCCCAATTTCATAAGGAAGTAGGCTCGGCTCACCGGGGTGCTAAACTTGTTACGTTGGGTAAGTGGGTAGTAAGAAGTTATTACATCGAAATTTGGATTGAGCTCAACGGAAGTATTCGTGACCATAGTCGTATGTGTTCCGGGCTAAAGATAAATATTAGAGTAATTTTATCGACCAAGAGTTCTAGAAGTAGAATCGATTAAAGAGTTAATCCACCGAGTTATATTGATAAGGGATGAATCGACTCACCGTGCCCGAGTTAATATGAATTTGGATCTCGGGATCATTTATAATAGTTGGGTGGAGGTCACTATATAAATGTTTAAAACTTGTTTAAAAATGTTTGCAAGTTTGATCAAATGACAAATGTTAATATTTCCTTTACCTCCATGTTTGTAGTTTATATATCGCAATGGATCCTACTAATGCAACAACACCTATTACCATTGAGTCTTGTCATAACTTATTTGACGATATTTGCTCCAACCACAATCTCGATACTACTAGAGAGCTTCATTTTGGATTCGGTTCCGATGGAAACCTTAATTTCATTACTTTCACCATACCTCCTACTATGACTAGATCTTTTGTAAATGTGTCTCGGGAAGACCATCTCGCTAAATCTATGAGATCCTTATCTTTGGAAGAAAGGGATGCCGAAACTAGTGGGAGTTCTAGCAAGCAAGCTCTTGCAACTAAAGGAAAGTGGTTCAAAAGGAAGGGAAAGAAAGGTAGAAGATTCAACAATGGAAACAAGATGGCTAGTGGGACTACCAAAGGAGCCATAGTTGATGATGAATGCCATTATTGTCATGGCATGAGACATTGGATGAGGAATTGCCCCATATATTTGGGAAATATTAGGGATGGACTTGTTATTCCACTCGGTAAAATTCCTTCTGAAATTTATGTTATTGATATAAATTTTACTTCCACCACAATGTGGGTATTAGATACCGATTCACGGTTCTCACCTTTGTAATCATTTACAGGGGCTAAGAAACGTGGAAAAGCTGAGTAAGAGCGATGTTGATCTCCGTCTTGGGAATGGAGCTAGGGTAGCGGCTACATCCAAGGGAACTTGTGTGCTTGTTTTAGCAAATGGATTTGAGTTGTGTTTGCATAATTGTTTTTATGTACCTTCTCTTTCTAAGAACATTATTTCAATTGCTATGTTAGACATAGAGGGTTTTAATTTTGCCATTAAAAACAATTGTTGTATTATTTCAAGAAATGACTTGGTCATAGGCCGAGGCTCTTATATTAATGATATTTATGTTCTAGAAACTTCTAATCCAAGTAAAGACATCTATAATATACAATCGAAGAAACTCAAATCAAGTGATCCAAATAAATCATACATTTGGCATTGGCGATTGGGTCATATCAACGAGAATCGCATCAAAAGATTAGTTTCCACTAATGTTATTAAACCATTTGATTTTCAATCATATGGTATATGCGAATCTTGCCTCCTAGGAAAAATGACGCGTAATCCTTTTGATGGGGCATATTCTGCACCCGCTGACCGAGTCAACATATTGAGCAAGGTCAAAGATATCCACAGCAAGTCAACGACTTAGACAGCCTAACCGACGCAGCCTGTCGGCCTGTCTCTTGGGTCTCCGCTGGGACAACTAGCCAGCCGGGGCACATACCCGCGTACTCATATCCAAGACCCCTCGGCGGCGAGTCAACAGGGCCCGCCGGCCTGCCATGGGTCCCTCGGCCGAGGGTAGATCAGTCTTTCCACCTGCTAGCCACTTGGCCACTTGGCCACTACGTGACAAAAGGTGAAAGTCTATAAATACTCCTCAACCCTCATTGAGGAAAGGATCCGAAATATAACCTAAACACCTCATAATCTGGTAATATCTTCCTTATCTCTCTACAATATATACTTCGCCAAGTAACACACGACTTAATCCTTTTAAGTTTACTGACTTGAGCGTCGGAGTGAGTTCGCTCGGTACAAAGCCGAGCCCTCAGTTTGTTCATTGTTTCAGGAGACCGAAAGGAGGATTCAATCAAAGACATCATTCTACAAGCCACGAGTGGTAGCAAATAACTGCTTCGGAATTACACCCGGAACAATTGGCGCCGTCTGTGGGAAAAAGATACTAGAAGCTAGTCACATTCATTCCCAAACAAAAAAAAAACACAAAAACAAAACCCACCCAACAAGCTAAGAAGATGTCAAAACAGCCAGAAGCAATTGTGACTGACGAAACCGAATTCTGCCAAGATGATACCGTCCACAGTGCAGGTTGTGCGACCCCACCGCCGAGTAATTCAACCGGCGTACGGGATGCCAATAATACAAGATACACCGCTGCCCGCCGACCAAGTCACCATCATGGGACATGTGGTTGATGCAGCTAAGCTGAAGCTGCTCCTGGACCTAATGGGTAGCACGCCGACTCACACTGTCACTCCGACAAGAGCGGCGGCACCCGCATAGGAGACCAGGGCCCAAAATGTGACTCCGAGAGACTTGAACGGTGCATTGGAGGAAGCTGACCCTGTCAAGACGCCGGGGGAGCCCAGAGTGCTAGTGGTAGACCTGAGTCCTTCCCGCACTCGCGGGAGGACAGCGTTGCCGCAGCACCGACGAGGCCTGCCCCAGAGAGTGAAAGAAGTCCGACTCGCCAGAGTCGGAGAAGGAGTCCGACTCACCAGAGTCGGAGAAGAAGCCCGATTCACCAGAGTCGGAGAAGAAGCCCTTCCCGCCACGGGGAGAGGAGCCGGACTAGGGATGCGAGGAGCCGATCGCCGCGTGTCGACTCACCAGACAGCCCCTCAGCGCCTACGTCCTAGAAGTCCCGGTGCCGACTAAACTAAAGTTGCCACCCATATCATACAAAGGAGAAAGCGACCCAACCGACCATGCCGAGGCTTTCGAGTCTTACATGTCGGTATGGGAGCAGCCTGATGAGGTTTGGTGCCGTGTCTTCCCAACGACCCTGCATGGGATGGCACAAAGCTGGTACAAGGGGCTACCCAACGGGTCGATATCTTTGTTATGGCGACCTAAGGGACATATTTTTGGCCCAATATTCTTGCAATAAGAGGAGGGCCGCCGAGACATCGGATCTCGACTATCAAACGGGAGGGAGGCGAGTCTCTCCGAAGTTATGTGAAGAGGTTCGACGCCTTGAGTTCGTGATTCGTGAGCCGAGCAATGAGCCGGCGGCCTTCGCACTGATGAAAGGCCTCCCAAGAGGGGACTTAAAAAACGAGCTCATCAAGTGCGGAGGCCTGAACCTAGACTCCGCCAGGAAGATGGCCGACCAAGCCATAAAGGTGGAGGACTATCACAAAACCTGGGTAGGCCACAGCGAGGCCGGCACTCAGAGAGTAAGAGCCGCCGGGAGGACAACCCGGATGAAAGACGCCGTGACAATAATAGGTCACGGTCTGACAAGTCCGCCAGGAAACAGAACTCGGCGGGCGCCGGGGGGAGTTCGGGACCGTACTACCAAAAGCGGTACAATGATCACACCCCCTGGTTGTATCTGCTGCCGAGGTCTTCGCCCTGAGCAAGAACGAGGGTCAGAAGTGGGAAAGGCCTCCCGGGCCGAGGGGGACGGTGACACGAGCGATCTTTGTGAGAATCACGGCCACACCGGACACTTAACTGACAACTGCCGGCATCTGAAGAATGCCATTGAAGAGCTGATCCGGAAGGGGAGCCTCAGCAAATATGTCGCCGGAGGCCAAAAGACTAATGCCGGCGGCTCAAATAAGAAATCCGTCTTTGAACGGATAGGAGTAATCCATGTTGTCATCGGGGGCAACGAGAACGGTGGGTCCGCTCATGGGCACAAACGGCACCTGAACGAGCTGTATCAGGCCATCAACTTTGTGCCCAAAACAGCGATCCCCGCTTCCAACATCCCCGATATGACTATTGGAAAGAAGGACTACGAGGGAGTCATCGCCCCTCACAGCGACCCACTTATAGTCCACTTGGACATAGCCAACCACCTGGTCAAGAGGTGCCTGATTGACACAGGCGCCTACACGAACATCATGTTCAGAGAGTGTTTTCTCAACCTCGGTTTGAAGGTTGAGGACTTGAGCCCCTGCACCAATCCGTTGTACAGTTTTTCCGGGCCGGCTGTACCCCAGGGTCAATCAGATTGCCGGTGATGTTCGGCGAGGGGAATGCGGCTAAGAATGTCCTATCGAGTTCGTGGTCATTGACGGCTCATCCGCCTACAACGTTCTCATAGGCCGAGTCACTGCGAGCGAGGCCGATGCGATGATGTCCATCCGGGCCCGACGCGATGTATGTCTCGGACCAAGGGGAAGCGCATAAGCTCGTCTCAAAGGACGAAAAGGACGAAGTAGTCAACGTCCAGATAGCTGCCAGAGGGTGAAACATGCAATCCCTCAAAGTGGCAAAGAAGTCGAGAGAAGGGGAAGAGCCCATCCTTACAACGGGAGGGCGACCTCATGGATCAACTTGTCGGCATGGTCGAAGGAGCCGAGACCGAAGAAGTGGAAATTGACCCAGGGCGCACCGTAACTGTCGGTGTCAACCTGGAGCCAAAATTCAGGGCCGCTCTTCTAGACCTGCTGAGGAAGAACAAAGACGTCTTCGCTTATTCAGCAGCCGAGATGCCAGGCGTGAGCCGGGAGGTAATTGTTCACAAGCTGAACGTGCTCCCCACCGCTCACCCCGTCAAGCGGAAGATGAGGAACTCCTCGGTAGAAAGGATGAGGCCATCAAGGCCGAGGTAGATAAATTACTAGCGGCGGGCTTTATCATGCCTTGTACTTATCCTGAGTGGTTAGCTAATGTTGTAATGGTGAGGAAGTCATCGGGGGCGTGGAGGATGTGTGTAGATTTTACCAATCTTAATAAAGCGTGCCCCAAAGATTGCTATCCCTTGCCTCGAATAGATAGTTTAATCGACGCCACGGCAGGCTACACTATGCTGAGCCTGCTGGACGCCTTCTCAGGGTATCATCAGGTATTCATGGCCGAGGAGGACATGCCTAAATGCGCATTTATCACCGGTAATGGCACATACATGTATAAAATGATGCCGTTCGGTTTGAAGAACACCGGCGCAACTTACACAAGACTGGTGGACAAAGTGTTCCAAAATCAAAAAGGGCGAAACATTGAGGCTTACGTCGACGACGCTATTGTAAAAAGCAAGTCTGACAGCGAGCACCTAGCCGATTTACACGAGACATTTTGTTCACTAAGGAAATACAACATGAAACTCAACCCAATGAAATGCAACTTCGGTGTCCGGGCAGGTAAGTTCCTCGGCATACTTGTCAGCGCCAGGGGAATTGATGCCAATCCAGAGAAAGTCCAAGCAATCCTGGACCTGCCGGAGCCGCGGAATCGAAAAGAGGTTATGATGCTGACCGGGAGGATGGCGGCTTTAGACCGTTTCATCTCTCGGTCAGCCGACAAGAGCACCCCATTCTTCAAAGTGTTAAAGGGGAATAAATACTTGGTGGGGGAGGAACATAGCACGACTTTCAGGCAATCGAAAGCTCATCTTCAAACTCTCCCAACCCTGTCCGGCCGATCTTTGGGGAGACGCTATATCTATACATAGCGATTACCTCGGCCACGGTCGATCTTGTGATCGTCGAGAAGAAGACAAACAAAGCAACACCCAATCTACTTTGTCACCACACATTGTTGCCCGCCGAAAGAAATTACCCGATTGAAAAAGCGACCTTTCTTTGTCGTCGTTGCGCAAGGAAATTGAAACCTTACTTCGACGCACATCCCGTGACGGTCCTAACCGACCAACCATTGGAGAAAGCATTGGAAAAATTTGAACAATCCGGCAGCTCATCAAATGGGCGAGAGCTATCCAAACCGGCATTCAATACAAGCCGAGGCCCTCGATAAAGGGGCGAGCACTTGCGAGACTTCTGGCCGAGTGCACATATCAAGAAGAGCAAAACCCTGGAGTATGGGAAGTATACACCGACGGGTCCTCCACGGCGAACGCTCGGGAGCGGCATACTTATCATCAGCCCAAACGGGGACGAGTTTGAGTACGCCTTGAAATTTACCTTCTCGGCCTCAAACAACGAATCCGAATACGAGGCGGTGATAACTGGAGTCGAGTTAGCTAGAGCCGCCGGGGCGGAACACATCATTTTGAAAACAGACTCACTTTTAGTGGCTAATCAAATCAGAGGAGAGTACGAGACTCGAGACGACGGGATGGTAAGATACCTGGAAAGGGTAAAAGCTGACACTTCAAAGTTGAAATCTTTTCAGATACAATGCATTCCCAGTGCGAGAACAACCGAGCCGACGCTCTCTCAAAGCTTGCCAGTTCAACCATCAAGAATGTCAGCCGAACCGTGCTGGTGGACATCAGGAATGCCAAGAGCATCACTGAGACCGTCGGCATGGTGGGCGACATAGAGGCCGAGACGACGTGGATGACTCCAATAATGAGGTACAAACTGACAAGTGAGTTACCGGAGGATCGCAGCCTCTCGCAGAAGATAAAGAGGATCGCAGCAAGGTACCTGGTGTTTGAAGGAGAATTGTACAGGAGGTCCGTGATAAGGCCACTCTTGAAATGTGTCGGTCCAGCCGACGCGGAGCTAATACTGACAGAAATTCACGAAGGCATCTGCGGCCATCACATGGGGGCAAGAACACTAGCCCACAAAGCTCTCCGAGCCGACTACTTCTGGCCCACCATGCTTGAGGATTCCAGAGCCAAAACCAAAAAGTGCAACAACTGTCAAATGCATGCTCCGGTGATACATGCACCTTCCCGAGACCTGCAGCCGGTACTTAGCCCCCTTCCTTTTGCACAGTGGGGGATGGATCTACTAGGGCCATTTCCAACGGCATCCGGAGGAAGAAAGTACTTGATTGTCGCCATTGACTACTTCACCAAATAGATTGAAGCTGTAGCGGTACCTGCGAAGACGACGTCGGCCGTAAGAAAGGTAATCTGGGAAAATGTCATAACTCGTTTTGGGTTACCCCAAGTCATGGTATTTGACCACGACCGAGAGTTTTGGAGTGACACAATAATGAGCTGGTTGGAAGAACTTGGTATCAAATTTGCATACTCCTCCGTCTGCCACCCACAGAGCAACGGACATGCGGAGGCAGCCAATAAAACAATCCTTAACGGTTTGAAGAAGAAAGTTGAAGACCTAAAGGGAAGATGGGCCGATGAACTACCCGGCGTCCTGTGGTCCCTTCGAACCACGGAGAAAGAAGCAACGGGGTACAGTCCATTCCACTTAGTCTACGGGTCCGAAGCAGTCCTGCCAATTGAAGCAACGGTGCCCACATTCAGAACGGCCACCTTTAACCCGGCTGAAAATGAGGAAGGTCTGAGAACCTCCCTAGACCTGGTCGAAGAAAGCCGAGATACAGCACGCCTCAACTTGGCAGTATACCAAAACCGAATGAGAAGAGCCTACAACCGAAGAGTCCACAAAAGGGACTTAAAAGTAGGGGATCTAGTCCTAAGAAAGTCGGCCGCCACCAACAAAGGAAACATTCATGGTAAATTGACGGCCAACTGGGAGGGTCCCTACAAAGTGGTTGAAGAAATGAGGCCGGGTACGTACCGGTTGACAGACATGGAGGGTATGCCTTTGATGAGCCATTGGAACACTGACAATCTCAGGAAATACTTTGTATAGCGGCGGAGGTGTCCAAAACGATTGTTGGCACCCCAACGCGTGTTTATATCTATTGAAAAATCATCCAAGTTTTCCATCAAAGTGTTTATCCCCTCCGTAGTCATATCGAGGTAGACGCCGCGGCCCAAGCCGGGCAGTCACCCCAAGAAGTAGACACCACGGCAGTCACTACCAGCACAGTTGATACTCGCGAAAGCGACCAACATGCCTTAGGAACGTATAAGTACAGTTGAGACGCAATTCTAGCCGCCTCGGCCAACCGAAGGCCTGGCAGAGGAAGCGATCAATATGTCTACAGATACGAACGCTGTCGCGCCGTAACCTCTAGCCGCCTCGTTTAACCGAAGGCCTGGCAGGGGACACAACGGTCGATACGCTAACATGTTTACATCGGCGGTTGGGAAGCGCAAATCGGACGCCTCGGCCAGACCGAGAGTGAAAGAGGAAGCGACCAACATGCCAACATGTTTAAAAAGACGTTAAACACAGTTGAGATACGCATTCTAACTGCCTCGGCCAGGCCGAAGGTAAAAACGAAAAAGCACTCAATTAATAACGCAAGAAGACAAGTGAAGGATTGTGATCAAAGCCCCGGCCAAGCCGAGGGCCAATAAACAAGCTATATTAAAAAAAAAATGATTACAAGTAAGGAGAATACAGACGACGGCCGTCCCCATAGGGATAAGCCAAAACACAACCTACCAAAGTTTTACAAAAAACAAGGAAAAGAAGAGCAAAAGGTTACAGACATATCATATGAAGCGCCAAAAGATGGCAGGGAGGAAAGGCTTAATAATTGGCCCCCGAACAGCTGAAGCTATCCGAGATCTTAGCCGGTGAACCTGGTGACGACCGCCCGTCTCCCTATGCCTGTTGCTGCTGCTGCTCGCCATCGGCGACGTCAGCAGCATCATCTTTGGTAGGCGACCCAGAAACTGTCTTGGAAGCTTCAGCCTCAGCAGCCTCAGCTGCCCTCATTCTCTCAGCTTCTTCCTTGGCCGCCTTCGCTTTCTCAGCAAGGGCCGCCTTCTCCGCGGCCTCCTCTTCCTCCTTCTTCACCCTTGCCTCCTCAGCAGCCTTCGCCTCCGCGGCCTTCTCCTTAGCTTCAAGCTTGTCATCAAGAAGCTCGTCGAATTTTTGCCACGGAAAGGAGCCATCAAGAAAGAGTTCCCCTATCACTTCCCTGGCGGCTTCTTCGGCCAGGTCCCGGTATTGGGCGCACATGTTAGGAAGAATCTCATTTTGGAGCTTCTCAATGTCCAGCTCCCTCTGGTCGATGACAGCCTGTTTATTCCGAAGCACCTTCCCCTGGGCCTTAAACATGTTTTTCCACTCGTCCCTCTTCTTAGCGGTGAAGTTGGCGACGGCCTGAAGCCTGTCACGCTCCTCCAGCAGCTTAGCGGCTTCAGCCGCCAAAGCCTCAGCCTTGGCTTTCTCAGTAAGGACTGCCTTTTCAGCATCCTCCCTAAGTTTTCGCTCAGCAAGGACCGCCTTTTGAGCCTCGGCCTTGGCTCCCTCAGCTTCCTTTTTCGCAGCTGCGACCTCAAGCCTGAGCCGCTCAAGCTGTGGGGCAACTTCAGCCATGACCTTTTCCTGCTCCATAATATGAGCACCGGCCACATCAGCCCATTTCGCCAGCATCCTGGCCAAGCTTATGCCCTCCGACCTGATCTGGGCGGGGGTAGGCTTCGGGAAGGAAGAAACGATGGTGGCATCTTTACCACCCGTCTGCACAGGTCGCTTCTCAGCGCGCCGTTCAACAGTGTGTCCGGTAGACGGCGGCGGTGGATCTACAAAAAATTCAATCAAGGCATCTGTGTCAACATTCATGGACATACCAGAGAGCCTGTCATCAGGAACGCCTAATGAACCGGCTAAGTCTGAGCCACAAGATAGATCTGTACCAGGCTTGGCCTTCTTGGTCGGAGGACCCGCTTCTTTCTAGGCCTCGGTAGCGAGCGATAGCAGCGCGCAGCCTCTCTTTTCTCTTACGTAAGAGAGGAGATTCCTCTGCCACGGTGACCTCGTCCTCGGCGGTAATATCGACGATCTCCACCGTCTTCTTTTGGACCGAAGGGAGTGGAGGTGGAACGATGTCGGCGCGCCGTCGCGCCGAAGACTTTGTTTTTCGCGTTCGGCGCGGTATGTTACCGAACCTTCGCTGGGCCGCCGTCGTGCCCAAGCCCTTCACCGATCCATGAGATCATTTGCGCCGACTGCGATCACGGGCCTGGGCCTTAGGATGCACATCAACGACTGTCTTGTCCTTGGCAAGCCCCATTCTCCGGAGGATATCCTCAGACAGGTCCGGGCCAAAATGGTCTGCAAAGGAAACGAAGCAAGAGTCAAGTAGAAGAAATAAATCAATGTTCAAAAAAACAGAAGCATTAAAAGCGGAGATGGGCCTCACACCGACCCCACTCACCCCGTTCGAGGGCCGGTATGAGGCCGACGTGGCAGAGCAGCTCATCCTGAAGAATGATCTGCGTCGGGGGCATCCATCCCTTCGGCACCCCATTCTTCTCCGCCTCAAACAGCCTCATCGCCCGCTTCTCATCCGCATTAAGAGGGACCCTGCTGGCGTCCATCTTAAGCTTACTCTGGGAGACCCATTTTTCATGCTCCCCCTTACTCTCGCACCGCAAATTGACTTGGTGCTGGAAGGATCGGGGCAATGGATAATCCTCCGGAACCTCAACGTACACCCACCGCTCTTTCCAGTCCTTGCAGGAGGAAAGCTTATCAACGGAGACGTAACCCGGCTCCGTCTGCACGCTGTACCACCCAACGCGACCAGGAAACGACGGCCGAAGGTGATGAAGCCGGCGGAATAAATTAACCGTTGGGACCTCCCCCTTGAAGAGACAGAGCCACACAAAGCCGACTATAGTCCTAATGGCCAACGGGTGCAGTTGGGCCACGGCGACGTTCATGGCTCTAATGATGGCCATAACGTATTCATTCAGCGGAAACCGGAGCCCGTACTCCAGGTGCCGGATGTATACGCCGATGCAGCCCTTGGGAGGGCAACAGACCGCCTGACCTTCCCCAGGAATAACAATATTATACCCCCTGCCGAAGGAGAAGTGACGTTCGAAAAAGTCAGGACCAGAACAACTGGCGAATTTGTGGGTCCAAGCACGGTCAGGGCCGATCTTACAGGCGTCGCCGTGATCCAGGACGTACGGCCTGTCCTCATTAGGATGAGTCCCCCCGTAATCATCACCGTCATCATCAACATCATCATCCTCCTCCTCCCATTCCTCCAAAACTCTTGGATCAACCTCAGGAGAAGGAGACCTAGGACCCCCGGACCTCAGCGGGATGTCGGCTAGTGCCTCCTCTTCATCAAAACGCGACGGGGATCCCCCCGGCGCAGGGTTACTAGGTCCGGCATCAGCAGAAGACATGTTCACAACAAAAACTTAAAAGTTAAAAGTTGAAAAATTTGTTTGTTTACCTTGAAGAAAAAGTGCTACGCCGAAGTAACGATTCTGAAAACTAGAGAGAAGTTTCGTCAAAGAGGGCTAGAAAGAAGAAATTTTTTGAGAAAATGAATTTGGAAGGCCAAATTCAGGGGCTAACTCTCCTATTTATAGGGGAAAGCCCACTCAATCCGACCAATCAGGGCAAAGCCCATGAAGCGTCAACCAATCAGCAACGAGACACATGTCAAGCATGCAGCCATGTAATGTCAATCGACAAACAGTTACAAAGCTTCTTCAACACGCTCCTTGACAGAATGCCAATCGACGTATCTTCTTCAACACGCTCCTTGGTATCTACTTGCCCAACGGCCCGCTGATTCAACCAAGCTTGGCGGCCAGGGCAATCAAAAGCACACGGCACTCACAACCTCGGTCTCGGCCAGCGCCACTTTCTTTTCCACATCTGATGTCCATTACACATCCATGTGGAGGGGGGATATGATACGGTACGGCCTAAGCAGAACCAAGCCGAGGTAGAAGAAGCCGGGGCAGAAATTTTTTCAATCTTGTGCAGAATACGCTCAACACTCATCGAAGGTCCATACCACGGCATAGACTACGCTGGGGGCAAATTGATGGGGCATATTCTGCACCCGCTGACCGAGTCAACATATTGAGCAAGGTCAAAGATATCCACAGCAAGTCAACGACTTAGACAGCCTAACCGACGCAGCCTGTCGGCCTGTCTCTTGGGTCTCCGCTGGGACAACTAGCCAGCCGGGGCACATACCCGCGTACTCATATACAAGACCCCTCGGCGGCGAGTCAACAGGGCCCGCCGGCCTGCCATGGGTCCCTCGGCCGAGGGTAGATCAGTCTTTCCACCTGCTAGCCACTTGGCCACTTGGCCACTACGTGACAAAAGGTGAAAGTCTATAAATACTCCTCAACCCTCATTGAGGAAAGGATCCGAAATATAACCTAAACACCTCATAATCTGGTAATATCTTCCTTATCTCTCTACAATATATACTTCGCCAAGTAACACACGACTTAATCCTTTTAAGTTTACTGACTTGAGCGTCGGATAGAGTTCGCTCGGTACAAAGCCGAGCCCTCAGTTTGTTCATTGTTTCAGGAGACCGAAAGGAGGATTCAATCAAAGACATCATTCTACAAGCCACGAGTGGTAGCAAATAACTGCTTCGGAATTACACCCGGAACAATTGGCGCCGTCTGTGGGACTCGATCTAGTGAACTATTGGGACTTATACATACCGATGTATGTGGACCAATGACTATCACCGTTAGGGAAAATTATGATTACTTCATAACCTTCACCGATGATTTAAGTAGATATGGGTATATCTACTTAATGAAGTATAAGAGTGAAGCTTTTGAGAAATTTAAAGAATTTCAAAATGAAGTAGAAAACCAATTGAACAAAAGGATAAAGGCACTACGATCCGATCGTGGTGGAGAGTATCTTAGTAATGAATTTGATTCACACTTGAAAGTTTGTGGCATCGTGTCACAACTCAGTCCACCCGGTACACCACAACTTAATGGTGTTGCCGAAAGGAGAAATCGAACCCTACTAGATATGGTTCGATCCATGATGAGTCAAACCGAGTTACCCGACTCATTTTGGGGATTTGCAATCCAAACTGCAATCAAATCATTGAATAATAGTCCAACAAAGGCAACCGAAAAGACTCCATATGAGATGTGGAAAGGAAGGGTTCCTAATATATCCTATAAGAAGATTTGGGGATGTAATGCTTACGTCAAGGCAAAAACCGACAACAAGCTTGCCCCACGATCCAAAAAATGCATCTTTGTAGGTTACCCCATTACCTCCCGAGGATATTACTTCTACAAACCTCAAGAAAACAAAGTGTTTGTGTCTAGTGAGGTTGTCTTCTTAGAAAGTGAGTTTATTTCTAAGAGACAGAATGGGAGAAATTTTGAACTTGATGAAGTTCAAGAGCCACAAACCGAAGTAGAGACGCAAGAAGACGTTCCTTCGTCGTCTAATTCTGTTGTTATTCCTCAACCGAGGAGGTCGGGTCGAGTTTCTCACCATCCTGATAGATATGTTGGACTTATCGAAGAGGATGGGACCCTTGATGTGTTACTTTTAGAAAGTGACGAACCCGCCACCTACAAAGCTGCAATCTCTAGTCCCAATTCAGCTTTATGGCTTGAAGCCATGAAATCCGAAATGAGTTCTATGCATGAAAATCAAGTATGGAACTTGGTGGATTTGCCTGAAGGGGCAAGACCTCTTCAGTGCAAATGGATCTTCAAAGTAAAGAATGCCATAAAAGGACATGATGATGTCTACAAGGCTAGGCTAGTGGCAAAAGGTTTTACTCAAGTTCATGGTCTTCACTATGACGAAACCTTTGCCCCCGTGGCTATGATAAGATCAATTCGGATACTGTTAGCGATCGCCGCATTTCATGACTATGAAATATGGCAAATGGATGTCAAGACCGCTTTTCTGAATGGGCATTTAGAAGAGGAGGTGTACATGATACAACCTGAAGGTTTTGTGGATCCTAAAAATCCTAAAAAAGTATGCAAGCTTAAGAGATCCATTTATGGTCTTAAGCAAGCATCAAGAAGTTGGAACCATCGATTTAATCATGTCATAAAAGAAAATGGTTTTACTCAAAGTATTGAGGAACCATGTTTATACATGAAGTTCAGTGGGAGCAATGTTGTGTTCCTAATATTGTATGTGGATGACATACTACTTATTGGAAATGACATTCCTATGCTGTCTTCCATCAAGGAGTGGCTAGGAAATCATTTCCAAATGAAGGATTTAGGAGAAGCACAACACATATTAGGTATCCGGATCTATAGAGATAGACCCAAAGGATATTGGCATTAAGTCAAGAATCTTATGTTGATAAGATTCTTGACGCTCAGCATGGACCAATCCAAAAGAGGCTTGGTTCCTATGGTTAGTGGGACCATATTGAGCAAGTCTCAATCACACACGAACCAAAGATGTTGAGCATGAAGTTGATCCTTTATGCTCCCGCCGTTGGATCGATCATGTATGCCATGATATGCACTCGTCCGGATGTCTTGTATGCTTTGAGCATGGCGAGTAGATATCAAGGAAATCCCGGTGAGAGTCAACGGATTGCCGTCAAGAACATCCTTAAGTACTTGCGAAGGACTAAGGATTACTGTCTTAATGTTTGGAGGTGACTCGAGCTACGTGTTTAAGGGTTACACGGACTCCGGTTTTCAAACAGATAGAGATGACATGAAATCACAAGCTGGATTTGTTTTCATGCTCAATGGTGGTGCCGTAAGTGGAGAAGCTTCAAGGAAGGCATGCTGCGGATTCTACAACGGAGGCTGAGTACATAGCAGCATCAGAAGCTGCCAAGGAAGCTATGTGGATCAAGCAATTCTTGAAAGGGATAAAAGTAGTACCTACCGCCAATGATCCCATTACTCTCTATTGTGACAACAACGGGATAATCTTCCAAGCTAAAGAGCCCAAGTCTAGTAATAGATCTAGACATGTACTTAGAAAATTCCATATAATTAGAGATTTCATCGAAAGGAAGGAAATTGCGATTTTTAAGGTTGGGACGGATGATAACATTGCTGATCCTCTCACCAAGCCTTTATCGCAGGCTAAACATGATGGACATGTTGTGTCCATGGGACTTAAACGCATGCTAGTTTTATGTTAGATTTTGATATGAAATAAAAGAGTTGTTTTATTTGTTCATATGCATAATCACATTTATCTTTTAACTTTTCATTACTTTGTCATATTCAAATGGGTTGTAAAGATAAGTTCTAACCCCATTAAAGTGAACTAAATTGACATAGTAATCGCCCATAGTCACTTGTATGAGGTGACGTCTCGAAGTGACTAGAGTGTGATGCGATTGATGGCAAGTTCAAGTGCCATAGAGTCATAAGATGTGACTAGTCGATCACATAGGCAGACGGTTTGGAACACTCCACTACTACAAATCCAGGCAACTAAAACGCCCCTTTAACAACGCTTATTCACGAAAATCACAATAGACGTTGTAGAACGTATGGCGCAAATTTTACTAAAATTAATTACAACGGGTATGGTTATATAACCGTCTGTTATAAGTTTTAACAACGGGTCAAATATGCACAACCGTTGTTAATAATTTGGCGTAAAATTGGCGCAAAGTTAGTGAAAAGTAATCACAACGGTTATTTTTGAAACCCGTTGTTAAAAATTTTTAACAACGGTTTTTGTTTTACAACCGTTGTTAAAACGTTTTAACAACGGTTTTTGTTTAACAACCGTTGTCAATACTTTCCATACTATAAAACACACAAACACAGATCAGCTACAGCCACAAAACACAAACCTTAACACAAACACAAACACAAACACAACAGACAAACACAAACACAAACACAAAACACACACTTTCTTATCGTCTCTTTCTCTCTTTCTCATCGTCGCTTTATCATCTCGCCGTCACTGTTGATTTCATCGTCTCTTACTTTCTCTAATTATCAGGTAAATCTCGCCGTCATTGTTGGTTTCATCGTCATTATTTTCTTTTTCCAATTATTTCATTTGCATGTATGTGTTTTTATCGATCATTATGTTATTTCTCTAAGTATTATTCGCTTAATTAGCTAGTAAAACAAATTAAATAAAATAAAACAAAGAAGAAGCAAGATGATAGAGAGGAATGCATGATAAACTTAATTAATATTTATATATATATAATATAAATATTAATTAAGTTTATCATGCATTCCTCTCTATCATCTTGCTTCTTCTTTGTTTTATTTTATTTAATTTGTTTTACTAGCTAATTAAGCGAATAATACTTAGAGAAATAACATAATGATCGATAAAAACACATACATGCAAATGAAATAATTGGAAAAAGAAAATAATGACGATGAAACCAACAATGACGGCGAGATTTACCTGATAATTAGAGAAAGTAAGAGACGATGAAATCAACAGTGACGGCGAGATGATAAAGCGACGATGAGAAAGAGAGAAAGAGACGATAAGAAAGTGTGTGTTTTGTGTTTGTGTTTGTGTTTGTCTGTTGTGTTTGTGTTTGTGTTTGTGTTAAGGTTTGTGTTTTGTGGCTGTAGCTGATCTGTGTTTGTGTGTTTTATAGTATGGAAAGTATTGACAACGGTTGTTAAACAAAAAACCGTTGTTAAAACGTTTTAACAACGGTTGTAAAACAACAACCGTTGTTAAATAAGTTTTAACAACGGGTTTCAAAATAACCGTTGTGATTACTTTTCACTAACTTTGCGCCAATTTTGCGCTAAATTATTAACAACGGTTGTGCATGTTTGACCCGTTGTTAAAACTTATAACGGTTATATAACCATACCCGTTGTAATTAATTTTAGTAAAATTTGCGCTTTACGTTCTACAACGTCTATTGTGATTTTCGTGAATAAGCGTTGTTAAAGGGGCGTTTTAGTTGCCTGGATTTGTAGTAGTGGAGTGTTCCAAACCGTCCGCCTATGTGATCGACTAGTCACATCTTATGACTCTACGGCACTTGAACTTGCCATCAATCGCATCACACTCTAGTCACTTCGAGACGTCACCTCATACAAGTGACTATGGGCGATTACTATGTCAATTTAGTTCACTTTAATGGGGTTAGAACTTATCTTTACAACCCATTTGAATATGACAAAGTAATGAAAAATTAAAAGATAAATGTGATTATGCATATGAACAAATAAAACAACTCTTTTATTTCATATCAAAATCTAACATAAAACTAGCATGCGTTTAAGTCCCATGGACACAACATGTCCATCATGTTTAGCCTCATGCGATAAAGGCTTGGTGAGAGGATCAAAGAATGTTATCATCCGTCCCAACCTTAAAAATCGCAATTTCCTTCCTTTCGATGAAATCTCTAATTATATGGAATTTTCTAAGTACATGTCTAGATCTATTACTAGACTTGGGCTCTTTAGCTTGGAAGATTATCCCGTTGTTGTCACAATAGAGAGTAATGGGATCATTGGCGGTAGGTACTACTTTTATCCCTTTCAAGAATTGCTTGATCCACATAGCTTCCTTGGCAGCTTCTGATGCTGCTATGTACTCACCTCCGTTGTAGAATCCGCAGCCATAGCCTTCCTTGAAGCTTCTCCACTTTTACGGACCACCATTGAGCATGAAAACAAATCCAAATTTGTGATTTCATGTCATCTCTATCTGTTTGAAAACTGGAGTCCGTGTAACCCTTAACACAGAGCTCTGAGTCACCTCCAAACATTAAGACAGAATCCTTAGTCCTTCGCAAGTACTTAAGGATGTTCTTGACGGCAATCCAGTGACTCTCACCTGGATTTCCTTGATATCTACTCGTCATGCTCAAAGCATACAAGACATCTGGACGAGTGCATATCATGGCATACATGACTGATCCAACGGCGGGAGCATAAAGGATCAACTTCATGCGTTCAACATCTTTGGGTTCGGTGTGTGATTGAGACTTGCTCAATATGGTCCCACTAACCATAGGAACCAAGCCTCTTTTGGATTGGTCCATGCTGAAGCGTCGAAGAATCTTATCAACATAAGATTCTTGACTTAATGCCAATATCCTTTTGGGTCTATCTCTATAGATCCGGATACCTAATATGTGTTGTGCTTCTCCTAAATCCTTAATTTGGAAATGATTTCCTAGCCACTCCTTGATGGAAGACAGCATAGGAATGTCATTTCCAATAAGTAGTATGTCATCCACATACAATATTAGGAACACAACATTGCTCCCACTGAACTTCATGTATAAACATGGTTCCTCAATACTTTGAGTAAAACCATTTTCTTTTATGACATGATTAAATCGATGGTTCCAACTTCTTGATGCTTGCTTAAGACCATAAATGGATCTCTTAAGCTTGCATACTTTTTTAGGATTTTTAGGATCCACAAAACCTTCAGGTTGTATCATGTACACCTCCTCTTCTAAATGCCCATTCAGAAAAGCGGTCTTGACATCCATTTGCCATATTTCATAGTCATGAAATGCGGCGATCGCTAACAGTATCCGAATTGATCTTATCATAGCCACGGGGGCAAAGGTTTCGTCATAGTGAAGACCATGAACTTGAGTAAAACCTTTTGCCACTAGCCTAGCCTTGTAGACATCATCATGTCCTTTTATGGCATTCTTTACTTTGAAGATACATTTGCACTGAAGAGGTCTTGCCCCTTCAGGCAAATCCACCAAGTTCCATACTTGATTTTCATGCATAGAACTCATTTCGGATTTCATGGCTTCAAGCCATAAAGCTGAATTGGGACTAGAGATTGCAGCTTTGTAGGTGGCGGGTTCGTCACTTTCTAAAAGTAACACATCAAGGGTCCCATCCTCTTCGATAAGTCCAACATATCTATCAGGATGGTGAGAAACTCGACCCGACCTCCTCGGTTGAGGAATAACAACAGAATTAGACGACGAAGGAACGTCTTCTTCGTCTCTACTTTGTTTGTGGCTCTTGAACTTCATCAAGTTCAAAATTTCTCCCATTCTGTCTCTTAGAAATAAACTCACTTTCTAAGAAGACAACCTCACTAGACACAAACACTTTGTTTTCTTGAGGTTTGTAGAAGTAATATCCTCGGGAGGTAATGGGGTAACCTACAAAGATGCATTTTTTGGATCGTGGGGCAAGCTTGTTGTCGGTTTTTGCCTTGACGTAAGCATTACATCCCCAAATCTTCTTATAGGATATATTAGGAACCCTTCCTTTCCACATCTCATATGGAGTCTTTTCGGTTGCCTTTGTTGGACTATTATTCAGTGATTTGATTGCGCTTGATTGCAAATCCCCAAAATGAGTCGGGTAACTCGGTTTGACTCATCATGGATCGAACCATATCTAGTAGGGTTCGATTTCTCCTTTCGGCAACACCATTAAGTTGTGGTGTACCGGGTGGACTGAGTTGTGACACGATGCCACAACCTTTCAAGTGTGAATCAAATTCATTACTAAGATACTCTCCACCACGATCGGATCGTAGTGCCTTTATCCTTTTGTTCAATTGGTTTTCTACTTCATTTTGAAATTCTTTAAATTTCTCAAAAGCTTCACTCTTATACTTCATTAAGTAGATATACCCATATCTACTTAAATCATCGGTGAAGGTTATGAAGTAATCATAATTTTCCCTAACGGTGATAGTCATTGGTCCACATACATCGGTATGTATAAGTCCCAATAGTTCACTAGATCGAGTCCCACAGACGGCGCCAATTATTCCGGGTGTAATTCCGAAGCAGTTATTTGCTACCACTCGTGGCTTGTAGAATGATGTCTTTGATTGAATCCTCCTTTCGGTCTCCTGAAACAATGAACAAACTGAGGGCTCGGCTTTGTACCGAGCGGACTCTATCCGACGCTCAAGTCGATGAACTTAAAAGGATTAAGTCGTGTGTTACTTGGCGAAGTATGTATTGTAGAGAGATAAGGAAGATATTACCAGATTATGAGGTGTTTGGGTTATTTTTCGGATCCTTTCCTCAATGAGGGTTGAGGAGTATTTATAGACTTTCACCTTTTGTCACGTAGTGGCCAAGTGGCCAAGTGGCTAGCAGGTGGAAAGACTGATCTACCCTCGGCCGAGGGACCCATGGCAGGCCGGCGGGCCCTGTTGACTCGCCGCCGAGGGGTCTTGTATATGAGTACGCGGGTATGTGCCCCGGCTGGCTAGTTGTCCCAAATGGAGACCCAAGAGACAGCCGACAGTCGCGTTATTAGGGTCAGTCTAAGTCGTTGACTTGTCAGGATATCTTTGACCTTGCTCAATATGTTGACTCGGTCGGCGGGTGCAGAATATGCCCCATCAATTTGCCCCCACCGTAGTCTATGCCGTGGTATGGACCTTCGATGAGTGTTGAGCGTATTCTCGCACAAGATTGAAAAAATTTCTGCCCGCTTCTTCTACCTCGGCTTGGTTCGCGCTAGGCCGCACCGTATCATATCCCCCTCCACCGGATGTGTAATGGACATCAGATGTGGAAAAGAGAGTGGCGCCGGCCGAGACCGAGGTTGTGAGTGCCGTGTGCTTTTGATTGCCCCACCGGTCGCCAAGCTTGGTTGAATCAGCGGGCCGTTGGGCAAGTAGATACCAAGGAGCGTGTTGAAGAAGATACGTCGATTGGCATTCTGTCAAGGAGCGTGTTGAAGAAGCTTTGTAACTGTTTGTCGATTGACATTACATGGCTGCATGCTTGACATGTGTCTCGTTGCTGATTGGTTGACGCTTCATGGGCTTTGCCCTGATTGGTCGGATTGAGTGGGCTTTCCCCTATAAATAGGAGAGTTAGCCCCTGAATTTGGCCTTCCAAATTCATTTTCTCAAAAAATTTCTTCTTTCTAGCCCTCTTTGACGAAACTTCTCTCTAGTTTTCAGAATCGTTACTTCGGCGTAGCACTTTTTCTTCAAGGTAAACAAACAAATTTTTCAACTTTTAACTTTTAAGTTTTTGTTGTGAACATGTCTTCTGCTGATGCCGGACCTAGTAACCCTGCGCCGGGGGGATCCCCGTCGCGTTTTGATGAAGAGGAGGCACTAGCCGACATCCCGCTGAGGTCCGGGGGTCCTAGGTCTCCTTCTCCTGAGGTTGATCCAAGAGTTTTGGAGGAATGGGAGGAGGAGGATGATGATGTTGATGATGACGGTGATGATTACGGGGGGACTCATCCTAATGAGGACAGGCCGTACGTCCCGGATCACGGCGACGCCAGAAGATCGGCCCCGACCGTGCTTGGACCCACAAATTCGCCATTGTTCGGTCCCGACTTTTTCGAACGTCACTTCTCCTTCGGCAGGGGGTATAATATTGTTATTCCCGGGGAAGGTCGCGGTCCTGTTGCCCTCCCAAGGGCGCATCGACGTATACATCCGCACTGGAGTACGGGCTCCGGTTCCGCCGAATGAATACGTTATGGCCATCATTAGAGCCATGAACGTCGCCGTGGCCCAACTGCACCCGTTGGCCATTAGGACTATAGTCGGCTTTGTCTGGCTCTGTCTCTTCAAGGGGAGGTCCCAACGGTTAATTTATTCCGCCGCTTCATCACCTTCGCCGTCGTTTCTGGTCGCGTTGGGTGGTACATGGTGCGAGACGGAGCGGGTTACGTCTCCGTTGATAAGCTTTCCTCCTCGCAAGGACCGGAAAGAGCGGTGGGTGTACGTTGAGGTTCCTGAGGATTATCCATTGCCCCGATCCTTCCAAAGACCAAGTCAATTTGCGGTGCGAGAGTAAGGGGGAGCATGAAAAATGGGTCTCCCGGAGTAAGCTTAAGATGGACGCCAGCAGGTCCCTCTTAATGCGGATGAGAAGCGGCGATGAGGTCAAGTTTGAGGCGGAGAAGAATGGGGTGCCGAAGGGATGGATGCCCCGACGCGAGATCATTCTTCGTGGATGAGCCGCTCTGCCACGCGTCGCCTCATACCGCCCCTCGAACGGGGTGAGTGGGGTCGGTGTGAGGCCCATCTCCGCTTTTAATGCTTCTGTTTTTTTGAACATTGATTTATTTCTTCTACTTGACTCTTGCTTCGTTTCCTTTGCACCATTTTGGCCCGACTGCTCGAGGATATCCTCCTGAGAATGGGGCTTGCCAAGGACAAGACAATCGTTGATGTGCATCCTAAGGCCCAGTGCCCGTGATCGCAGTCGCCGCGCCAAATGATCTCATGGATCGCAACAAGGGCTTGGGCACGACGGCGGCCCAGCGAAGGTTGCTTGGTAACATACCGCGCCGAACGCGAAAAACAAAGTCTTCGGCGGCGACGCGTCGACATCGCTCCACCTCCACTCCCTTCGGTCAAAAGGAGACGGTGGAGATCGTCGATATGCGAGGACGAGGTCACCGTGGCGAGGAATCTCCTCTCTTACGTAAGAGAAAAGAGATCTGCTGCTGCTGCTCTCGCGCTACCGAGGCCGGTAAGAACTCGGGTCCTCCGACCAAGAAGGCCAAGCCTGGTGCGTATCTATCTTGTGGCTCGACTTAGCTTGGTTCATTAGGCGTTTCGATGACAAGCTCTCCGGTATGTCCATGAATGTTGACACAGATGCCTTGATTGAATTTTTTGTAGATCCACCGCCGCCGTCTACCGGACACACTATTGAACGGCGCGCTGAGAAGCGACCTGTGCAGACGGGTGGTAAAGATGCCACCGTCGTTTCTTCCTTCCCGAAGCCTACCCCCGCCCAGATCAGGTTGGAGGGCATAAGCTTGGCCAGGATGCTGGCGAAATGGGCTGATGTGGCCGGTGCTCATATTATGGAGCAGGAAAAGGTCATGGCTGAAGTTGCCCCACAGCTTGAGCGGCTCAGGCTTGAGGTCGCAGCTGCGAAAAAGGAAGCTGAGGGAGCCAAGGCCGAGGCTCAAAAGGCGGTCCTTGCTGAGCGAAAACTTAGGGAGGATGCTGAAAAGGCAGTCCTTACTGAGAAAGCCAAGGCTGAGGCTTTGGCGGCCGGCCGCTTAAGTCGCTGGAGGAGCGTGATGTGGCTTCAGCCGTCGCCAACTTCACCGCTAAGAAGAGGGACGAGTGGAAAAACATGTTTAAGGCCCGGGGAAGGTGCTTTAATAAACAGTCATTATCGACCGAGGGAGCTGGACATTGAGAAGCTCCAAAACGAGATTCTTCCTAACATGTGCGCCCAATACCGGGACCTGGCCGAAGAAGCCGCCAGGGAAGTGATAGGGGAACTCTTTCTTGATGGCTCCTTTCCGTGGCAAAAATTCGACGAGCTTCTTGATGACAAGCTTGAAGCTAAGGAGAAGGCCATGAGGCGAAGGTCTGCGAGGAGGCAAGGGTGAAGAAGGAGGAAGAGGAGGCCGCGGAGAAGGCGGCCCTTGCTGAGAAAGCGAAGGCGGCCAAGGAAGAAGCTGAGAGAATGAGGGCGGTGACCGAGGTCGCCGAGGTCGAAGCTTCCAAGACAGCTTTCGGGTCGCCTACCAAGATGATGTCTTGCGACGTCGCCGATGGCGAGCAGCAGCAGCAACAGGCATAGGGAGACGGGCGGTCGTCACCAGGTTCACCCGGCATCTCGGATAGCTTCAGCTGTTCGGGGGCCAATTATTAAGCCTTTCCTCCCTGCCATCTTTTGGCGCTTCATATGATATGTCTGTAACCTTTTGCTCTTCTTTTCCTTGTTTTTTGTAAAACTTTGGTAGGTTGTGTTTTGGCTTATCCCTATGGGGACGGCCGTCGTCTGTATTCTCCTTACTTGTAATCATTTTTTTTTAATATAGCTTGTTTATTGGCCCTCGGCTTGGCCGGGGCTTTGATCACAATCCTTCACTTGTCTTCTTGCGTTATTAATTGAGTGCTTTTTCGTTTTTACCTTCGGCCTGGCCGAGGCAGTTAGAATGCGTATCTCAACTGTGTTTAACGTCTTTTTAAACATGTTGGCATGTTGGTCGCTTCCTCTTTCACTCTCGGTCTGGCCGAGGCGTCCGATTTGCGCTTCCCAACCGCCGATGTAAACATGTTAGCGTATCGACCGTTGTGTCCCCTGCCAGGCCTTCGGTTAAACGAGGCGGCTAGAGGTTACGGCGCGACAGCGTTCGTATCTGTAGACATATTGATCGCTTCCTCTGCCCGGGCCTTCGGTTGGCCGAGGCGGCTAAATTAATGTCTCAACTGTACTTATACGTTCCTAAGGCATGTTGGTCGCTTTCGCAGTATCAATCGCTGCTGGTAGTGACTGCCGTGGCGTCTACTTCTTGGGGTGACTGCCCGGCTTGGGCCGCGGCGTCTACCTCGATATGACTACGGAGGGGATAAACACTTTGATGGAAAACTTGGATGATTTTTCAATAGATATAAACACGCGTTGGGGTGCCAACAATCGTTTTGGACACCTCCGCCGCTATACAAAGTATTTCCTGAGATTGTCAGTGTTCCAATGGCTCATCAAAGGCATACCCTCCATGTCTCACAAACCGCAGTACGCACCCGCCTCATTTCTTCAACCACTTTGTAGGGACCCTCCCGGTTGGTCAGTCAATTTACCATGAATGTTTCCTTTGTTGGTGGCGGCCGACTTTCTTAGGACTAGATCCCCTACTTTTAAGTCCCTTTTGTGGACTCTTCGGTTGTAGGCTCTTCTCATTCGGTTTTGGTATACTGCCAAGTTGAGGCGTGCTGTATCTCGGCTTTCTTCGACCGAGTGTCTAGGGAGGTTCTCGGACCTTCCTCATTTTCAGCCGGGTTAAAGGTGGCCGTTACCAATGTGGGCACCGTTGCTTCAATTAGCGGATCGCTTGGACCGTAGACTAAGTGGAATGGACTGTACCCCGTTGCTTCTTTCTCCGTGGTTCGAAGGGACCACTGGACGCCGAGTAGTTCATCGGCCCATCTTCCCTTTAGGTCTTCAACTTTCTTCTTCAAACCGTTAAGGATTGTTTTATTGGCTGCCTCCGCATGTCCGTTGCTCTGTGGGTGGCAGACGGAGGAGTATGCAAATTTGATACCAAGTTCTTCCAACCAGCTCATTATTGTGTCACTCCAAAACTCTCGGCCGTGGTCAAATACCATGACTTGGGGTAACCCAAAACGAGTTATGACATTTTCCCAGATTACCTTTCTTACGGCCGCCGTCGTCTTCGCAGGTACCGCTACAGCTTCAATCTATTTGGTGAAGTAGTCAATGGCGACAATCAAGTACTTTCTTCCTCCGGATGCCGTTGGAAATGGCCCTAGTAGATCCATCCACCACTGTGCAAAAGGAAGGAGGCTAAGTACCGGCTGCAGGTCTCGGGAAGGTGCATGTATCACCGGAGCATGCATTTGACAGTTGTTGCACTTTTGGTTTTGGCTCGGAATCCTCAAGCATGGTGGGCCGTAGTAGTCGGCTCGGAGAGCTTTGTGGGCTAGTGTTCTTGCCCCCATGTGATGGCCGCAGATGCCTTCGTGAATTTCTGTCAGTATTAGCTCCGCGTCGGCTGGACCGACACATTTCAAGAGTGGCCTTATCACGGACCTCCTGTACAATTCTCCTTCAAACACCAGGTACCTTGTTTGCGATCCTCTTTATCTTCTCGCGAGAGGTGCGATCCTCCGTAACTCACTTGTCAGTTTGTACCTCATTATTGGAGTCATCCACGTCGTCTCGGCCTCTATGTCGCCCACCATGCCGACGGTCTCGGTGATGCTCTTGGCATTCCCGATGTCCACCAAAGACGCTTCGGTGACATTCTTGATGGTTGAACTGGCAAGCTTTGAGAGAGCGTCGGCTCGGTTGTTCTCGGACACAGGAATGCATTGTATCCGAAAAGATTTCAACTTTGAAGTGTCGGCTTTTACCCTTTCCGGGTATCTTACCATCCCGTCGTCTCGAGTCTCGTACTCTCCTCTGATTTGATTAGCCACTAAAAGTGAGTCTGTTTTCAAAATGATGTGTTCCGCCCGCGGCTCTAGCTAACTCGACTCCGTTATCACCGCCTCGTATTCGGATTCGTTGTTTGAGGCCGAGAAGGTAAATTTCAAGGCGTACTCAAACTCGTCCCCGTTTGGGCTGATGATAAGTATGCCGGCTCCCGAGTCGCTTCGCCGTGGAGGACCCGTCGGTGTATACTTCCCATACTCCGGGTTTTGCTCTTCTTGATATGTGCACTCGGCCAGAAGTCCGCAAGTGCCTGCCCTTTATCGAGGGCCTCGGCTTGTATTGAATGCCGGCGGATAGCTCTCTTGCCCATTTGATGAGCTCACGGATTGTTCAAATTTTTCCAATGCTTTCTCCAATGGTTGGTCGGTTAGGGACCGTCACGGATGTGCGTCGAAGTAAGGTTTCAATTTCCTCATTGGCAACGACGATAAAGAAAGGTCGCCAATCAATCGGGTAATTTCTTTCGGCGGGCAACAATGTGTGGTGACAAAGTAGATTGGGTGTTGCTGTTTTGTCTTCTTCTCTCGACGATCACGATCGACCGTGGCCGAGGTAATCGCTATGTATAGATATAGCGTCTCCCCAAAGATCGGCCGGGACGGGGTTGGGAGAGTTTGAAGATGAGCTTTCGGTTGCACTGAAAGCTGTGCTATGTTCCTCCCCCACCAAGAAGTATTTATTCCCCTTTAACACTTTGAAGAATGGGGTGCTCTTGTCGGTGACCGAGAGAGATGAAACGGTCTAAAGCCGCCATCCTCCCGGCCAAAGATCATAACCTCTTTTCGATTCCGCGGCTCCGGCAGTCCAGGATTGCTTGGACTTTCTCTGGATTGGCATCAATTCCCCGGCGCCGACAAGTATGCCGAGGAACTTACCCGCCTTGGACACCGAAGTTGCATTTCATTGGGTTGAGTTTCATGTTGTATTTCCTTAGTGAACAAAATGTCTCGTGTAAATCGGCTAGGTGCTCATTTGTCGACTTGCTTTTACAATAGCGTCGTCGACGTAAGCCTCAATGTTTCGCCCTTTTTGATTTTGGAACACTTTGTCCACCAGTCTTGTGTAAGTTGCGCCGGTGTTCTTCAAACCGAACGGCATCATTTTATACATGTATGTGCCATTACCGGTGATAAATGCGCATTTAGGCATGTCCTCCTCGGCCATGAATACCTGATGATACCCGAGAAGGCGTCCAGCAGGCTCAAGATAGTGTAGCTGTAGTGGCGTCGATTAAACTATCTATTCGAGGCAAGGGATAGCAATCTTTGGGGCACGCTTTATTAAGATTGGTAAAATCTACACACATCCTCCACGCCCCCGATGACTTCCTCACCATTACAACATTAGCTAACCACTCAGGATAAGTACAAGGCATGATAAAGCCCGCCGCTAGTAATTTATCTACCTCGGCCTTGATGGCCTCATCCTTCTCGGCTGAGGAGTTCCTCATCTTCTGCTTGACAGGGCGAGCGGTGGGGAGCACGTTCAGCTTGTGAACAATTACCTCCCGGCTCACGCCTGGCATCTCGGCTGCTGAATAAGCGAAGACGTCTTTGTTCTTCCTCAGCAGGTCTAGAAGAGCGGCCCTGAATTTTGGCTCCAGGTTGACACCGACAGTTACGGTGCGCCCTGGGTCAATTTCCACTTCTTCGGTCTCGGCTCCTTCGACCATGCCGACAGTTGCATCCATGAGGTCGCCCTCCTGTTGTAAGGATGGGCTCTTCCCCTTCTCTGACTTCTTTGCCACTTTGAGGGATTGCATGTTTCACCCTCTGGCAGCTATCTGGACGTTGACTACTTCGTCCTTTTCGTCCTTTGAGACGAGCTTATGCGCTTCCCCCCGGTCCGAGACATACATCAGCGTCAGGGCCCGGATGGACATCACTGCATCGGCCTCACTCAGAGTGACTCGGCCTATGAGAACGTTGTAGGCGGATGAGCCGTCAATGACCACGAACTCAGATAGGACATTCTTAGCCGCATTCCCCTCGCCGAACATCACCGGCAGTCTGATTGACCCCAGGGGTACCAGGCCGGCCCCGGAAAAACTGTACAACGGATTGGTGCAGGGGCTCAAGTCCTCAACCTTCAAACCGAGGTTGAGAAAACACTCTCCCGAACATGATGTTCGTGTAGGCGCCGTGTCAATCGTGCACCTCTTGACCAGGTGGTTGGCTATGTCCAAGTGGACTACAAGTGGGTCGCTGTGAGGGGCGATGACTCCCTCGTAGTCCTTCTTTCCAATAGTCATATCGGGGATGTTGGAAGCGGGGATCGCTGTTTTGGGCACAAAGTTGATGGCCTGATACAGCTCGTTCAGGTGCCGTTTGTGCCCATGAGCGGACCCACCGTTCTCGTTGCCCCCGATGACAACATGGATTACTCCTATCCGTTCAAAGACGGATTTCTTATTTGAACCGCCGCATTAGTCTTTTGGCCTCCGCGACATATTTGCTTGAGGCTCCCCTTCCGGATCGCTCTTCAATGGCATTCTTCGATGCCGGCAGCTTGTCGATTAAGTGTCCGGTGTGGCCGTGATTCTCACAAAGATCGGCTCGTGTCACGTCCCCTCGGCCGGGAGGCCTTTCCCACTTCTGACCCTCGTTCTTGCTCAGGGCGAAGACCTCGGCAGCAGATACAACCAGGGGTGTGTGATCATTGTACCGCTTTTGGTAGTACGGTCCCGAACTCCCCCCGGCGCCCGCCGAGTTCTGTTTCCTGGCGGACTTGTCAGACCGTGACCTATTATTGTCACGGCGTCTTTCATCCGGTTGTCCTCCCGGCGCTCTTACTCTCGAGTGCCCGGCCTCGCTGTGGCCTACCCAGGTTTTGTGATAGTCCTCCACCTTTATGGCTTGGTCGGCCATCTTCCTGGCGGAGTCTAGGTTCTGGCCTCCGCACTTGATGAGCTCGTTTTTTAAGTCCCCTCTTGGGAGGCCTTTCATCGCGTGCGAAGGCCGCGACTCACTGCTCGACTCACGAATCTGCTTGAACCTCGCGTCGAACCTCTTCACATAACTTCGGAGAGACTCGCCTCCCTCCTGTTTGATAGTCTGGAGATCCGATGTCTCGGCGGCCCTCCTCTTATTGCAAGAATATCCAAAAATATGTCCCTTAGGTCGCCATAACAAAGATATCGACCCATTGGGTAGCCCTTGTACCGCTTTGTGCCATCCCATGCAGGGTCGTTGGGAAGACACGGCACCAAACCTCATCAGGCTGCTCCCATACCGACATGTAAGACTCGAAAGCCTCGGCATGGTCGGTTGGGTCGCTTTCTCCTTTGTATGATATGGGTGGCAACTTTAGTTTAGTCGGCACCGGGACTTCTAGGACGTAGGCGCTGAGGGGCTGTCTGGTGAGTCGACACGCGGCGATCGGCTCCTCGCATCCCTAGTCCGGCTCCTCTCCCCGTGGCGGAAGGGCTTCTTCTCCGACTCGTGAATCGGGCTTCTTCTCCGACTCGGTGAGTCGGACTCCTTCTCCGACTCGCGAGTCGGACTTCTTTCACTCTGCGGGGCAGGCCTCGTCGGTCTTTGCGGCGACGCTGTCCTCCGCGAGTGCGGGAAGGACTCGGTCTACCACTAGCACTCAGGCTCCCAGGCGTCTTGACAGGGTCAGCTTCCTCCAATGCACCGTTCAAGTCTCTCGGAGTCACATTTTGGGCCCTGGTCTCCTATGCGGGTGCCGCCGCTCTTGTCGGAGTGACAGTGTGAGTCGGCGTGCTACCCATTAGGTCCAGGAGCGCGGCTTAGTTGCATCAACCACATGTCCCATGATGGTGACTTGGTCGGCGGGCAGCGGTGTATCTTGTATTATTGGCATCCCGTACGCCGGTTGAATTACTCGGCGGTGGGGGGTCGCACAACCCGAAATTGTGGACGGTATCATCTTGGCAGAATTCGGTTTCGTCAGTCACAATTGCTTCTGGCTGTTTTGACATCTTCTTAGCTTGTTGGGTGGGTTTTGTTTTTGTGTTTTTTTTTTGTTTGGGAATGAATGTGACTAGCTTCTAGTATCTTTTTCCCACAGACGGCGCCAATTGTTCCGGGTGTAATTCCGAAGCAGTTATTTGCTACCACTCGTGGCTTGTAGAATGATGTCTTTGATTGAATCCTCCTTTCGGTCTCCTGAAACAATGAACAAACTGAGGGCTCGGCTTTGTACCGAGCGAACTCACTCCGACGCTCAAGTCAGTAAACTTAAAAGGATTAAGTTGTGTGTTACTTGGCGAAGTATATATTGTAGAGAGATAAGGAAGATATTACCAGATTATGAGGTGTTTAGGTTATATTTCGGATCCTTTCCTCAATGAGGGTTGAGGAGTATTTATAGACTTTCACCTTTTGTCACGTAGTGGCCAAGTGGCCAAGTGGCTAGCAGGTGGAAAGACTGATCTACCCTCGGCCGAGGGACCCATGGCAGGCCGGCGGGCCCTGTTGACTCGCCGCCGAGGGGTCTTGGATATGAGTACGCGGGTATGTGCCCCGGCTGGCTAGTTGTCCCAGCGGAGACCCAAGAGACAGGCCGACAGGCTGCGTCGGTTAGGCTGTCTAAGTCGTTGACTTGCTGTGGATATCTTTGACCTTGCTCAATATGTTGACTCGGTCAGCGGGTGCAGAATATGCCCCATCAAAAGGATTACGCGTCATTTTTCCTAGGAGGCAAGATTCGCATATACCATATGATTGAAAATCAAATGGTTTAATAACATTAGTGGAAACTAATCTTTTGATGCGATTCTCGTTGATATGACCCAATCGCCAATGCCAAATGTATGATTTATTTGGATCACTTGATTTGAGTTTCTTCGATTGTATATTATAGATGTCTTTACTTGGATTAGAAGTTTCTAGAACATAAATATCATTAATATAAGAGCCTCGACCTATGACCAAGTCATTTCTTGAAATAATACAACAATTGTTTTTAATGGCAAAATTAAAACCCTCTATGTCTAACATAGCAATTGAAATAATGTTCTTAGAAAGAGAAGGTACATAAAAACAATTATGCAAACACAACTCAAATCCATTTGCTAAAACAAGCACACAAGTTCCCTTGGATGTAGCCGCTACCCTAGCTCCATTCCCAAGACGGAGATCAACATCGCTCTTGCTCAGCTTTTCCACGTTTCTTAGCCCCTGTAAATGATTACAAAGGTGAGAACCGTAACCGGTATCTAATACCCACGTTGTGGTGGAAGTAAAATTTATATCAATAACATAAATTTCAGAAGGAATTTTACCGAGTGGAATAACAAGTCCATCCCTAATATTTCCCAAATATATGGGGCAATTCCTCATCCAATGTCTCATGCCATGACAATAATGGCATTCATCATCAACTATGGCTCCTTTGGTAGTCCCACTAGCCATCTTGTTTCCATTGTTGAATCTTCTACCTTTCTTTCCCTTCCTTTTGAACCACTTTCCTTTAGTTGCAAGAGCTTGCTTGCTAGAACTCCCACTAGTTTCGGCATCCCTTTCTTCCAAAGATAAGGATCTCATAGATTTAGCGAGATGGTCTTCCCGAGACACATTTACAAAAGATCTAGTCATAGTAGGAGGTATGGTGAAAGTAATGAAATTAAGGTTTCCATCGGAACCGAATCCAAAATGAAGCTCTCTAGTAGTATCGAGATTGTGGTTGGAGCAAATATCGTCAAATAAGTTATGACAAGACTCAATGGTAATAGGTGTTGTTGCATTAGTAGGATCCATTGCGATATATAAACTACAAACATGGAGGTAAAGGAAATATTAACATTTGTCATTTGATCAAACTTGCAAACATTTTTAAACAAGTTTTAAACATTTATATAGTGACCTCCGCCCAACTATTATAAATGATCCCGAGATCCAAATTCATATTAACTCGGGCACGGTGAGCTGATTCATCCCTTATCAATATAACTCGGTGGATTAACTCTTTAATCGATTCTACTTCTAGAACTCTTGGTCGATAAAATTACTCTAATATTTATCTTTAGCCCGGAACACATACGACTATGGTCACGAATACTTCCGTTGAGCTCAATCCAAATTTCGATGTAATAACTTCTTACTACCCACTTACCCAACGTAACAAGTTTAGCACCCCGGTGAGCCGAGCCTACTTCCTTATGAAATTGGGATTCATGGTTTCTACTATTTGGTAAGACTAATTCTCAATTATTATTTAGTGAGAGGTCTTGTCAATTTATTATCTATCACGTTTTGAGTGAACTAAAGCGGTGAACTACGATAATTATAATTGACACGGTCGATGACTCGATAAAATAAAATGCATGTTTAGTTATGGCGATTTAGCGATGCATGCAATCATATAAATAAATGCTAAACATAAAGCATAAAATCCTAGTATGGCCTTCCTAAAAAGAAAATTTAATTAACTATTACAAATTCGGAAACCAACTCCATTGGTCCCTTGAACTTTACATGGCATACATTCCAAGGCAACACCGTCTTGTCGGGCGCCTTTCCAAATGGCACCGTCTTCAAGGATCTCCTAATTACAAGTAATAATTAAAAATTACATAATTTCCTATTATACATTTGTAATAAAAATTAAATCTATTAAATTACAAAACGGTGATACAAGATCACAATAATTACAAATCAATCGATATTCCCATACATTCCGGGTAATACCAACTAAAAACTAAGGCCATACTAAGTAAAATTACATAATTCAAAAATTATATAAATCAAAAATATGACAATCATAAATAAAATGCAGCATTAAAATATGTATGAACATGCTTAGTTTTATGCAAAATCGCCTTTAAAGAGCTAATATCGTATATTTTTCTCGGTTTTATGGATTTGAATGATTATTAAATATTAAAATCATGAAACATTTCATAAATCACATTTATGTTCAAGTTAATTACCCTAACCTTTTAGGACTCAAAATTTAGTCTTCATAAAAATTTCGACAATAATTCAACTTGAATTTCTAATATTGTTCATTTGGACTCAAAATATATATAATAAACTCCAAATTAAATTAAAATAATTTCAAATAATTTCAAAATTTGAAATTTAAACTCTTGAACATTCTGGAATAATTCCATGACATTCATAATGTTCAAAACTTAGGTTAAAAATTTCAAAAATCTTTCGAGAAAAACATCGTTGCGGTTTGTCGAATTTGACAAATAAAATCATTAAAGCATAAGAAAAATAATTTAATCAACTTTTCACTTTTAGATATGATAAGTGGGATAAATAAGCAACATAGGACATTTTTCTTAAGTCATGAAATATGTTTTAGCATTATAGGCTAATTTAAGTCACTATTTATTGAATTTTTACTAAAAAATTCATAAATCATGCAAAAGGAGTTCAATCCATCTAAAATTTTTACACACACTGAGTAAAAATACATGTGACAACATATAAAATTTTCATGACCTGATTCGAAATTTAACTCATATTAACCTAATAACCCATTTAAATTCAACTTTAACTTCAAAATTATATAAATTTAACTTTAACACTCGTAAAACCTCACATTTACACTTGTAAAATGTTAAAATTATATAAATTCAAAATTTCCGTCACAAAAAATCAAATTTACACTTTTAAAATGTTACATTTACACTCGTAAAACCTCACATTTACACTTGTAAAATGTTAAAATTATATTTCCGTCACATTTACACTTGTAAAACTCATACAACATTACATTTACACTTCTGAAATCTAAAACTCAAAACTGATTAATTAGGGGCTAGAGAGAGAAAGAAAAATTAATTAGTGTGTAGAAATTTGATTAGTGGTAATTTTTTTTGGTAATTTTCAATCTCAACCATCCATCTCAATCCAACCATCCACATTTTTTTCCTTTTCTTTTTAATGACCTTTAATCAAATTCATCTCAACCTTCCATTTAGTCCATCCAATGGCCCTTAGAGGGACTTATGGACTCAATGGTCCATGTTGGACTCATTAGATCTTACCTCTATATATATATATATATATATATATATATATATATATATATATATATATATATATATATATATATATATAGAGAGAGAGAGAGAGAGAGAGAGAGAGAGAGAGAGAGAGAGAGAGTAAGGATCTAATGAGTCCCTTACCTCATTTGAGTCCTTAAGTCCTTATAAGGACCCTTAGATGGACAACATCTATGGTGGAGATTTTTTACAAAATGTAGGCCAAAAAAAAGGGAAAAGCTTGGCTATGAGAGAGGACAACAATTCCTGCAAATTGTCCTTACCAATGATCATTTCCTGCGGACAAAAGCATATATCCTTTGTACTATGTTTCCACTTCCCACATTCTTCCTTCCTGAACACACTTAATTCCAACCTTTTTCTTTCTTTCTTCTCTCTAAAACTGGGTGCTTTCATCTCCAAACGAAGCTAAAGTTCTCTCTAAATCCTCCAAATCAGCGTAAACATGCAAATAATAGATGGCATCAATGGTATTTCTTCATTTTATTCATTGTTTTCAGTCACGTTTTCATATTTTTCAGTTGAATAGGAAGGATGAAGGTAATCATTACAGTTTTGCATATCATCGAATTTGTTCATTCTTGTTTTGATTATTTGTTACTGGGTTTGAAATGAAGATTGTTAGAATTAAATCTTCATGCTGGGTTTTCATTAATTTGAGTTTGGATTAGCATGAACGCATTCTGACAACATTTACATGAACATTTTTGCTATAGTTTTACATTTACACTTTTTATTGTTATATTTTTTATGTGAGTTAGCATTCTGACAACATTTACACTTTTATTGACATTTACACTTTTAAAGCCTCACATTTACACTGCATTCTTGCACGTTTACACTTTTCCTGTACTTTTAAATTTACACTTTTTTATTGTTATAGTCACCTTTGCATTTTAATTGTTATATTTTTTATGTGAGTTAGCATTCTGACAACATTTACACTTTTGTTGACATTTACACTTTTAAAGCCTCATATTTACACTGCATTACTGCTCACGTTTACACTTTTCCTGTACTTTTAAATTTACACTTTTTTATTGTTGTAGTCACCTTTGCATTTTTATTGTTATATTTTTTATGTGAGTTAGCATTCTGACAACATTTACACTTTTGTTGACATTTACACTTTTAAAGCATCACATTTACACTGCATTCGTGCTCACGTTTACACTTTTGGTGTACTTTTACACTTTTGTTGACATTTACACTTTCAGACAATCACATTTACACTTCGTTTCTGCTACACATTTGGATGTTTACTACATTTCATGACATTTACACTTTACATCATATGACATTTACACATTTAAATCCCTATAACTTAACATTTACACTTCTAATACCTTTACATTTACACTTACTATACCTTAACATTTACACTTTTCCACTTATTGACATTTACACTACATTTCATGACATTTACACTTTACATCATATGACATTTACACATGTAAATCCCCTATAACTTAACATTTACACTTCTAATACCTTAACATTTACACTTCCTATTAGTTTACATTTACACTTCTAATTACTTAGCATTTACACACTACATGTCATGACATTTACACTTTACATCATGACATTTACACATTCAAATCCCTATAACTTAACATTTACACTTCTAATACCTTAACATTTACACTTCCTATTAGATTACATTTACACTTCTAATTACTTAGCATTTACACTTTACAATTCATGACATTTACACTTTAGATCATTACATTTACACTTCTAATAACTTAACATTTACACTTTACAATTCAATACATTTACACTTTACATCAGTGAAACTATTTTTAACGTTCACACTTACATGCTAGCTTTATCTGATGACACAGGTACACGTAAAGCAAGCTGCAGTTGTACGATGTTTGAAAGAACAGGAATCCTATGCCGCCATATAATATGGATTTTTTTAGCAAGTGGGATAAAGACTATACCAGAAGATCATGTTCTGAATAGATGGATGAAAGAGTATCTCTGATTAAGGATTTTTAATACTAATGGTGAAGGAACAGAAAACATGCAAGTCATCGATGAAAAACAAATTGCAATGTCAATAATGTGGTCAGAAGTTCATGAAGCTGTAGGGCTCCTTCGAGACAAAGGAATAGCTGATGTTGACAACTTTTCCGCTATAATTAGATCATTTAAACAGTCCCTGTCACCATTAGGGGAAGTGTTGAATAAAAATCAACAAATGGAGAAATTTCTGAATTGTACGGCATGTGAGGTAGTGACGATATTGCCACCAAAGAATTCGAAAAACAAGGGGACCGGAAAAGATTCTTTGTCACCAAAACAAAAGCAATGGTGTTGGCTAGGAAACCCAAACGTAAGTGTAAGAATTGCAAGAGAATGACAAATCACGACAAGAGAAACTGCCCTAACCCCTTCTCAGCACACACGCCATTGTGCGAAGGGTCGTCTGAACTAGAAGAGGATGAAGGAGAGGAGGAGGAAGAGCTGGAGTCAGAACAAGAATAGACGTCAGATCAGTGACAAGTGTTGCTTTATATATTTCTAGTGTGTAACTTAAAACTTTGATGTGCTATAACTGGAGCGGGCGATAAGGAATTGGTCTCATGGCAGCGTAACTTTGAACTGCAGTTGGTGTAACTTTTAGTAACACCAACGTTAGAGTTACACTGGCATAAGACCAAAATCTCTCTGTTTTATTAGATAGCCAAACATTGTGTTACTTGAACTTATTTTGGATTACTTATGTTATTTCAAGTAACAGTTACACTTATTTTCAAATAACTGGTGTTAACATTTACACTTCCCATGTCAAGACATTTACACTTCCAGTAACTTCACATTTACACATACTATATCCTCACATTTACACTTTGAATATCTTCACATTTACACTTCCAATTTAGCCAGTTTTACACTTTATTTGTTCACATTTACACTTCTCCTATATTCAAATTTACACTTCCTATTTGTTCTTATTTACACTTTTTTTTGTTCACATTTACACTTGGGCTGTCACCACATTTACACTTCCCATGTCACCACATTTACACTGCATTCAATTTAATTTCAGTGTGTTTACATTCACACTTTCAGTATGTTAAAGTTGACACTGACAGTGTTAACATTTACACTTTAAGTGTGTTAACATTTACACTTAAAGTGTAAATGTGACTAAATTACAAGTGTGATAACAGTTACACTTGCAATTTAGTCACATTTACACTTTGAAAAAACTATGATTATAACTGCCAAAAATAGTCAACCATTACACTTCATTAGTGTAATTTACCATTACACTTCATTACTTGTAAAACTTACACTTGCAAACATTGCCAACCACAAGACAAAACATTCTTTTCTAAGTTCAAGATTGCCAAACAAAATACATTTAAAAAAAAAATATGTCCACAAATTGTTCACTTTTTCGACAACACAGCCTTAATTTTGCGTTTCTTTTGTAACTTGGCCCATAAATCTTCTTTTCCAGCGATAAACCCATTCAACTTTGCTTCAAAAATGTCTCTGTTGACATTTATGTTAGCTAGAACAAGCGTCGCCACCAACTCGACTACCAAGTACCGTCGATTCCTCTTCCTCTCCAAGTCTGGATGCTCAAAAGGTTGACCCTCGTACATCAGCATATACATCATACAGAAAATCCCTGATTCTGTTATGTTAGGAAGGGGTGTTTGGCGCCTGAACGGGATTTGCCGATGCTCAAAGCTAGTAATCTCATATCCCCTGTCCGTTCTGACGTCCAAATAATCGCTAACATCTGATGCCACTTGGCGAGTAACATTGCACATTTCGGTGATCCCATTGGCATGATGTTGGTAGTCAAGGAGATCAACAATTTGTTGTCCAAAATTTATACACACGCATGCAAAGTGCCCACCAATGTTGACAAGTACGAAGATAAACTCGGCATTCAGGTTGAAAGTTTTATCACGATCCTGGATGAAGGTATCCCAAATGTGATACACCGATCGGTGATGTCATTAGATGTGAGCACACTTCACGTATATCCAAAAGCTGCGCATGATACATTCTGTTCGGAGGAGTGAGTGAGACTACATAATAAAAGTAAGAACTAATGTATAACTTTTAGGCTTTGTGCGGGGGGGGGGGGTGTACCATATGACGTATCCCAAAGAAGGCCATCCTAGGAAGTAAGTGTTCAAATAGACTCCAAACGGTTCAAAAAAAATGACCCACGACTCAATGACAACAAAGCGACATTACGACCTCGGGAAGCATGGTCATGATGTCGAACCGTAGCGCGCGGCGCATGCCTCTTGTACCAAGAGATTGATTTATGCAAAAAACACACGTATAATAGTACGAAATTGAGAAGTAGTTACAAATTAAATATCGTAACTAATTGGCCCCGTTATAAGAGTCCGCGGTACTAACATTTTCAAAGTTGTAGTCGTCTAACAAGCAATAGTCCACCGCATGTTTTCGACGTGATCGAATACCCCTGACCAAGCTTTGATTGTTGCGTAAGAAGGTCGAGACAACAAGAGTCTCGCGTACAGCTGACCCCACGATCAATTGAGCAACCCAAGCCATCCCCCCGCCACAGGGGCGCTCCGTCTGCCGACAAAGGTTGGCTACCCGACGACTACGCTGATGCTTGAACAACAACGGGGCTGCTTTCTGCCTGTATGGCTACAGGATTGACCATAGGGCTTCCTTCTACGCGTTTAGGGGGTGGGACTGAAACACGGGGACGTTTACTGTACGTAATCTCTTCCTCATCGTCCAGACTCCGCTTCTGTGCAACATTGGAGACCAGGTTTTCCAGCGGGTTCAGACCTTGACCATACTTTTCCCTGAATTGGGTTATCCTTGAGCGAACGCTCTCCCTCACTTTGTTATGGTCACTCAGGATAAGAATCGACACCACTTCAACCCGGACGAGGTTCGAACGTCCCTCTCACCTAAGGCGCATCAAATAGCTTCCCATTGAAAAGCGGATGTGTATCATCATGTACACCCCGCAATCAAACGCAGAATAACCCGTACCTTGCCATTTAAATTCGACATTCACAAATTTGAACCCAGCAACCTTTGAACCTCTGACAAACCCTTTAGACTCCAGATACGCACCCATTAAATCACACTGTAAAAGGAATTTAAAAAAAAGTCAATTTAAAAACAGTGTTTACAATTCCAGAATACATCAACACTAAAGAACAAATTAAGGTATGCTATTTATAATTATTACCGCAATACGGGAAATCCCAAAATAAGGAAGCTTCTCAAAATCATCGTCGTATCGACGGTTGTCCAAATACTCTATCTGCTCGGAAACGAAGTTTATGCATGCACAGCTGTAATAATCATTATTGCCAGATAAGATCGGGATGAAGACCTGGCGGGTGTGACAACAAAGACATAAAAGATACACTCAGTAAAAATTTAAGATTTACACTTTCAATAATTCGTCACATTTACAGTCCCTGTGTCATGACATTTACACTTTCCATATATTCACATTTACACTATATATGTCATGACATTTACACTTCATATTTAGTCACCTTTACACTCCCTGTGTCATAACTTTTACACTTCACTATATCTCACATTTACACTTCCTATGTGATGATATTTACACTTTCCATATATTCACATTTACACTTTATATGTGCTGACATTTACACTTCCTATTTAGTCACATTTACACTCCTTATGTCATCACATTTACACTTTCTATATGATCACATTTCCACTATACATCATGGCATTTACACTTCACTATGTATCACATTTACACTTCATATTTCATTACATTTACACTTCACAATATCTCACGACATTTACAGTTCACTATGTCTCACGTTTACACTTCATATGTCATGACATTTACACTTTACATATATTCACATTTACACTTTATATGTGCTGACATTTATACTTTCTATTTAGTCACCTTTACACTCGCTATGTCATCACATTTACACTTTCTATATAATCACATTTACACTATACATCATGACATTTACACTTCACTATGTATCACATTTACACTTCATATTTCATGACATTTACACTTTCTTCTTAATCACATCCAGGCATTTACACTTTCTGTGAAAATCACATATACACTTTCGGTGTGATGACATTTACACTTCACAATAGGTCACATTTACACTTACCATATCAGATCCAAGTTGAAATGGAGACAAACAGATTGAATCCAAGCATCCCACCCACCCAGTTTCGTCCTTTTTGTCAAGAACAATGCCTTTCTTCTTGGCTTTCCAAATATCCAGTGCAGGGCTCTGTTCAAACGAAGGGCAGCGCTATTAAATTTAGACACTTACGTTACAATTAAATTGGAACTATAAAAATTGCATTGAGCAAGGATAAGGCAAGTACGGTGTGACTAAGCCCGAAGAAACAACGAGAGGATGCAACTGGTGCAGTTTGGTCATACATCATCTTATTGATTAGTAGGCACCAACAATCGATTCATGAAATTCATAACTTCCTGTCCAGGTTCAAGGGTTAACATGTCTTCCCGTGACACGAAGAAAAAGTCTGAAAAAACTGCCAATTCTTCCCTACAAAAAAAGAAAGATTTATATAAGGCAAACATGGTTACGAGAACATATAAGTATTAATATGTTTGACATAGAAATTAATCGACTCACCCTTTCAACCAAGCTTCTGATTTGTTAAATACGTAGTCCAGGACGTATTTCCTTTCCTTAAAAACACCCCTAAATAATTTCTTATTCAAATTTCCGAGTTTACAGTAACAAAGCCCTGCTCGGACATGGGTTCCCCACAATCCATGGTGCAAGTCAGATTCTCAGGGATCACTTCCATGCACTGTTAGGGCCCAGGTGAATGAAATAGGAAAGGGTGGTGATCCATATTACTCCGGGGGACATAAATTTCCCGACCATTCGCGAGAACGGCTGGTTGAGAAGAGCACACACATCGGTCGTTCCAAAATCCTCACCGGAACCCCTTAAATGCCTCGGCTAGCTCTGCGAGATATAAACGTACACTGAAATTCCGGCAACCTAAACTCGGAGGAGGGTGCTTCAACAACCACCTTATCTCGCTCCCTCTGCAGCATCCATGGGCTTGTCATCATTCTGAAATGAACCAGGACAACCAGGTTGTTCAGTAGGGCCCTCACCTTGCTCGTTGACCATGCCACTACCAATCTCTAACCCTTCTTGCGATGCATCTTCAAGGATTGTGGTCGAAACAACGCCAGGCTCACCATCCGGTGCTTTCGTACCATTAACTTGGCGTCGGTCAACGGGCTAATCTACTCCCGGTGCACCGCTAACATCCACAACCTCACCAGGCACTAGTCCAACCACGAGTGGTTCGGGCCCATGGCAGGGCCCCTGGTCTTGGGGCGGCTCCATGTCCATGCCCTGCATATCCTCATCCCGGGATCGTCGGTGCACCGCTAACATCCACATCCACGCCACCACTAGTCCAACCACCACCGATTCGGGCCCACGGCGAGTCCCGATCTTGAGGCGGCTCCATATCCATTCCCCGCACACCTCGTCCCCGTTCTCTCGGTGCACCACCTTGTGCCACTTCACTCACATTTCTTTTGTCGACAACTTTTTCAGCGTTATCAATATCGATTGTCGCTATAAATTTCAACTCAAATGAAGATGATCCATCTTCAATTGACGGGACTACCACATCCGCACCCACCTTGTTTGCTACTTTTGAAAAAGACGCCTCCCCTTCGCCGAAACAGGCCCCCGTTCTTGAGCCACTCCATATCAATACCCCGCACAATCTCATCCTCACCTATATGTACGCAGACCCTCTCTTTGCTTCACCACCACCATAACCAATATCTCACAAACCTTGCGGCGCGTTCTCAATATCGTGATCGAAATAAATTTTAGTTGAATCAAGATGAACCATCTTCGGTTGACTGACCTACCACATCCGCATCAACCTTATTCGTTTCTTCGACTTACACTTCTCAACAACATGTTCAAATTTCTCGGGGCACCACTAGTGTCAGGCACTTCCCCTCCCAAACTTTCTTGCTCCTCGTTCAATGAGGGCTTTGTGTAAGCTTCTTCAACTTCATCCGGGCTATAAATTTTCTCTAGAATCTGCCGATCAGTTAATTGAGTCAAGTCGTCGGTTAAATCTAGCCCGCATTCCTCTTCCTCTCGTCGACAGCTTCGTTAAGTTCGGCGGTGTTGTAGAAATCGGCGGTCTCCATTACCTCGTGACATCGCCGCATCACCGCTTTATCACCCAAATCGAGAATCTTCAGAAGTGATACGGGCTCTACGAGGCGTAAACTCGAACTTAGGAACCTTGGTCTTTCTTTTCTTGCTTGCCTTTGTTTTTTTCTTGGCCGCCTGTTTTTTTTCTTGGCCAACATCTGACAATGAGGGAGCGTTATCATTATACTTCTTCATTTGGGAAGCTAAATTTCCAACTTCTTCAACATATTCCTTCACCTTTGCCTCTTCAAAAAAAGCTTGCGTCCCTTGTGACGGAACAAGATCGATTGAAGAAGAAGCATCTTTGTTAAATTCTTAAGCATTGCAAATGCATCCGTATACCGAAATAGAAGGCCACATCGTTCCTTTGAATCTTCAAGTACAGCTCGTGTACACCCTACGATTGGTAACAAAAAAGATTTAAGAGTCTAGATACACAAAATATACCTGCTCAATATATATATATATATATATATATATATATATATATATATATATATATATATATATATATATATATATATATATATATTAAAAAAAAATATGCGATTAATTAAACATTCATAACATAAATCTTACATCTACAGCCCTAGCTTTCAACTCATCGTCATCTTCAACACCGGGAGGGAGTTCAATCTGAATAAACTTCTTATCGGGTGATGTACCCGACGTTGAAATCAGAAGAGGCGTAGGGCTTGCCAATGGCGCCTTGGGCGCGCCAGCTATAGCCAACATCGTATTACCAGTGTCCTTCTCATCAGGGGTCTTGTTTTGACATCGCGGATACTTCACCTTCGACAAAGTTAGTCGACCCAGTGGCCCCACGTCCAGCTCATCCTTTAACCTCTTCGATAGAGTTTTCAGATCCCAATGCTGAATAAGTGGAAGGCCATCTGGGGAACTCTTGCCACGGTAATCATACCGCTGAAAATAAGTAATCATAAGGAAAGGGATACAACCAAGCAGATGTGACTGCACGCTGCGAGCCTCGGCTGCAGCATTAGCTAAACATTCTAATACATACGAGCACCAGTCATACTCCGGTATGGCACTCACATCTTCAACCACTTTCAAAAGTTTGATTTCAATGCCGTTGTTCAATGTCGGCGCAAGGAATGATGAAATGCTAAGAAGCACAAACAGGCGGCAGAATTCATCACCTCCATCTTTGAATTGCTCTGACTCAATATAATTGAAGACGTCTCCTAAAGGAATAGAATCAGAATTTGATTTCACTTTGAACTTTTTGCGCCACAGTTGTTTTATGCGCACCTATTTTTCATCTTTAGCACCAGGAATATGTCCAGTAGGTACTATTTCCATCTCTCTCTCACCAACAGGTAACATGAAACAGTCATAGACATCATACTTAGTGTTTTAGCAGGATTTTCCCTGAATGGGTCCGGCTTTATTAAAGAATAATTTGGGTATCTAGTTCTATATGTTTGGAATAGTACGAGTGAATAACAAAGGAAGAATCAAGTATAAGGAATAACGTTTTTATTATGTTGATAAGCCGAGTACAATATTATGTGTATAGCTGAATATTCAGGAGTAAAATGAGAGATAAAGTGTAAAATAATCGACTAAGATTGAATGTGTTTACAATTGTTAGATTCTGCTATTTATAGTTCTACAAATGCCACCGTTACATTTATCTTCAACGTCCCTCTCAATTGTAGGAGCTGTTGCCGGATTAATAGGGCACGCTCCCTATTAATTCGCTTGACCCGTTCCTTTCTCAACCAATATTTAGCTTTTCCCGTCTTGATTCATAGATGATACAGTCTCATGGTTTGGACTTGGTCTTCCTTGAGAATAGGGCACGATTTATTGGCCCATACAACTGCATTTCTGACTTATCTTCTCAATCCAGCTTTATTTGAATACTCCGCCAGGCTATTCTGTATTTACCATCAAGCCTTTCTGCCAGGATTTAGTAGCCTTCCTGTTATGATGTTCTCTAACAGATGTATAGTAGTAAGACTTGTCCGGTCCTAGGTTGCCTTAATCAGCCTAGTAGGGTCAGGCTAGGCTATGGTCAGACCAGGCTAAACTGGGCCTAACAATTGCCCCTTGACATTTTACCCATGCTGGATCTGGCCAGGGGTGAGATGTCAACTTTACCGGGTTTAAACAATAAGGAGAATCATATTTATTCAGTGACTCTTAGACTCCTATTTACCGTTGAACACTGCAACGGCTAAATGATGTCATGCTGACAGTTTTGCAATTCCTAGGGTTTCCATGCCGTTGTACATCCTCTATAAATACGGTATTTAGGGCGAGATTATTCTTCACCAATTTTCCTCCACTTTCTTTGCTAAATTTTCTTCTGAAATTCTCCCCTATTTCTCAGCAATCTTGTTCTGCTAATTTATACTTTTTTGATAATTTAACTTCATCACAATAAATCAAACAATAAAAGATATGGGAGCCAAAAGACGTCCTTCATCCCCAGGCAAAAATGCTGCTTTGCTTGAGCTGAACCCATAGATGTTCGGGAGGAAGAGGTGATGGAAGTTGAACCTCCTGCTCGTCTTTGTGGCTTTTAAGTACCAGGATTCTATTTTCACTGCCCTTCAATCTCTGGATTCTTCTTTTCCCGAGGAAAACTTACTAAAAACAAACTATGACAAGATTCTAAGGAGAAGAAAATAATCCCGAGTCAACCGAGGTATGGATTCCTGAGTCTTGTCCGATCGGGCTAACGGGTGTCGCCTGTCCGGTTCTCGTATTTTTGAATGGGCATTCAAAGCAGGCTGTAAGTTACCTTTTACTCCCTTAATGATTGACACCATTCGTGCTATGGAGGTATCTCCTTTTCAGATTATGCCAATGGTTTGGAAACTTGTCCATTCTATTGAAAATTTATGTGCTAAACACAATCTTGTAATTACTATTAATGATATCAAGGCAGTATATCATATGAAAAATCCTGTTGATGGTCGTTTTAATTTGAGAATTAAATCGAAAATGTCTCCACTAATTACTAACCTGGACTCTGGAGATGATAAAAATTGGGCAAAGACTTTCCTGTTTGTCCGGACTGAGACTTTGGGATCAGGCTTTGATTATCTGAGATATCCTCCCTTGGAAAGTGGTAGGTTCCCTGTACTTTTATTTTGCAATATATATTACATGAAATTAATAGATTTTGATTTTTACCTTTGTAATTGTGACGGTTTTTGCAGCTCCTGATTGGAGCTTTGATTCCCTTGATGAGGAAGCTGTTTCCAGGATAGAGGCTTTTCTTGCTATTCCTGAGGAAGAGAGGACTTGGCCAGCTAGTTTGGGCGGGGAATTGTTGCCCGGTATATGAAGACCAAGTCGATCGGGGTCGAGTACCCAAAGGCAAGCCTAGTTCTACTGCTCTTTCCTGTACGTCTTCTGTATGTCTTTATGTTGACTGTTATCTTCTTGTCATTTCTCGTCTGATACTTACGTATATATTTTTTATGTATTCAGTATTTAGGTCTTCTGCTAGGTTGGCTAGCTTTTCTGTAAAGGATTTGAAGGCTGGGGTGGCTAGGATAGCTGAACAGTCCAAGAGCCAGGAGGATAGTGGGAGTGACAAAACGCTTGATATCCTGGTTTCTGATATCCAGCCTTCTCAAGATCCACCCAGGATAGCGTCACAGAGGTCGTCCAGGCTTCAAAAAGGAAGAGGGAAGATGTTATCCTCGAAGAGGAGGAGGGAGAGAAAGAGCCTATCCAGGCTCAGCCAATTAGGAGTATAAGGCAAGTGCCTGCTAGGATTGATGACATGGATGCAGCCCGGGCACGGATAAATGAATTTTCTGCGGAAATGGGCGGCCAGCTCTTGTCTGCCAATACTCTTGAGTCGTCTACCCGGGTGGTTTCTATTCTGACTTCTCTTGTAACAAAGGCTGCTGAACTTGCTTCTCAGGCTAAGGAGGTTAGTTGTAAAGGGATATTTTTAATTGTTCATGTGCTTTTTGTTTTGTTTCGTACTTGGCTGATTGATTTTATTCTTTTGTAGGGATTGGATGTCGGGTTGGCTACTGCCTGTCAGCTCAAGGATGCCCAGGCCAAGGTTGCTAGTTTGGAGGAAAAACTGGATAGCCTTAACCGTGACCTGCACATGTCCAGGGGTAATGAAGTAGTACTTCAATCTCAGTTGGGGACAGCTAAGGAGGCGACCAGGGCTGCTATAGTTTGTGAGGTGGCTGCAAAAAATGCTGAGAAGGTTGTCAGGCAAGAGTTGGAGGCTGAGAAGCAGGCAATGCAGGATCAGTTGAGAAAGAATGAGGAGCTTGCTGCTGAAAAGGAATTGGTGGAGGCACGGTTGGGCGATCTTTGCTCAAGATTTCTTCGGGAAAGGCCGGGTTGATGCTATGAGGATCCGGAATCCGACCGGGCTAATTGGAATCCGGACCGGGACGAGATAGCTTTGGACGCTCAGTATCCTGATTTGGCCAATATAGGTCAAGAAGAAGAGGTGGATTCTCCTCCTTCCAAGGCAAAATCTGATGACCAGGAAATGGCGGATGGTTGTGAGTCGGTCACTGGCTCAAAAGTATCTTAGATTTGCGTTTTTTCTTTTAGGTTTTGGTCTATCCAGGGGGAATGTCCCTGGAATGAATATTTAGGAAGTTTTTGGCCCATCCAGGGGGGATATCCCTGGAATGGATGATTATTAGGTGTGTGGTAAGGCCAATTATTTTGGATGAATAAATATTTGGTCAAATTTTCTTCTTGTGTTTTGACAAGGTGGTGTTGGATGTCTACTGGATCTGGCCAGCTGTTTGACTGGATCAGGCCAGTTTTTGTGCTGGATCTGGCCAGTTTAGTGTGTTATGGGTGGGGTTGTTGCCTGTCTGGAGGGCTTATGTCCCTTGCCTGTCTGGAGGGCTTATGACCCATTTATGTTATACAATCCAGGAATAGATTTTCCAGGTTTGTATATTAAGTTGAGCTCAATATTATAAGGCCTGTTTTGCAACTGAATTTTGGATATCAGTTGGATATCAGTTGGATGTTGGTGGGGGTAGCCCCCAATCTTTAAGATTTGTTTTAAATAAAATGCAGTATGTAAAAACAAGTATTGAAGATTCTACTTGGTAAAGATATGAGAACATAGATAAGTACTTGGGCACAAAATTTGAAGAAATCATATATTGCATTTATTCATGTAATGGCAAGTATCATACATGTAATTTCATATCAAGCTAGGCAGGAAATGTGAACACGAAAATTATACCTGAACTGGGAGATATATTTTATATGTGAAATAATTTTAGGTGTGCAATGTTCCAAGCTCTTGGGATTATTTCGCCTTCCAGGGTTTGTAATCTGTAGGCTCCCTGGCCGACTATTGAGTCAATTAGGTAGGGACCTTCCCAGGTTGGGGCCAATTTGCCAAAGATTCTTTTCTTTTGTGTTTTGGAAGACTTTCCCGAGGACAAGGTCTCCTACCCCCGAATACCCTGGCTTTGATAGTCTTGTTATAGCTTTTCGCAACTCTTTGCGATATCTTTTGCTAATCGATCTTTGTTGCATCTCTTAGCTCTTCTGTTAAGTCCAAGCTGTCCTCCATTAGAGGTATATTGTTTGTTATTGTATTCAGGCCGCATCCGGCTGATGGAACGTCCCACCTCGGTGGGATTATCGCTTCACATCCATAGACCAAGGAGTAGGGGGTTTGGCCTGTGGATGTTTTAGGCGTGGTTCTGTCAGCCCAAAGGACCAGGGGGAGTTCTTCAGCCCATCTGCCTTTTCTTCTTTCTAGCTTTTTCTTTATGCGGCTGATTACCACTTTATTACTGGATTCTACCCGGCCGTTAGCTTTTGGGTATCCTGGTGTGGATGTTACCAGATTGATGTTCCATTGAGCACAGAAGGCTGATGTTCTTTTTCCCACAAATTGTGTGCCATTGTCGCATACTATTTCAGAGGGGATGCCATATCTACATATGATGCTGTGTTTGATGAATGCTATGACATCCTTCTCCTTGACTTGCCTGTGTGATTCAGCTTCTATCCACTTGGAGAAGTAATCAGTTATTGCTAGCATGAAAACTTTCTGTCCGGGTGCTTGAGGTAGTTTTCCTACTATATCCATGCCCCACTTCATAAATGGCCAGGGTGCGGATATGGAATGTAGTTCTTCAGATGGCTGATGGATATATGGTCCGTGAATCTGACAAGCTTTGCATTTAGAGCTAAAATCCAGGCAATCGGCTCTCAAGGTGGGCCAATAATAACCTGTTCTAAGTACTTTGCTTGCCAGGCTTCTTCCACCTTTATGATTTCCACAGTATCCTTCATGGATTTCTGATAATATCTGCTTAGCTTCTTGTGGTTCCAGGCATCTGAGGTACGGCCCGGCCTGCGATTTCTTAAAAAGCACGTTGTCAATAATAGTATATGAAGCAGCTCTTATTTTTAGTGCTTTGGCATCTTGCTTATTTAGGGGAAGGATTCCCTGTTGTAGCCAGTCATAGTAGGGTTTTGTCCAAGAATTGGCAATATAAATTGGGAAGCTTTCATTTTGTTTATTTATTGCAGGTTCTAGTAAAGGTACGATGGGTATTTTGTCGAAGTCTAGGGGACTGAAGTTGGATCCTAGGCCGGCTAAGGCATCGGCCTGGGTATTCAAATCCCTGGGAATTTGGTCAATATTGAAATTTCGAAATTTTCCTTTTAAAATTTGAACAACATCCAGATAAAGCATCATTTTGGAGTCTTTTGCAGTATATATCCCATTTACTTGGTTGGAGATAAGAAGGGAATCAGTACGTACCTTTAGGTTTTGCACACCAAGGTCAATACATACCTTTAATCCCATATTAGGGCTTCATATTCTGCCTCATTGTTGGTAGCCTCAAATGCACAACTTATAGCCTGTACTATCTTATCCCCCTGTGGCGATTTTAGTACTAACCCCATCCTGTGCCCCTCGTGTTGGCACACCATCGACGAATAGGGTCCATTCTAGGTCCGTTTGGTCGCCGGTCAGTTTATTTACTTCTTTTATTAGGTCGGGTTCTAGGGTCGGACTAAAATCAGCCACAAAATCTGCTAATGCCTGTGACTTAATTGCTGTCCTTGGTTCAAATGTTATATTGTATGTGCTTAGCTGGACTGACCATTTGCACATTCGTCCGGACAATTCTGGTTTCCTAAGTACAGACTTGATAGGAAGATTGGTTCTGACTATTATAGGGTGACTTTCAAAATATGGTCTTAATTTTGTGCAACTCATAATTAAAGCTAAAACATATTTTTCAAGTAGGCCGTACGATCTCTCGCATCCGATGACTCTTACTTACATAATAGACAGTCTTTGTTGTCCGTCCGCTTCTTTGACCAAGACCGCACCGACAAGAAGTTTGGATCGATGTATCTTGTCGTGGGTTCATCTTTGACTGGTTTTGCCAGCAAGGGGGGAGAGGATAGATATATTTTTAGGTCTTCAAAGGCAGCCTGATGATCAGGGGTCCATTGAAAGTCCTTGTTCTTCCTTAGCAGTTTATAAAACGATTTGCATCTTTCTGATGATCTTGAAATGAATCTGTTCAGGGCCACTATTCTTCCAGTCAGCTTTTGTATGTCTTTGACCGTCTTTGGTGGTTCTAGCTCCAGGATAGCTTTGATCTGTTCAGGACTGGCTTCTATTCCTCTTTTTGTCACCATATAGCCCGGGAATTTGCCTGCTGAGACTCCGAAGTGGCATTTTTGTGGGTTGAGCTTCATGTTGAATTTCTCCAGTATTTGAAAGGCTACTTCCAGGTCTTTGACGTGGTCTTCTGCCTTTTTTGACTTGACTACCATGTCGTCTATGTAGACTTCCATGGTGTCTCCTATCTGGTCTTTGAACATCATGTTGACTAGCCTTTGGTAGGTTGCACCTGCATTTTTTAATCCAAAGGGCATAGCAGTATAACAATCTATACCTCTTTCAGTAATGAAAGCTATGCTTTCCTGATCCGCAGGGTGCATCTTTATCTGATTGAATCCGCTGGAGGCATCCATGAATGTTAACATTTCGTGGCCTGCAGTGGCATCTACCATTGCATCGATGTGTGGCAGGGGAAATGGATCTTTTGGGCAAGCTTTGTTTAGGTCGGTGTAATCCACACAGACTCTCCATTTGCCATTTTTCTTTTGGACGACTACTACGTTTGCAAGCCAGTCAGGATACATTACTTCCCTGATCATTCCCATGTCCAGTAGCTTGTCAACTTCTTGGTTGATGATCTCATGCCTCTCTGCAACAAATTTTCTTCTCTTTTGCTGTACAGGCTTAAAGGATTTGTCAATATTCAACTTATGAGTAATAACATCAGCATATATACCAGTCATATCAAAATGTGACCAAGCAAAACAAGACATTTTAGTTTTGAGAAAGCTGACCAGATTGGGTCTGATTGAGTCGGGTGTATCTGACCATACAAGTACTTTCCTATCAGGGAATTCTGGGTCTAATATGACCTCTCCTGTTTCCATATGTGATTGTGCTATATATTCCTCCCTGACAGGTGACTTTAATTGCTATGCAAGGGACTTACCTGACTTTGAGGGTTTCAAAGCCTGACTATAACATTCCTGAGCCGTCCTATGTTCTCCCCTGATGGTGGTTATCCCCCAATCTGTTGGAATTTTCACACATTGATGGTATGTTGATGGGATTGCTTTGACATTGTGGATCAATGGTCTGCCCAGGATTACATTATATGAGGATAGGCAATCCATTACTCCAAATCTTTCGTATGAAGCCACGCCTTCCACATAGGTTGGCCTACCGATTTCTCCCAGTGGTGTTTTTTGTTTTTCCGCTGAATCCAACCAGGACGCTGGATTTCTTGATGATCTTTCCTTCATCTATTTTCATGGCTTTGAGGACGTCAAGCATCACCAGGTTGATTGAACTGCCTCCGTCTATCAGGATTCTTGATACCTTTGCTGTGCCAATTTGCATGGTGATTACCAAGCTGTCATGGTGTAGGTCTGATATTCCCTGCAGGTCCGAGTCATCAAAGGTAATGGTAGGTAATGACTTGGGCCTGGAAGGAGGTTGAAGTCTGGATTCCCTGGATATTCTTTTGGCAGCTGAGCTGGTCAGACCACAGATTTCTGATCCTCCATTTATGAACTTGACTTCATAGATGGGGGGAGGAGGAGGAAGATCTCTGACGTTCCCTGAATCTCTCTTGTTTTGTTCTTCATCTTTGTTCTTTGGCTGCTGGATTAGATCTTTCAAGTAGCCTTTCTTTAGAAGACATGCCACCTGTTTCCTGAGTTGGATGCATTCTTCTGTGGTATGTCCGATGTCCTGATGGAAGTCACACCATCTTGTTGGATCTTTCCTGGGGTTGTCAGATTTCTTTGGCCATCTGACCGTATCTCCCAGGTTTTCCAGGCGTTTGATCAATCCTGCAAAGATTAATAGAGAAGTTATATTCTGGAATAGTTGGAAGGCTAGAAAGGTTACCTTTATGTTCTTGTGCCATGTTGACTTCGATCGTTCGGGCCTGGAATAGGGTGCCGATCCGGGATTGCTTCCTTTCCGGCAGAGCTTTTCCTGCTAGTGTGTCCATAGCCTTGCTTTCCTCCCGATGAGTTCGTTCAAGTTGAGATCTTCCTCCAATCTGACATGCTCTAAGGCGATGGATTGAACAAAGGGCAAAGGTTGGGCATGCTTTCTTGGTCGATCTGCATAGATGTCACACAAGGTGACTCCTTGCTCAATGCTTCTACCATTTGTTTCTTCATCGCATCCGGGAATGGCCACCTTTTCTTTGACAAATCGGCCAGAATTCTTTGAGAGATTCTTCAGAAGTTGCTTTACCCTGAACAGGTTCGGGTGTCTTAGCCATGTCTCTGCTTTGCTTTGCGAATTGTTGATTGAAGACATTGATCAATTCTGCAAAATTCTTGATACCTCCATTTGGGAGATTAATGAACCATTGTAATGTTTGCTCCGGTCGGGGTTGTACCAAAGCCCTTACACATGCGGACTTGCCTGAGTTCACTGGGTATTGAGGCGACCAACATTTTTGTTTGAATATGGCAACGTGATTTTGTGAATCGGAGGTTCCATCATAAGTTCTCATGGATGGAACAAGAAATTTCTTGGGAGATCAATTTTTGCAATTTCATCCGCAAAGGGTGAATCTGCAAAGTCACAACTTCTACCTCGCCACACGTGGGATCCGCACTCCGGGTATGTTTTCTATTTTGTCGTGGAGTTTTTGAATTTCCTGAAGCATGGCCATCATTATTGCTGCTTCAGTTTTGTTTGTTTCGTCATTGGGAATAGTTGGGGTACCGGATAATGTATCCTTCTACGGGGTTCCAAAATTGGAGAAGTCAATGTTTTTGATAATGGAGGAGAATGGAGTTCCTGGCTCGAATCTGGTCCTGGAGCCTGAGGCCTGGTTTTCCAATTTCTTCCTCGACTAGATTCGACTCTTTCACTGTTGATTTCTCGCTTCTGCGGCACGCCTTCTCTTGGATTGTCTCCAATTCTTTGATCTTGGCCAGGGCAGCCGCTAATTGTTGTTCTGAGGTGAGTTCCACCATTTTTATGTGTGAATATTAAATGAAAGATGGTAAAAGGTATTTTTTGATTAAAGAACTAGATGCCCCACGGTGGGCGCCAATTGTTTTAGCAGGATTTTCCCTGAATGGGTCCGGCTTTATTAAAGAATAATTTGGGTATCTAGTTCTATATGTTTGGAATAGTACGAGTGAATAACAAAGGAAGAATCAAGTATATGGAATAACGTTTTTATTATGTTGATAAGCCGAGTACAATATTATGTGTATAGCTGAATATTCAGGAGTAAAATGAGAGATAAAGTGTAAAATAATCGACTAAGATTGAATGTGTTTACAATTGTTAGATTCTGCTATTTATAGTTCTACAAATGTCACCGTTACATTTATCTTCAACGCCCCTCTCAATTGTAGGAGCTGTTGCCGGATTAATAGGGCACGCTCCCTATTAATTCGCTTGACCCGTTCCTTTCTCAACCAATCTTTAGCTTTTCCCGTCTTGATTCAGAGATGATACAGTCTCATGGTTTGGACTTGGTCTTCCTTGAGAATAGGGCACGATTTATTGGCCCATACAACTGCATTTCTGACTTATCTTCTCAATCCAGCTTTATTTGAATACTCCGCCAGGCTATTCTGTATTTACCATCAAGCCTTTATGCCAGGATTTAGTAGCCTTCCTGTTATGATGTTCTCTAACAGCTGTATAGTAGTAAGACTTGTCCGGTCCTAGGTTGCCTTAATCAGCCTAGTAGGGTCAGGCTAGGCTATGGTCAGACCAGGCTAAACTGGGCCTAACAATTAGTAACCATAAACTCCTTCAACTCCGACGCCCTGAAAACATGAGAACCATCGCTGAAAGCCTCAAGAAATTCAGGAACATGTGAAAGCGGGAAAGTTCTGAGTTTAAGATGAAGCACCCCAAATCCAATCCTCCGTACAAATGGCTCGTTGGGCAATGTTAAGCTTACCAATAAGCTTGCGAAGCGGTTGGGGCGACACTTAACGGAAAACAAAGGGGGTAACTTCTGGTTGTTCTTCACTTCCAGGTACTTCTCCATCGATACCATCCGAATCGAGAACAAAAAGTACATAAGAAATGCACAATATCAGTCAACCTATAACAGTCTACACATTTACATTTACACTTACTCTATCCTCACATTTACACTTCCAGTATCTTCACATTTACACTTCCAATTTAGTCAGATTTACCCTTTATTTGTTCACATTTACACTTACTCTATCCTCACATTTACACTTCCAGTATCTTCACATTTACACTTCCAATTTAGTCAGATTTACCCTTTATTTGTTCACATTTACACTTCTCCTACACTCACATTTACACTTTCATTATCTTCACATTTACACTTCCACTTTAGCCAGATTTACCCTTTATTTGTTCACATTTACACTTACTCTATCCTCACATTTACACTTCCAGTATCTTCACATTTACACTTCCAATTTAGTCAGATTTACCCTTTATTTGTTCACATTTACACTTCTCCTACACTCACATTTACACTTTCATTATCTTCACATTTACACTTCCACTTTAGTCAGATTTACACTTTATTTGTTCACATTTACACTTCTCCTACACTTACATTTACACTTCCAGTATCTTCACATTTACACTTCCAATTTAGTCAGATTTACCGTTTATTTGTTCACATTTACATTTCTCCTACCCTCACATTTACACTTCCATTATCTTCACATTTGCACTAACAGTTTAGACAGATTTACAATTTATTTGATCACATTTACACTTCTCCTATCCTCACATTTACACTTCCATTATCTTCACATTTACCCTTTATTTGTTCACATTTACACTTCTCCTAAACTCACATTTACACTTCCATTATCTTCACATCTACAGTTCCATTTTAGTCAGATTTACAGTTTTAGTGTTCACGTTTACACTTACTCTATCCTCACATTTACACTTTGAATATCTTCACATTTACACTTTCAATTGAGTCAGATTTACACTTTATTTGATAACATTTACACTTCTCCTATCCTCACATTTACACTTTCTATTTGTTCACATTTACACTTTTTTTGGTTCACATTTACACTTGGGCTGTCCTCACATTCACAGTCCCAATTACATCACATTTACAATCCCCAAAAACAGGCTCGATTAAAACCCTAACAAATACATTGACACTACCCATCAATTCAGATTTACACTATGAATTTAATTAAATATTCAAACACACAATAAAATCACATAAATTGAAACACACAATAAAATTGAAACACGCAATATAACAATTACGACTCAAGCATAATTTGCAAAATTAAAAAATTTAAACAAAGAAAAGAATAAAGGATGATCAATGAATTACCTTCAAAGTGAGGTAAAGAAACAAAGATAGGAATTACAAGGGTTTGAATGCGATAAAATATAGAAAAGAAATGGATTTGTTGTATTTGGTAAGCAAGAGAAATGGAACAGTAAGGAATAGAAAAGAAATGAAGAAATGTGAGATGAAAGACAGGAATAAGGAAGGACGGTTTTTTGAAATTATGAGGAGGTTGTATGAGATAGTGGAGGGAAGTTGAATAACGTGCAAGTGATCGATGAGGAACATACATGCAGAATGAACAAGAAGTCTAATAGCCTAAGGAGAGAGGTAATTAGTCTACATATTATTATAATGTTATAAGTTGCTTTTTGGTGTAATCTTAGCCATTCATCCTTACAATCTAAGGGCTCTAAATGGGACTTATGGACTTAATGACTTAAGGTGGACTCACTTGATTCTTCTTCTATATATATATATATATATATATATATATATATATATATATATATATAGAGGAAGGATCAAGTGAGTCCACCAAAAAGAATTGAGTCCCTAAGTCCTCTTAGGAGCCATTGAAAAGATAGGATGGAGGGTTGAGATTGAAGGGGAAAATGGGGGGATTAAGGCTAAAATGAGAGATTAATGCTAATGTAAAACACACTCTCTCACTACCTCACTAATCAACCTTTAATTTCACTATATAACCTTTCTTTTTCCACCCACTTCTCTCTCCTATCACACAAACACCATTTCTCTCATCTCTCTATAAACCAAAAAATCCAAAAAATTCAAAAAACACAAAAAAAAAAGTTCCCTCCTCTCATCCTCACCACCACCGAGGGCACCGACAACACCCACCCTACCCTACCCCGACCGGTCAGCCACCACGCACCACCTCACCCTCTCCTCCGTCGACCACCACACACACGAGCCAACACCACCACCACGCACCATCCCTCCTTCCTCTCCACCCGAACCCCCACCGCCACCACCACCATCACCAACAAAAAAACTCTGGCGGCCACCCTCCACGCAAAACCAGCCCATAACCCGAAAAACTCCTCACCCTTTTCAGATCTCCACCACAAACTCGCACTACAACCACCTCACCACAACCACCACTACCTCACGACCATCCCACGACAACCACCACTACCTCACCACCACCCCACGACAACGACCACCACGCAACAGATCCGCCTCCTCTTCTTCCCTTTTCCGCGGCTGCTACTGTCGACAGCCACCTTTGTCTCGTTTTCCTTTTTTTTGTTTTAAATCTGATTTCTCTTTCTCGTTTTCCTTTTTTTTTGTTTTTGTGTGTTTTGATTTCCTGTGTTTCTGATTTTGTCTTTCTAGTTTTCCTATTTTTTTGTTTTTTTGTGTTTTGATTTCTCGTTTTCATGCCTTCATGTCGGAAGTAGCTTGTTTTTTGTTCTTTTCTTTCTTTCATGTCGGCTGTTTTGTTGTTCTTTACTTTTTTTTTTTTTTTTTTTTTTTTGGTATATTTTTGGTATATTTTTTGTTTCGGTTTTTACTTTTTGTTTAACACGATTTGTGTTTTGTTTTTTCCTTTTTTTTTTCTTTTTTTTTTCCTTTCAAATCTCGTCTTATAATAAGTCGTCTTGTTGTATATTGTTTTTAGATTTATGTTTCAGATCTGGTTTGTTGGGTTCTTTTTTCATTTACATTTTTTTTTATTGTTGTCGTTGCTGTTGATGGTGATTCATATTGTTTTTTGTTTTCATTGTTGTCCTGCATTTCATGTTTGTGTCGTTTTTTTCTTTCTCTCTTTTTTTTTTTTTTTTTTTTTTTTTTAAGTGGCCTTTTAATAATATAAAAAGGCGATATTTTGTATTCGTGTACATTTACACTCACATTTCTTAATATTTACACTCATATTTCTTTACATTTACACTCATAAATCTTAACATTGACACTTGTATTTGTGTACATTTACACTCATATTTCTTAACATTTACACTCATATTTCTTTACATTTACACTCGTAAATCTTAACATTTACACTTGTATTTGTGTACATTTACACTCATATTTCTTAACATTTACACTCATATTTCTTAACATTTACACTCGTAAAACCTCACATTTACACTTGTAAAATGTTGGTGGTGGAGGACGGCGTTGGTGGTGTTTGTTGGTAGTCGGACTAAAGTTTTAATCGTAAAAGGACCAAAGTTACACTTATAAAGGACCAAAGTCACACTCAAAGGACCAAATTTACACTCTTAAACCTTCAAATTTACACTTAAAATACTACATTTACACTCGTAAAACCTCACATTTACACTTGTAAAATGTTAAAATTATATAAATTCAAAATTTCCATCACAAAAAAAACAAATTTACACTCTTAAAATGTTACATTTACACTCGTAAAACCTCACATTTACACTTGTAAAATGTTAAAATTATATAAATTCAAAATTTCCGTCACAAAAACAAATTTACACTCTTAAAATGTTACATTTACACTCGTAAAACCTCACATTTACACTTGTAAAATGTTAAAATTATATAAATTCAAAATTTCCGTCACAAAAACAAATTTACACTCTTAAAATGTTACATTTACACTCGTAAAACCTCACATTTACACTTGTAAAATTTTAAAATTATATAAATTCAATATTTCCGTCACAAAAAAATCAAATTTACACTCTTAAAATGTTACATTTACACTCGTAAAACCTCACATTTACACTTGTAAAATGTTAAAATTATATAAATTCAAAATTTCCGTCACAAAAAATCAAATTTACACTCTTAAAATGTTACATTTACACTCGTAAAACCTCACATTTACACTTGTAAAATGTTAAAATTATATAAATTCAAAATTTCCGTCACAAAAAATCAAATTGACACTCTTAAAATGTTACATTTACACTCGTAAAACCTCACATTTACACTTGTAAAATGTTAAAATTATATAAATTCAAAATTTCCGTCACAAAAAATCAAATTGACACTCTTAAAATGTTACATTTACACTCGTAAAACCTCACATTTACACTTGTAAAATGTTAAAATTATATAAATTCAAAATTTCCGTCACAAAAAATTAAATTTACACTCTTAAAATGTTACATTTACACTCGTAAAACATCACATTTACACTTGTAAAATGTTAAAATTATATAAATTCAAAATTTCCGTCACAAAAAATTAAATTTACACTCTTAAAATGTTACATTTACACTCGTAAAACATCACATTTACACTTGTAAATTATTAAAATTATATAAATTCAAAATTTCCGTCACAAAAAATCAAATTGACACTCTTAAAATGTTACATTTACACTTGTAAAACATTACATTTACACTTGTAAAATGTTAAAATTATATTTCCGTCACATTTACACTTGTAAAACTCATACAACATTACATTTACACTTCTGAAATCTAAAACTCAAAACTGATTAATTAGGGGCTAGAGAGAGAAAGAAAAATTAATTAGTGTGTAGAAATTTGATTAGTGGTAAATTTTTTTGGTAATTTTCAATCTCAACCATCCATCTCAATCCAACCATCCACATTTTTTTCCTTTTCTTTTTAAAGGCCTTTAATCAAATTCATCTCAACCTTCCATTTAGTCCATCCAATGGCCCTTAGAGGGACTTATGGACTCAATGGCCCATGTTGGACTCATTAGATCTTACCTCTCTCTCTCTCTCTCTATATATATATATATATATATATATATATATATATATATATATATAGAGAAGAGATCAAGTGAGTCCACCCAATTTCATTGAGTCCCTAAGTCCTCTTTAGGGCCATTGAAAAGATGAGATGAGGGGTTGAGATTGAAAGGGAAAAGGGAGGGATTAGTGCTAAAATTAGGGGATCAATCCTAATTAATCCCTTTCCCTCACTACCTTCACTAATCAAACCCTAATTTCACTATAAAACCCTTCTTTTTCCACCCACTTCTCTCTCATCTCACAATTATCCTCCCCCTCATCTCTCTAAAAACCAAAAAAAACTCAAATCCTCTCAAAAATCCAACAAAATTCAAAAACCAAATAATTCAAAAAAATTTTCCCCCTCTTCCTCACCTACCCGACCCCACGACCACCTCCACCGCCACCTACCCACGCCCACCACACAGCCCCACCGCCACGACCACCCTCAACTCCCTCCTGTCCCGACACGCCCCATCCACCACCACCACACCCTCACCTCCCTACTCAATCCACCAGCAGCACCACGCACACCACCACACGACAAACCCCACCCTCCCATCCCAAAACAGCCCAGACCCACCACAACTTCCGACCACCACCACGACAAACCCCACCCTACCATCCCACAAAAAGCGCAGCCGCAACAACCACCACCCAAAAACCAATACTCCTCCACGGCACCACCAGATCCGCGACCCCACCACCACGACCAACCACCAAACCAGATCCACGACCGCCACACCAACACCAATAACGACGGCCCACACATTCTCACAACCCGACACCCTTTCTCCACCATTGCCGACCACCACCAAGCCACCACCCTTTCTTTTTTTTTTTTTTTTTCGTATCCGTCGCACGACACCCACCGCACGCACCCCGACAACAACCTCCCACCATACGCAACCACAAATCGCTTCGTCGCCTCTTTTTTCTCTTTCTCTGACTTCAATTTTTTTTTTTGATTTTTTTCTCTTTCTCCTTTTTTTTTGCGGTTGGTTTGTCATGGGTGTTCTTTTTTTTTGTTCTCACGGTTGGTTTCTCTTTCTCTGACTTCAATTTTTTTGTTTTTATAATCTTGCTTTGTTTCTATGATTTTTGTTTACTGATTTATGAGTTTTTAATTGTTTTTCCTTTTTTTTTTTGAAGATTTGAGAGTAGTTGTGTATATGTGTGTTGTTTTGTAGTTGTTGTGTTGTTTTGTAAATCTAACAAGTCGTGTCTCGTGTTTATTTGTGTCCTTTTATTTTTTTTTCTCTCTTTATCGTTTTCCTTTTTTTTGTTTTTTTGTTTTTTTTCTTATTTGTGTTTAAAGACAATTACCACATTTTATTCTTAGATCTAAAAAAATATATAGTCGATTATTGAAAAATAATCATATTGTCAAGTTTTTTATTATTAGATCGAATAAATATATTTATTTTCAGATTTACACTTCTAATTCTTTAAATTTACACTTGTATCTCCTCACATTTACACTCGTATTTCTCTTAAATTTACACTTGTATCTCCTCACATTTACACTCATATTTCATAACATTTACAGTCGTATTTCTTAACATTTACACTCGTATTTCTTTACATTTACACTTGTAGTTCTTTACCAAAGTTGTACTACATGGTGGTTGATATGAATTGACTAAAAAATACAATTTTTGTTGATATTTACACTCATAATTCTCTAAATTTACACTTGTATTTCCTCACATTTACACTCGTTTTATTTAAATTTACATTCTTATTTCTTTACATTTACACTTGTTAAAATTATATAAATTTGCACTCATATTTTTTGTGAATATGAGTTGGTGGGGAAGGACGATGATGGTGGCGTTTTTTGGTAGTCGGACTAAAGTTTTACACGTAAAGGACAAAGTTACACTTATAAAGGACTAAAGTTACACTCGTAAAGGACTAAAGTTTTACTCGTAACACATCACATTCACACTTGTAAATTGTTAAAATTATATAAATTCAAAATTTCCGTCACAAAAAATCAAATTTACACTCTTAAAATGTTACATTTACACTCGTTAAACCTCACATTTACACTTGTAAAATGTTAAAATTATATAAATTCAAAATTTCCGTCACAAAAAAATCAAATTTACACTCTTAAAATGTTACATTTACACTCGTAAAACCTCACATTTACACTTGTAAAATGTTAAAATTATATAAATTCAAAATTTCCGTCACAAAAAATCAAATTTACACTCTTAAAATGTTACATTTACACTCGTAAAACCTCACATTTACACTTGTAAAATGTTAAAATTATATAAATTCAAAATTTCCGTCACAAAAAAATCAAATTTACACTCTTAAAATGTTACATTTACACTCGTAAAACCTCACATTTACACTTGTAAAATGTTAAAATTATATAAATTCAAAATTTCCGTCACAAAAAATCAAATTTACACTCTTAAAATGTTACATTTACACTCGTAAACCCTCACATTTACACTTGTAAAATGTTAAAATTATATAAATTCAAAATTTCCGTCACAAAAAAAATAAATTTACACTCTTAAAATGTTACATTTACACTCGTAAAACCTCACATTTACACTTGTAAAATGTTAAAATTATATAAATTCAAAATTTCCGTCACAAAAAATCAAATTTACACTTTTAAAATGTTACATTTACACTCGTAAAACCTCACATTTACACTTGTAAAATGTTAAAATTATATTTCCGTCACATTTACACTTGTAAAACTCATACAACATTACATTTACACTTCTGAAATCTAAAACTCAAAACTGATTAATTAGGGGCTAGAGAGAGAAAGAAAAATTAATTAGTGTGTAGAAATTTGATTAGTGGTAATTTTTTTTGGTAATTTTCAATCTCAACCATCCATCTCAATCCAACCATCCACATTTTTTTCCTTTTCTTTTTAATGGCCTTTAATCAAATTCATCTCAACCTTCCATTTAGTCCATCCAATGGCCCTTAGAGGGACTTATGGACTCAATGGTCCATGTTGGACTCATTAGATCTTACCTCTATATATATATATATATATATATATATATATATATATATATATATATAGATAGAGAGAGAGAGAGAGAGAGAGAGAGAGAGAGAGAGAGAGAGAGAGAGAGAGAGAGAGTAAGGATCTAATGAGTCCCTTACCTCATTTGAGTCCTTAAGTCCTTATAAGGACCCTTAGATGGACAACATCTATGGTGGAGATTTTTTACAAAATGTAGGGCAAAAAAAAAAGGGAAAAGCTTGGCTATGAGAGAGGACAACAATTCCTGCAAATTGTCCTTACCAATGATAATTTCCTGCGGACAAAACCATATATCCTTTGTACTATGTTTCCACTTCCCACATTCTTCCTTCCTGAACACACTTAATTCCAACCTTTTTCTTTCTTTCTTCTCTCTAAAACTGGGTGCTTTCATCTCCAAACGAAGCTAAAGTTCTCTCTAAATCCTCCAAATTAGCGTAAACATGCAAATAATAGATGGCATCAATGGTATTTCTTCATTTTATTCATTGTTTTCAGTCACGTTTTCATATTTTTCAGTTGAATAGGAAGCATTTTTACATTTTTGCATTTTGCATTCAGCTAAAGTTCTCTCTAAATCCAACAGTTTTGCATTTTTGCATGTCATCGAATTTGTTCATTCTTGTTTTGATTATTTGTTACTGGGTTTGAAATGAAGATTGTTAGAATTAAATCTTCAAGCTGGGTTTTCATTAATTTCAGTTTGGATTAGCATGAACGCATTCTGACAACATTTACATGAACATTTTAGCTATAGTTTTACATTTACACTTTTTATTTATATATTTTATATGTGAATTAGCATTCTGACAACATTTACACTTTTATTGACATTTACACTTTTAAAGCCTCACATTTACACTGTATTACTGCTCACGTTTACACTTTCCCTGTACTTTTAAATTTACACTTTTTTTATTGTTATAGTCACCTTTGCATTTTAATTGTTATATTTTTTATGTGAGTTAGCATTCTGACAACATTTACACTTTTGTTGACATTTACACTTTTAAAGCCTCACATTTACACTGCATTACTGCTCACGTTTACACTTTTCCTATACTTTTAAATTTACACTTTTTTATTGTTATAGTCACCTTTGCATTTTTATTGTTATATTTTTGGTGTGAATTAGCATTCTGACAACATTTACACTTTTGTTAACATTTACACTTTGAAAGCATCACATTTACACTGCATTCCTGCTCACCTTTGCATTTTAATTGTTATATTTTTATGTGACTTAGCATTCTGACAACATTTACACTTTTGTTGAGATTTACACTTTTAAAGCCTCACATTTATACTGCATTCCTGCTCATGTTTACACTTTTGGTGTTCTTTTACACTTTTGATGACATTTACACTTTCAGACTTCGTTTGTTGACATTTACACTTTTAAAGCCATCACATTTACACTTCGTTTCTGCTACACATTTAGATGTTTACTCTTTTTGCTATAGTTTTACATTTACACATTTTAATTGTTATAGTCACCTTTTAATTGTTAATATTATAGTTTTAATTTGAGTTAGCATTCTGAAAACATTTACACTTTTGTTGACATTTACACTTATAAAGCATCACATTTACACTGCATTTCTGCTGACATTTACACTTTTGCTGACATTTACACTTTCAGAACATCACACTTACACTTCGTTTCTACTGACATTTACACTTACACTTTTGGATGTTTACTTTTACTATAGTTTTGACATTTACACTTTTAGAACAGCACATTTACACTTCATATATGAGGACATTTAAATTTACACTTACACTCCGTGCACATTTGCAGACTTGGTAAAACAGAATGGGGTTCAACCTGACAGGCAGGAGCTGTGTAAGGAGGTGGAGAAGAGGTTTACACCGTACATCGGCCAGGAGTTTGGGGGGGTTGAGGATGCGGTGACTTTTTATAAGATATACGCCATTTCTTGTGGATTTGATGTACGTAGGTACACAACAAAAAAATGGCGTGGCGGTGAGATCAAGTCAAAGCTCGTCGTCTGCAATCGAGAAGGTTTCGCTCACAAGACGCCCAGAAAAGATCAGGATGACGGACTGGATGGGGAGAAGTCACAGAGGATATTCAGGGTCACTAGAGTGGGGTGTAAAGCGAGGATACGACTATATATGAAGAATGGTCTTTTATTAATTGACCGGTTCCACGAGGGTCACAATCACGAGCTTATCTCACTTAAGGACAGAGAGTTCCAGAAATTGTCGCGTAACATGGGACGATGAACAAAATGCCAAGTAAGTTTGGCGTCTCGAGAAGCGATTATAATGAGTTCATGTGTAAAATTAATGACATTATATGGGACGATGAGCTTGAGGCAGCAGAATTTGATGGTATCTGGGAGCAAATAATTTAAGATCATGGTGTTGGCGTAAATGATTGGTTTGCAGATACATATGCTATAAGGGGACAGTGGGTGATGGCGCATTGCAGAGACTTGAGGATGGCGTCGATTATGAGGACAACTCAAAGATCAGAGAGCGAAAATAGCTTTTTCAAGAGGTTTGAGCACAAGTCAGGAACATTGGTTGAGTTTTGGATGCGTTTTGAGAGCGCTATGGACCAACAAAGACATACACAGAAGCAGCTTGAAAACATGGATAAGCACTCGTCCCAACGCAAATCGTCAACACATCCGGCATTAGAGATTCATGCTGCAAAGGTGTACACCTATTCAGCTTTCAACAAATTCAAACAAGAAGCCATCTTCTCAATTGATACATGTAGAACAGAGGTTTCACTGAGAGAGGCGAGCTAGAGGTAACTACTGTCAAAGATTCAACCAGAAAGAAGAATTTTGAAGTTGTGTACAGTCCAGGTAGTTTACACTTCCTATGACATTTACACTTTCTGTTTTTATCTCATTTACACTTTACAATTGATGACATTTACACTTTACATCATATGACATTTACACATTTAAATGCCTATAACTTAACATTTACACTTCTAATACCTTAACATTTACAATTGATGACATTTACACTTTACATCATATGACATTTACACATGTAAATCCCCTATAACTTAACATTTACACTTCTAGTACCTTAACATTTACACTTCCTATTAGTTTACATTTACACTTCTAATTACTTAGCATTTACACTTTACAATTCATGACATTTACACTTTAGATCATTACATTTACACTTCTAATACCTTCACATTTACACTTCCTATACCTTAACATATACACTTCCTATTAGTTTACATTTACACTTCTAATTACTTAGCATTTACACACTACATGTCATGACATTTACACTTTACATCATGACATTTACACATTCAAGTCCCTATAACTTAACATTTACACTTCTAATACCTTAACATTTACACTTCCTATTAGATAACATTTACACTTCTAATTACTTAGCATTTACACTTTACAATTCATGACATTTACACTTTAGATCAGTGACACTATTTTTAACGTTCACACTTACATGCTAGCTTTATCTGATGACACAGGTACACGTAAAGCAAGCTGCAGTTGTACAATGTTTGAAAGAACCGGAATCCTATGCCGCCATATAATATGGATTTTTTCAGCAAGTGGGATAAAGACTATACCAGAAGATTATGTTCTGAATAGATGAATGAAAGAGTATCTCCGATTAAGGATTTTCAATAGTAATGGTGAAGGAACAGAAAACATGCAAGTCGTCGATGAAAAACAAATTGCAATGTCAATAATGTGGTCGAAGTTCATGAAGTCAGAGGGCTCATTCGAGACAAAGGAATAGCTGATGTTGATGACTTTTCCGCCGTAATTAGATCATTTAAACAGTCCCTGTCACCATTAGGGGAAGTGTTGAATAAAAATCAACAAATGGAGAAATTTCTGAATTGTACGGCATGTGAGGTAGTGACGATATTGCCACCAAAGAATTCAAAAACAAGGGGACCGGAAAAGATTCTTGTCACCAAAACAAAAGCAATGGTGTTGGCTAGGAAACCCAAACGTAAGTGTAAGAATTGCAAGAGAATGACAAATCACGACAAGAGAAATCGCCCTAACCCCTTCTCAAAGACACACTCCATTGTGCGAAGGGTCGTCTCGAACTTAAGAGGATGAAGGACAGGAGGAGGAAGAGCTGAGTCGAATAAGAATAGACGCGGATCGCTGACAAGTGTTGCTCTATATATTTTGAGTGTGTAACTTAAAACTTTGATGTGCTATAACTGAACGGCGATAAGGAATTGGTCTCATGGCAGCGTAAATTTGAACTGCAGTTGGTGTAACTTTTAGTAACACCAACGTTAGAGTTACACTGGCATAAGACCAAAATCTCTCTGTTTTATTAGATAGCCAAACATTGTGTTACTTGAACTTATTTTGGATTACTTATGTTATTTCAAGTAACAGCTTTACACTTATTTTCAAATAACTCGGTGTTAACATTTACACTTCCCATGTCAAAGACATTTACACTTCCAAAGAGCTTCACATTTACACATACTATATCCTCACATTTACACTTTGAATATATTCACATTTACACTTCCAATTTAGTCAGTTTTACACTTTATTTGTTCACATTTACACTTCTCCTATATTCAAATTTACACTTCCTATTTGTTCTTATTTACACTTTTTTTTGTTCACATTTACACTTGGGCTGTCACCACATTTACACTTCCCATGTCACCACATTTACACTGCATTCAAATTAATTTCAGGTGTGTTTACATTCACACTTTCGTATGTTAAAGTTGACACCGATGTGTTAACATTTACACTTTAAGTGTGTTAACATTTACACTTAGTGTAAATGTGAGTAAATTACAAGTGTGATATCAGTTACACTTGCAATTTAGTCACATTTACACTTTGAATAAACTATGATTATAAATGCCAAAAAATAGTCAACCATTACACTTCATTACTGTAAAGCTTACACTTGCAAACATTGCCAACCACAATACAAAACATTCCTTTCTAAGTTCAAGATTGCCAAACAAAATACATTTAAAAAAAGAAATATGTCCACAAATTGTTCACTTTTTCGACAACACAGCCTTAATGTTGCGCTTCTTTTGTAACTTGGCCCATAAATCTTCTTTTCCGGCGATAAACCCATTCAACTTTGCTTCAAAATGTCTCTCATTGACATTTATGTCAGCTAGAACAAGCGTCGCCACCAACTCGACTACCAAGTACCGTCGATTCCTCTTCCTCTCCAAGTCTGGATGCTCAAAAGGTAGACCCTCGTACATCAGCATATACATCATACAGAAAATCCTTGATTCTGTTATGTTAGGAAGGGGTGTTTGGCGCCTGAACGGGATTTGCCGATGCTCAAAGCTCGTAATCTCATATCCCCTGTCCGTTCTGACGTCCAAATAATCGCTAATGTACCGATGCCACTTGGCGAGTAACATTGCACATTTCAGACTGATCCCAGTTGGCATGATGTTGGTAGTCAAGCAGATCAACAGTTTGTTGTCCAAAATTTATACACACGCATGCAAAGTGACCACCAATGTTGACAGGTACGAAGATAAACTCGGCATTCAGGTTGAAAGTTTTATCACAGTCCTGGATGAAGGTATCCCAAATGTGATACAGCCGATCAGTGATGTCATTAGACTGTGAGCCTGCTTCACGGATTTCCAAAAGCTGCATGATACATTCCTGTTCAGGGGAGTGAGTGAGACTACATAATACAAGTAAGAACTAATGTATAACTTTTATATATTGAGCGGGGGGGTGTACCATATGACGTATCCCAAAGAAGGCCATCCTAGGAAGTAAGTGTTCAGCAGACTCCAAATGGTTCAGCAAAACAGCCCACGACTCAATGACAACAGGCGACATTACAACCTCAGGAAGCATGGTCATGATGTCGGACCGGCGCAGCGCGGCATGCCTACTGTACCAAGAGATTGATTCACTGCAATAAAACACATGTATAATAGTAAGAAATTGAGAAGTAGTTACAAATTAAATATCGTAACTAATTGGCCCTGTTATAAGAGTATGGCAGGTACTTACGAATTTTCAAAGTTGTAGTCGTCTAACAGGCAATAGTCCACCGCATGCTTACGACGTGATCGAATACCCCTGACCAAGCTTTGATTGTTCCGTAAGAAGGTCGAGACAACAAGAGTTGCAGTACCAGCAGCCCCACAGTCAATTGAGCAACCCAAGCCATCCCCCCCGCCACGGGGACGGCTCCGTACAGCTGACAAAGGTTGGCTACCCGACGACTGCACTGACGCTTGAACAACAACGGGGCTGCTTTCCGCTGTAAGGCTACGGGATTGCCCACGGGGCTTCCGTCACGCGTTTAGGGGGTGGGACTGCAACACGAGGACGTTTCCTGTACGTAATCTCTTCCTCGTCGTCCAGACTCCGCTTCTGTGGAACATTGGAGACCAGGTTTTCCAGCAGGTTCACACCTTGACCATACTTTTCCCTGAATTGGGTTATCCTTGAGCGAACGCTCTCCCTCACTTTGTTATGGTCACTCAGGATAAGAATCGACACCACTTCAGCCCGGACGAGGTTCAGAACGTCCCTCTCACCTAAGGCGCAGTCAAATAGCTTCCCATTGAAAAGCAAAAGATGTGTATCATCATGTACACTCCGCAATCAAACGCAGAATAACCCGTGCCTTGCCATTTAAATTCGACATTCACAAATTTGAACCCAAAGAACCTTTGAACCTCGACAAACCCTTTAGACTCCAGATACGCACCCATTAAATCACACTGTAAAAGGAATTTAAAAAAAAAGACAATTTAAAAACAGTGTTTATCATTCCAGAATACAACAACACTAAAGAACAAATTAAGGTATGCTATTTATAATTATTACCGCAATACGGGAAATTCCAAAATAGGGAAGCTTCTCAAAATCATCGTCGTATCGACGATTGTCCAAATACTCTATCTGCTCGGAAATGAAGTTTATGCATGCACAGCTGTAATGATCATTATTGCCAGATAAGATCGGGATGAAGACCTGGCAGGTGTGACAACAAAGACATAAAAGATACACTCAGTAAAAAATTTTAGATTTACACTTTCAATAATTCGTCACATTTACAGTCCCTGTGTCATGACATTTACACTTTCCATATATTCACATTTACACTATATATGTCATGACATTTACACTTCATATTTAGTCATCTTTACACTTCATATGTCACTCCCTGTGTCATAACTTTTACACTTCACTATATCTCACATTTACACTTCTTATGTGACGACATTTACACTTTCCATATATTCACATTTACACCTTATATGCGCTGACATTTACACTTCCTATTTAGTCACCTTTACACTCCCTATGTCATCACATTTACACTTTCTATATGATCACATTTCCACTATACATCATGGCATTTACACTTCACTATGTGTCACATTTACACTTCATATTTCATTACATTTACACTTCATAATATCTCACGACATTTACAGTTCACTATGTCTCACGTTTACACTTCATATGTCATGACATTTACACTTTACATATATTCACATTTACACTTTATATGTGCTGACATTTACACTTTCTATTTAGTCACCTTTACACTCGCTATGTCGTCACATTTACACTTTCTATATAATCACATTTACACTATACATCATGACATTTACACTTCACTATGTATCACATTTACACTTCATATTTCATGACATTTACACTTTCTTCTTAATCACATCCAGGCATTTATACTTTCTGTGAAAATCACATATACACTTTCGGTGTGATGACATTTACACTTGACAATAGCTCACATTTACACTTGACAATAGCTCACATTTACACTTACCATATCAGATCCAAGTTGAAATGGAGACAAACAGGATTGAATCCAAGCATCCCACCCAGCCCAGATTTCGTCCTTCTTGTCAAGAACAATGCCTTTCTTCTTGGCTTTCCAAATATCCAGTGCAGGGCTCTGTTCAAGCGAAGGGCAGCGTTATTAAATTTAGACACTTACGTTACAATTAAATAGGAACTATAAAAATTGCAATGAGTGAGGATAGGGCAAGTACGGTGTGACTAAGCCCGAAGAAACAACGAGAGGTTGCAACTGGTGCAGTTTGGTCATACATCATCTTATTGATTAGTAGGCACCAACAATCGATTACAGAATTCATAACTTCCTGTCCAGGTTCAAGGGTTAACATGTCTTCCCGTGACACGAAGAAAAAGTCTGAAAAAACTGCCAATTCTTCCCTACAAAAAAAGAAAGATATATATAAGGCTAACATGGTTACGACAACATATAAGTATTAATATGTTTGACATAGAAATTAAACGACTCACCCGTTCAACCAAGCTTCTGATTTGTTAAATACGTAATCCAGGACGTATTTCCTTTCCTTAAAAACACCCCTAAATAATTTCTTATTCAGTTTGCCAGGTCTCTGACAACAATAAAGCCCTCGCCGGGCATGGGTTCCCCACAATCCATGGTGCAAGTCGATTCTCGGGACCACTTCCATGCACTGTAAGGGCTCGGGTGAATGAAATAGGAAAGGGTGGTGATCCATATTACTCCGGGACATAAATTTCCCGACCATCCGCGGAACGGCTGGTTGAGAAGGGCTCGCCACATCGGTCGTTCCAAAATCCTCACCGGAACCCCTTTAAATGCCTCGGCTAGCTCTGCAGAGATATAAACGTACACCGAAATTCCGCAACTTAAACTCGGAGGAGGGTGCTTCAACAACCACCTTATCTCGCTCCTCTCGCAACATCCATGGGCTTGTCATCATTCTCGAAATGAACCAGGGCAACCAGGTTGTTCAAGAGGGGCCCTCAACTTGCTCGTTGACCATGCCACTACCAATCTCTAAACCTTCTTGCAATGCATCTTCACGGATCGTGGTCGAAACAACGCCAAAGCTCACCATCCTGCTTTCGCATCCACTAACTTGCGTCGGTCAACGAGTCGTTTCAATCCCGTGCACCACTAACATCCACAGCCTCACCAGGCACTAGTCCAACCACGAGTGGTTCGGGTCCACGGCAGGGCCCCTGGTCTTGGGGCGGCTCCATGTCCATGCCCTGCACAACCTCATCCTGGACTGTCGGTGCACCGCTAACATCCACATCCACGCCAGCCACTAGTCCAACCACCAATGATTCAGGCCCACGGCGGGTCCCCTGATCTTGAGGCGGCCCCATATCCATTCCCTGCACAACCTCGTCCTGCTCTCTCGGTGCACCACCCTATGCCACTTCGCTGTCTGACAACCTTTTTAGCGCGTTATCAATATCAGCTGTCGCTATAAATTTCAACTGAAATGAAGATGATCCATCTTCAATTGACGGGACTACCACATCCGCACCCACCTTGTTTGCTACTTTTGAAAAAGACGCCTCCCCTTCGCCAGAAACAGGCCCCTGTTCTTGAGCCAGCTCCATATCCATACCCTGCACAATCTCATCCTCACCTATCTGTACGCAGCCCTCTACCTCTTCACCACCACCATGACCAATATCTGTCAAACCTTGCAGCGCGTTCTCAATATCAGCAGTCGAAATAAATTTTAGTTGAACTGAAGATGAACCATCTTCAGTTGACTGACCTACCACATCCGCATCAACCTTATTCGTTGCTTCTGACTTACACTTCTCAAAAACATGTTCAGATTTCTCAGGGGCACCACTAGTGTCGCACTTCCCTCCCAAACTTTCCCGCTCCTCGTTCAATGAGGGCTTTGTGTAAGCTTCTTCAACTTCATCCGGGCTATAAATTTTCTCTAGAATCTGCCGATCAGTTAATTGAGTCAAGTCGTCGGTTAAATCTAGCCCACATTCCTCTTCCTCTCGTCGACAGGCTTCGTTAAGTTCAGCGGTGTTGTAGAAATCAGCAGTCTCCATTACCTGTGACATCGCCGCATCACCTGCTTTATCACCCAAATCAGAATCTTCTGCTAGTGATACAGGCTCTACAGTAGGCGTAAACTCGAACTTAGGTTCCTTGGTCTTTCTTTTCTTGCTTGCCTTTGTTTTTTTCTTGGCCACCTGTTTTTTCTCTTGGCCAACATCTGACAATGAGGGAGCGTTATCATTATACTTCTTCATTTGCGAAGCTAAATTTCCAACTTCTTCAACATATTCCTTCACCTTTGCACCTTCAAAAAAAGCTTGCGTCGCTTGTGACGGAACAAGATCACTTGAAGAAGAAGCACCTGTAGTTAAATTCTTAAGCATTGCAGCTGCGTCCGTATACCAGGAATAGAAGGCCACAACGTTCCTTTGAATCTTCAAGTACAGCTCGTGTACACCCTACAGTTGGTAACAAAAAAAGATTTTAGAGTCTAGATACGCAAAATATACCTGCTCAATATATATATATATATATATATATATATATATATATATATATATATATATATATATATATATATATATATATATATATATATATTAAAAAATATATGCGATTAATCAAACATTCATAACATAAATCTTACATCTACAGCCCTAGCTTTCAACTCATCGTCATCTTCAACACCGGAGGGAGTTCAATCAATAAACTTCTTATCGGGTGATGTACCCGACGTTGAAATCAGAAGAGGCGTAGGGCTTGCCAATGGCGCCTTGGGCGCGCCAGCTATAGCCAACATTGTATTACCAGTGTCCTTCTCATCAGGGGTCTTGTTTTGACATCGCGGATACTTCACCTTCGACAAAGTTAGTCGACCCAGTGGCCCCACGTCCAGCTCATCCTTTAACCTCTTCGATAGAGTTTTCAGATCCCAATGCTGAATAAGTGGAAGGCCATCTGGGGAACTCTTGCCACGGTAATCATACCGCTGAAAATAAGTAATCATGAGGAAAGGGATACAACCAAGCAGATGTGACCGCACACTGCGAGCCTCTACTGCAGATTAGCTAAACATTCTAATACATACGAGCACCAGTCATACTCCGGTATGGCACTCACATCTTCAACCACTTTCAAAAGTTTGATTTCAATGCCGTTGTTCAATGTCGGCGCAAGGAATGATGAAATGCTAAGAAGCACAAACAGGCGGCAGAATTCATCACCACCATCTTTGAATTGCTCTGACTCAATATAATTGAAGACGTCTCCTAAAGGAATAGAATCAGAATTTGATTTCACTTTGAACTTTTTGCGCCACAGTTGTTTTATGCGCACATATTTTTCATCTTTAGCACCAGGCATGTGCCCGGTAGGTACTATTTCCATCTCTCTCTCACCAACAGGTAACATGAAACAGTCATAGACATCATACTTAGTAACCATAAACTCCTTCAACTCCGACGCCCTGAAAACATGAGAACCATCGCTGAAAGCCTCAAGAAATTCAGGAACATGTGAAAGCGGGAAAGTTCTGAGTTTAAGATGAAGCAGCCCCCCAAATCCAATCCTCTGTACAGCGGCTCGTTGGGCAATGTTCAGCTTACCAATAAGCTTGTGAAGCCGGTTGGGGCAACACTTAACGGAAACAGTAGGGGTAACTTCTGGTTGTTCTTCACTTCCAGGTACTTCTCCATCAGATACCATCTGAATCAGGAACAAAAAGTACATAAGAAATGCACAATATCAGTCAAGCTATAACAGTCTACACATTTACATTTACACTTACTCTATCCTCACATTTACACTTCCAGTATCTTCACATTTACACTTCCAATTTAGTCAGATTGACCCTTTATTTGTTCACATTTACACTTCTCCTACACTCACATTTACACTTTCATTATCTTCACATTTACACTTCCACTTTAGACAGATTTACCCTTTATTTGTTCACATTTACACTTATTCTATCCTCACATTTACACTTCCAGTATCTTCACATTTACACTTCCAATTTAGTCAGATTGACCCTTTATTTGTTCACATTTACACTTCTCCTACACTCACATTTACACTTTCATTATCTTCACATTTACACTTCCACTTTAGTCAGATTCACCCTTTATTTGTTCACATTTACACTTCTCCTACACTCACATTTACACTTTCATTATCTTCACATTTGCACTAAAAGTTTAGTCAGATTTACCCTTTATTTGTTCACATTTACACTTCTCCTACACTCACATTTACACTTTCATTATCTTCAAATTTACACTTCCACTTTAGTCAGATTTACACTTCATTTGTTCACATTTACACTTCTCCTGAACTCACATTTACACTTCCAGTATCTTCACATTTACACTTCCACTTTAGTCAGATTTACACTTTATTTGATCACATTTACACTTCTCCTACACTCACATTTACACTTCCATTATCTTCACATTTACACTTCCACTTTAGTCAGAATTACACTTTATTTGATCACATTTACACTTCTCCTACACTCACATTTACACTTCCATTATCTTCACATTTACACTTCCACTTTAGTCAGAATTACACTTTATTTGATCACATTTACACTTCTCCTATCCTCACATTTACACTTCCATGATCTTCACATTTACCCTTTATTTGTTCACATTTACACTTCTCCTGAACTCACATTTACACTTCCATTATCTTCACATCTACAGTTCCATTTTAGTCAGATTTACAGTTTTAGTGTTCACGTTTACACTTACTCTATCCTCACATTTACACTTTGAATATCTTCGCAGTTACACTTCTAATTGAGTCAGATTTACACTTTGTTTGATAACATTTACACTTCTCCTATCCTCACATTTACACTTTCTATTTGTTCACATTTACACTAACATTTACACTTCTCCTATCCTCACATTTACACTTTCTATTTGTTCACATTTACACTTTTTTTGGTTCACATTTACACTTGGGCTGTCCTCACATTCACAGTCCCAATTACATCACATTTACAAACCCCAAAAACAGACTCGATTAAAACCCTAACAAATACATTGACACTACCCATCAATTCAGATTTACACTATGAATTTAATTAAATATTCAAACATACAATAAAATCAAATAAATTGAAACACACAATAAAATTGAAACACGCAATACAACAATTACGACTCAAGCATAATTTGCAAATTTAAAAAATTTAAACAAAGAAAAGAATAAAGGATGATCAATGAATTACCTTCAAACTGAGGTAAAGAAACAAAGATACGAACTACAAGGGTTTGAATGCGATAAAATATAGAAAAGAAATGGATTTGTTGTATTTGGTAAGCAAGAGAGATGGAACAGTAAGGAATAGAAAAGAAATGAAGAAATGTGAGATGAAAGACAGGAATAAGGAAGGACGGTTTTTTGAAATTATGAGGAGGTTGTATGAGATAGTGGAGGGAAGTTGAATAACGTGCAAGTGACTGATGAGGAACATACATGCAGAATGAACAGTAAGTCTAATAGCCTAAGGAGAGAGGTAATTAGTCTACACGTTATTTTAATGTTATAAGTTGCTTTTTGGTGAAATCTTAGCCATTCATCCTCACAATCTAAGGGCTCTAAATGGGACTTATGGACTTAATGACTTAAGGTGGACTCACTTGATCCTTACTCTCTCTCTATATATATATATATATATATATATAATTCTATATATATATATATATATATATATATATATATATATATATATATATATATATATATATATATAATAAATTTAAAAAAAAATTACATTAATAAAAATGCAATTCTTATATTTTCATAGAGAGTCTTATTCTCTTCTATGATATCCGTCCTCTCCTCCTTAGCTATTTGGAGGTTCCGTTCAGCAGCTGATATATCGTCATATAGCCGCAAAATAAATCGCCGCTCTATCAAGCCATCTTTTTTGGCGTCTTTCAGTACGGATCGAGCATCCACAAGGTAGCTCCTGAAACTGTCCTCAATGTGGAGCAACCGGCGGATGAAACTGTTGTTGTTCTCGATCATAGTAAGAGTCTTAAGGATGATATCATTCATTTTGTTGATGAAGTTTAGAGTTTGTTTGAAAGATTAATTAGGATTTATTTGGAGTTTGTTTTAGCAGTTAGGGTTTGGAGATATATAGTGAGATAATTGAATGTTAGTTGAGATAATGCATGTATTTATACTAAGTAATGTGTGGTTTGAGTTGTTTTTTAATTAATATATGTTAGGAAGTTGTGCCATAATCATCATCATATCTCTCTCTGCTGCTTCAAATCTTATTATAACCCTTCTCATTCCATATTGTCCATTCATATGCACAGGCCGTAATTATGCATGCATATAGTAATATTTAATTTAATTTTTTTTTATTTTTTTAAAAACAAACAACAACGGTTATTGGGAAACAACCCGTTGTCTTTAGTTATAACAACGGTTTTGTATATTACAACTGTTGTTATAACTTTCCCACCAAAATTGAGTCACACTTTCCACAACGGGTTTTTATATTTAAAACCGTTGTTAATAGTTTTAACAACGGGTTCCTTAAGAAAACCAACCGTTGTTAAAACCTTTTACAACGGACGCTTTAACAACGTCCGCTTTTTTATATAACAACGGTTTTTAACCGTTGTTATAGCCTGTATCTGTAGTAGTGCTCTCTCGGGCCTAATGACCGCTTATGGAGTTTTGGCAAATTATATGGCCTGGTCGTGGCAAGAGCTACTATAGTATTCTAATGAGTCGATTCTTTTGACTAAAGACTGTTCGCTCAAGGTGGCACAGTTTCAGAGTAACTTTGATTTATGTTCCTACGACCTTCGTAAATGGGGTTAAAAGGGCTTATTTTGGGTTATGATGAGCTGTGGCTAGTCGAAGGGAATAGTGCGATAGGAATTGTCCACCCATTGTCAGGGTTATAATAATATCTCAGGGCCACTCGAGGAGTAATAAACTGGAAATGCGTGGCCACGCTCGGAAGGTATCTATGGTAGATAATTCCGGTCAATCAGTTGTTCTCCAAATCGAGGAAACCACTCTCGATGTGATCACTTGCAAGTACGACCTGAAAGACACCTTACATTGAGTGGGAGATAGTAATAGGACAAGAGAATTGGTGACGTACACTTGTCGAGGACAAGTGGGAGATTGTTGGAGTGTCCCCCGACAATAATGCGATCACATTGTTGATCATATTGAGATCACATGTTTAAATCTCATATTAAGAATACATGAGGGAAAGTAATACTTCTTAGTCAACTGGTCCACACATATCGGTAATGATTGGCTGACTAGAGTTTGACATTACTGTCGTACGACGGTGGTGACCAGTTGATCCCCTAAGGTCATACCTATAGGGTAATGCTCTTAATTGATTATTTAATTAATCGTATGACGATACGGGTTAATTAAATTCCTTAAAATTGACGAGTGATTTTGTGAGTAAAATTACGTGTCTTATTGTAATTTGATTAAATAAGATTCGGTCTAAGTAATCGAATTGTTTTATTACTTAGATTAATTTATTGTTTATGAAACAATTAAAAATAGAATGAATAATTTATTATAAATACAAGTTGTTGTAGTTTATAATTATATGACCCATTTTGGTACAAGTAATTATGAATTACTAATTATTTTTGTATGTGACATATTTAATTATATGATGATTTTTAATATGTTAAAAAAATACATTATAATGTAACATGTCAAGTAACATGTCACATATGTCACAATTGACAAATGACAAAAATAAAATGGACCTCCCTTTTATGGGTAATAACCGGTTTTATGGAGGGAGTATTAGGTTTGTGTTGTCTAATTTATTTATTCAAAAGAAACACAATGATGACCCATTTTGATAGCCATGCAAACCTATTATTCTTGGGAAGAAAACAAACTCATGCATTGGCTCCTCTCCTCCCATGCTACCCGGTTTCCCAAAGAGAAAAAGAAGAGTTTTTCTCTTATATTTTTCATTCTATAAGTTGTAAAAATATACATGTTATATTTTTACTAGTTGTTCCTTTTACTCTACATTTTTGAGAGAACAAGGAGAGCTCATAAAATCCTCCCTCTTGACCGAAATATTCAAGAGCATAATACAATTATTTTGTGTCAATTTTTAAGGTAGTTTTTATTAATACTAGTCTCATATTAATTTAAACTATTAAGGGTATTATCTTGGTACAATCCTTGGGGAGAGATTCTACACTTGAATCTTGTTCATCCATAAGGAAAGCTCAAGAACTAGCTAAGTTAGGTGACCTTACTAGTGCCCATATATCCGAAATATCAAATGTAAGGAACCGATTTTCTCCTTACTCTTGTATTTGTTTTGCATGCATAAGATCTTGAATTAATTTTATGACTAAATTAATTATTCACATATTCAATATGTAATCAAATAAGATTAATGAATTCCAACAGGTAGGTCTAGTGTCCTATTGTGAACCCGGGAGGGAGTCAATAGGCGAATTAGAGGCGTTTTCCCCCTCCTTGTATTCCTAAGATGACTAATTGCCGGAGTTAGCATGATAATCACAAATGTTTGTAGCCTAATCGTGCCCTAGTCTTTTCATATCTTGAGTAAAACATTATTCCAATTAGCTTCCTCTTTTAATTTAGTTGTTGCTTAATTAGTTTTATTTGCTAGTCATTTAGTGTAGCTCATCTAGTCAATTTACCAATCCAATCCTTTTTATTTGACTTAGCTAAACTTAAGAATAATAACAATTGGTAATCTCCCATACTCCTTGTGATTCGACCCTCAAGTAGTGCAACGACACACGTTCACTTGCGAGGTTAAGCTTGAACCATCAATCATATTCATGTTCATGGCTATTCCGTAAATAGAAATATTCTATTTCAAAAATAGAAAGTTCGAAACGA